>NW_024870923.1:0-600000 GCF_019054845.1 Dipodomys spectabilis
CCAAGACTGTAGAGCTTCTGAAAAGCTAGTTTGAGAATTTTACAATGCTTAATAATCAACACCAATTTTCCTTTTCCTTTCTAGGCTCCAAAATAGGGAAAAGGGTGTGGGGGGAGGAAATAAATGGGACAGTCATCTAGGGAAAACTTTGCTGATTATAATATTTTAATTTTTGTTTAGTTGGCATTTAAAATATATTGCTATATAATTTAAAGCCTATTTTTAAAATTTCTTCATAGGAACAAAGACCAACTAAATTTTTTTGTCATTTGTATGTATAAAGTTCAAAATGCTATCTCTATAAGAATCTTTTCAAACATTCTTTTTTTTGTCAATCATGTGGCTTGATCTCTGTGTTTGGGTGCTGTCCCTCAGCTCTTCAGCTCAAGGTAAGCGCTCTACCACTTGAGCTACAGTGCCACTTCCTTAAACCATTTTTTTGACATGACTTCTACTATCTCCTTTGAGGCAAAGCTGAAGTCTATATATAAAATATTCTAATCATCATATGCAATAATTAGGAAGGATAAAACAAAAGAAATCATGAAAAATATGTCAAACCCAATAAAAAGGACAATTACCCATCAAACAGATGCTTATCATCTTGACAGTTGGAGAACAACAGTCTGAGAATTTGCAGAATTCCTGAAAGGACAATATTTGAATTCAAAAGAAAGAGGAAAACACTTAAAATATTGAAAGACAAACATGCACCAATCGGTCATGCCTATAATCCTAGATGCTCAGGAAGCTGATTAGTGGCTAAAGACAAGCAAGATATAACTAGATAACATCAACTGATAACTTTTCATATTTCAAAAAAGGACAGTATAACAGAAGTGAAAATATATGCAACATATAGAGGGCATATATTTGTTAATGCTACAATATTAATGCTACAATGATCCTGAGTCTTAACTATTTTTATATCTTCTAATTCTATATAAATTATTTCTGAATAGGATATTTATTTAAAGAACATATGGAAATTAATAGTCAATAGGAGAAGCATATGCAATAAGCTCCTCTTTAGTATCTAAGAAAAAAGAAAAAGTGACTAGCATGACCATTATATAAGAAGATGACACAAAATATATTAATGCATTTGTTGAGAAATTGCTATACTCCAAACAGCAGATCGATTTGTATAATACTGCAATCACTTTATCTAGCAAGTTTTCAAGTCTTCAAAAGGTCAAAGAGAATTGTATAGGATCCATGCATTACACTTCTATGAATATATAGAGAAGTAAAAACTTGTTTGCACAGGTAATGTAGTTCATTGACAGTACACTGGAATGGTATATGTTAGACCCTAGAAATAATCCGCAAAAACAAATTTTGAAAAGATACACTTGTACCTGAATTTTATATCTATTTTAATGTCTGTTCTAAAGTTTACGGATTTTCTATTTGAAGAAATGCAAGTTTGTGAAAATTATGCTTGAAAAACCCATGCTTGTCTAATTCGCTTCCAAACCACTAGAATGTATACAATAAAAAGGAGATAATATATTGCATGTGAATTACATGTCACCAATAAACTAGTCAAAAATATTTCACACAAAATTCAGAATACCTAGAAATATTTTCGCTGTTGGCTAAAAACTCTCTGAAAACTACAGCTTTTATTTATTTATTTATTTATTTATTTATTTATTTTTTGGTCAGTTGTGGGGCTTGAATTCTGGGCTTGGGCACTGTCCCTCAGCTCTTCAGCTCAAGGCCAGCACTCTACCACTTGAGCTACAGCGCCACTTCCGTTTTTCTGGTGGTTTATTGGAGATAGGAGTCTCACGGTCTCTCTTTCCCGGGCTGGCTTTGAACCATGATCCTCAGATCTCAGCCTCCTGAGTAGCTAGGATTACAGGCGTGAGCCACCAGCGCCCGGCTTAAACTACAGTTTTTAAAACGAAGATGTGATTTCTGTGTATTTTGAGTTTATACAGAGATAACTCAATCAAAAAGTGTATGTGATAACTGGAATACCTTGAAATTAGGTATCTCTTATGAATAATTAATAACTTTTTCTGGAAGAAATTTTAGAAATGAAAGAAGACACATATATATGCATCTGCATTTTATGAAAGCCATATGTTACTTGCTCAATCAAATTGCTTTTCTCTACTTTGCTAGGAAAAAGTATTCTCAACATACGAGCCAATAACAATGAAAAGAAACAAAATACACAATCATGGTGATTTATTTGGGAAAATAATAAGTGAAATAAAAAAATTCCACTTAAGGGCCTCCGATATTAGTGTCTATGAAGATATTCCTGAATGCCAACATCCACTGAATTTTTGGAATTTTAATTTCTACTAACATATGAAAACTAGAACAAGAAAAGAAATATAGTCTTAGATCAAACCAGCCTTGGAATATTTTTTTGAGGGGGTCCGGTGGTGGGGCCTGAACTCTGGGCCTGGGAGCGGTCCCTCAGCTCTTCAGCTCAAGGCTAGCGCACTACAATTTCAGCCACAATGCCACTTCTTGCTGTTTTCTTTTTGCTTATATGATGCTGAGGAATCGAACTCAGGGCCTCATGCATGCAATGCAAGCACTTTACCACTGAGTCACCTTCCAAGCCCTGGAATAATTTTCTTAATGGTTTTCTTTTTCTTTTTTTTAAATTTTATTAATAAAATTTTTATTGTGAAAATACCTGCAGAGGAGATACAATTTCTGTTTTTTAAGGTCTTCAAGCATTTATTTATCTTATTTTATTTTTAATTTTTTCTTATTGTGAAAATATCATACAGAGGAGTTACAATTACATGGGCAAAATAATGAATACATTTCTTATCAAGCATTGTTGCCTCTTCTTTGTTTCCCCTTTCCATCCCTTCCCATCCTTCCCCTATCCCCCTCTCAATCCTGCTCCCCTCAAGCAAAGACGTGAAGTTCATTTTTGCACATAACGTATTGTACATCTCATTGTTGCAACGGATCCACATGTATCCCTATTTAAACTATTTGTGTTTTCACTTCTCCTCCACAAATTATACCAACCTAAAATTCAGTGAAAGCAGGGGTTACACCATGGGGGAGAGACATACAAAGCAACAAAAATATAATCTTATAAATGTGTTAGAAACAACCACATGAAAGAAAAATGCATTTGAATACATAACTTAGGGTTCATTTTTCTAACATCAACTTACCTGACCTTTTCTGCTTGACTCAGACATCTACTAGTCATTGCAAATAAGGGAAACCATGGGACCTAAGTTTCTTTGGGCCTGGCTTACTTCACTTAATATAATTTTCCCAATACTTTTCATTTCCTAAAAAATGTAGCAATGTCATTCTTTCCTGTGGAGGCATAGCATTCCATTGTGTATATACACCACATTTTCTTGATCCATTCATCTACTGAGGGGCATCTGGGTTGGTTCCATATTTTAGCTATGGTAAATGCTGCTGCAATAAACATAGTCCTGCTGGGAGCTTTAGTGTGGCCTTGTTTGTGATCACGTGGGTAAATGCTGGGTCATAGGGGAGCTCTATGTGGAGCATTTTCAGGAACCTCCATACTGCTTTCCAAAGTGGTTGAACAAATTTAATTTACACTCCCACCAACAATGTAGTAAGGTTCCCTTCTGTCGACATTCCCTCCAGCATCTGTGGTTATTAAAGTTCTTGATTATAGCCATTCTAACTGGGGTGAGGTCGTATCTCAATGTTGTTTTGATTTGCATTTCTTTTATGGCCAGAGAAGTTGAGCATTTCTTCATGTGTCTATTGGCCATCCTTCTTTCCTCTTCAGAGAAGATTCTCTTTAAGTCTTTAGACCAATTATTTATTGGGAAGTTGTTTCTTTGAAGATAGGTTGTTGGTGGATTTAATTTATTGAATTCCACGTATATTTTAGATATGAGACCCTTGTCTGTTGTATGGCTAGTGAAGATCTTCTCCCAATCTGTGGGCTTTCAATTGATCTTGCTAGCTATGTCCTTTGCCATACAGAAGTTCTGCAATTCCATGGAATCCCATTTGTCCAACATTTCTTTGATTTGTTGTGTTTCTGGGTCTGTATTAAGAAAATTTCGGCCTGTTCCAAGGAGTCCTAGGGTTTCTCCTATTCCATCCTGTAATGTTTTCAGGGTGTTTGACTCTGAGGTCTTTGATCCATTTGGAATTGATTCTGGTGCAGGGTGATACATAAGGATCTAGCTTAATTTTCTGCAATTAGTTGACAAATTTTGCCAGCATCATTTACTGAAGAGGCTGTCTTTCTTCCATTCTACTTTTTTAGCTCCCTTATCGAAAATAAGATGGCTATAAGTCTGTAGGCTCATTTCTGGGTTTTCAATTCTATTCCATTGGTCCTGAGGTCTGTTCTTGTGTCAGTACCAATCTGTTTTGATTACTATGGCTTTGTAGTAGAGTTTGAAATTTGGTACTGATATTCCTCCAGCACTGTTCTTTCTGTTTAGGATCGTTTCAGCTATTTGAGGTCTTTTATTGTTCCATATGAATTTTTGGATTGCCTCTTCTATTTCCTTGAAGAATGATGAAGGAATATTGATAGGTATTGCATTGAATTTGTAGATAGCCTTGGGAAGTATTGCCATTTTCCGGATTTTGATCTTTCCAATCCAGTTATATGGGAGTTTTTGCCACTTTCTAAGTTCTGTTTTGATTTCCTTTTTCAGGTTTTTTAGTTAAGATAATTACTAGGTATTTTATTTTGGGGGGGCTATTACGAATGGAGTTGCTTTCCTAATTTCAGTCACACTTTTCTCATTGTTGGCATATAGAAAAGCCATTGGTTTTTGAGGGTTACTGCTACTCTGCCAAAGTTTTAAATCAGCTTGAGTAATTTGGGAGTGGAGTTTGTGGGATTCTTTAAATACGAGATTATGTCATTTGCAAAGAGGGGTGTATTACTTCTTCTTTCCCTATCTGGATCCCCTTTATGTTTGCATCTTGTCTTATTGCTTTAGCGAGGCATTCCAATACTAGATTGAAGAGAAGTGGAGACAATGGACAACCTTGTCTCCTTCCTAATTTAAGAGGAAATGGCTTTAGTTTTTCACCATTAAGTATAATGCTTCCTGCAGGTTTGTCTTATACAGCCTTTATTGTATTGAGGAATGTTCCAATGAATTCCTAATTTTTCCAAAACCTTCACCATAAAGGGGTGTTTGGTCTTGTCCAATGCTTTTTCTGCATCTATTGAAATACCCATGTGTTTCTTATCCTTGCTCCTGTTGACGTGATGAATAATATTATTTGATTTGTGTATATTGAACCAGCTTTGCATACCTGAAATGAATCCTGTTTGATTGTGGTGTATGATTTTTTGGATGAATTGTTGAAGTCAATTGGCCAAAATTTTGTTGAGAAGTTTTGCATCAATATTCACCAAATAAATGGGTCTACAAAAATAAAAAAGAAATGGATTTACAGTTCTCTTTCTTTGATGAGTCCCTGCCTGGTTTTGGGATGAGGGTTATTGTAAAGCACATGGGCAGCAAAGATGGCGCTGAGTGTGAGTTGAGTGGCCAGAGGCCAATTTGCTTTAGGTTTAGTGCTTAACCAGCCCGAGGAAGCTTAGGGACATGATAGGGTGTGACCTTGACAGTGATTGGTTCCTTCTCCTCCACTGCCATGCCACTTGCTGCTCTTTTATTTGCTTTAAAAAGGGCTTGCTCTGTGTTAATAAATGAGTTTTCCTACTTGACTTGACTCCCCGCTGGGTCTGATTGTCTCCCAGGCTAAGGGGGCTGAGGAACATGAGAATATCCGTGTTACCTTTCCTCAGACCACGTCCATCTTTTGTGGGATGGACAAAGACTGGACATCTGGCCCCCAACTTGGGGCTTGAAAGGGAAAGATACCGGCTGAGGCTAAATGGTCTCTCAGGGTAAGTGAAACCCTTAATATGTGTAATGCTATCTCACAGAAGAAGGAGGAGAGGCAACATTAGGCCTAGAAGGAGTAAAGGAGAACTTGGGAATTGAGAAGGAACAAGAATGGGTCAAATTTGATGGAGAACACACTGAAACATGCACAGTGGAAATCAAAACGAGGGTGAAAGTTACTCCCTCTGACTCAGGTGCTCCTGACGGTCCTAAGCCCTCTCCCTATTCCCCCTATTGGGGAGGAGGTACGGAACCCCACTCGACCCTCAAGAGGTACCTGCAAGTCCTGGATCCCTACCGACCTTCTGTGTAGAGGCCAAGGCCTTGGGAAGTAACCTACTCGGAGGCCTACCCTGGAAGGGAAGGGCTAATTGAAAGCCTGGACCCTAGGCCACAGGATTCGCTTCCCCAAGCATATGGGGTCAATCTGGCACCAGGATCTAACAGGTCCTGGGAATGGTATCCATGGGAAGCTAAAGATCTTAATGAGCTCCACAAGGAGGTGGTGGTATATGGCCCAAACTTTACTTGGGCCCAGAACTTTTTACAGGATATTGATTATCACCCATGTGTCCTTAAGGACTGGCTGGATGTGACCAAAGCTGTCCTTACCAGTTCTGTTTATTAAATGATGTGCTTTCTTTAAGGAGGAATGCGGAGTGTGAGCAAAGAATATATGGCAGGCTCAACCCAAGATACCTATTACTTATGCCATGTTAACAGGGATGGGGGACTCCACTGGAGTCAAACAGGCCGCAATACCTGGCCCCTACCATGACCAGGTGAGGCAGGCAGGACTTGCCGCGTGGTACAAACTGGGCGATGGGCCTACTGAGTCCCCCATAGCAGGTGTAAAACAAAAACCTGGTGAGCCTCTAGCTGAGTTTGTAGACTGAGGCCAACAGAGTGTTCACCACCAGCTACCAGCAGGTAACTTCTGAGATCAGTTCATAAAGCTGCTGGTGTGGGAAGGAATGAATGAAGACCATTGCATGGCCTGCACGGGATTGAGAGAGAGTTCCTTGAGCAGATGGGTGGTGGCCTCACAGGATGTGGGAGCACAACAGCAACAGTCCCAATCATTAACTTTAGCTTTACAGGCTAAGACATCTGCAATGACTGAGGCTATTACCAGGTGCTGGCAGCCCAGGGTCGAGGAACCGCAAGACCATCGGGGAGAGGGACTTGTTTTAAATGAGGGCAGGAGGGGCACTTTAAGAGGGACTGTTTACAACAATTCCTGCCAACCGGGTGGGGAGGGGCAAACTGCCCCTACACCCTGTCCCAGGGGCAAGGAGTCATACTATTGGAAAAAGGATTGTCCATCCAAGTTTTATTTACATGAGAAGCCCTATTTGGGTGTAGCATCGGCCATTAACCAAACCTAAACTTGTAGCCCTATACCTTATGGTGGAGGAACAGAAAAACCTTGGGCACATACACCCTACTGTGAGTCCTTGGAACACACCGGTATTTGTTATTCAAAAAGCATCTGAGGCTTGGCACATGCTCCAAGATCTATGTTAGGTAAATGAAAGGATGGAGCTAGTAGGAACGCCCCTAAGAAGCATGCCCTGGACTCCCACTATACCTCAAGAATATACCTTGGTTTGGATTGATATTAAAGATTTTTATATATCACCCTGCATCCAGATGACTGTGAGAAGTTTTCTTTCTCCATCCCTTCTCTTAATTTTCCCAGCCTGATCGGAGGTTTGAATGGATGGTGCTGCCACAAGGAATGACCAATAGCCTGGCATTTTGCCAACAATACACTTGCAACAATACACTTGCAACACACTTTTAGGGCCTGTGCTAGGTTTAGATACCTCCGTTGCTTATGCCTACATGGATGATATAATTCTGGGGCACCAAGACCCCGGACACCTGGAGGGCCTTCTGGCCCTGGTTCTCACCATATTAAAAAAGGGGGTTTTACCATAGCCCTCAATAAAATTCAAAAGGTACCCCTTTTAAAATGCTCGGGTTCCACCTTACCGTGACTCAGGCCAACCCCATTAAGCCTTTGCTGGATATTCCAGCCTCTCTAACCTTAATCCAACTTCAGACTCTTTTAGGGGAAATCCATTGGATGTTGCCATGGGTTTCTGTCCCTAAAGATAGTCTTGTGCCCTTATTTGCCCTACTAAAAGACAGGATGTCCCAAGAAGTTATTACATTACAGAAAGCCATCAGGCAATATTTTTACAGTTCCATAGCTTTGTTTACCATTAATATTTTAAATTTTTCAAAAAGGGCAACTGAATCCAGATTTCAGAAGCACTGGGAACATCTAAACTCTAAGCCCCAAGTAAAAGTCAGGTGAATGGACCCCCGACACAACAATGTAGAGGACCTGACCTCCTAGTTTCTATGGTCAGGGGATTTGGATGCATTATTTCCAATAGGGGAGAAAACGCCCATTTGGATACCTTCCAGGAAACTTAAGTTTTTTATCCATTTCCTCTATACAGGAGGATGTTCAAGGATAAACTAATCAACAAGAAAAGAAAAATGTCTATGGTGGCCTAGGCTTGTGTTTAAAAGAGGAAAGCCAGAAAGATAACCATTAACCATCCCCAAGGGCAACCAGCCGTTGAGAAGCCTTGTGTTCTCTAACAATTGCAGATGGCGATACTCTGGCTGTTAGCTGTCCTGACCCTCCCAGTCCTAGCAATTGCCCTACGGAATCTGCATCAACCTCAACAATTGACCTGTGAAGTGATCAGCGCTGGCAATGCAGAAATCATCAGTAGCACCACAAGAGAAGCTGTCCCTTAGACCTGGTGGCCTGACCTTCATTTTGATCACCACCTTATGACATTATGTAGGGACTGTTTAATATTTCTGTAGGAGCTAATTATTTTAATCTTACCTGCTTTAATTGTCCTTTTACTAATTGCTTGTATAACGACATTATTGAATCCATACTTATTGTTAAACAATCACGTTTTGTTATGCTTCCAGTTTAGATCTTTTTCAACCCCACAGGCAAATAGCTGGATTAGAACAAGCCCCACCTCTGGACTCTTCAGTGGCAAAGACTGCTATCCCATTCTTGACTAATGTTAAAGGACTGCTAATGACATTTCATGGCCTGGTAATGCTTTTCCTGATGGTTTTCCTATGCCTTCCTTGCATTATACGTGCACTGCAAAACTCATATGAGCTTAGCCAGCCAGTTACATAAGATCAAGCTCCAAGGGAATGAATTTCCCTCAAGAGTAATCGCAGCCAGAGACCAGTAAGAGGGGGTGTCAGTCTGACCAACCTAAGACAGGGCCTTCAGCTTCACTCTGAAGAAGTTCCTGATGACGGGTAAGGCAGATAAGGCAATCCACCCAACCTAAGACAGGTGGGTTCACTTCTTTAAACAAAGAAGGGGGAGAAGTTGGGAGCTCTTGGGAGCTAGGAGTGAAGCTCAAAGCTCCTCTTGACCCCTGTGCTCGCTTAAAGGCACGTACAAGGAACTGGCTTACTTAAAAGACACCAGGTACCCAGGATTACTTTGCTACGTCTGCAGTTTGTTTTATATTTTCATGTTTTTCTCGACTATAGTAGAATGGCCTGAGTGTGGGGGCCCATGAAGATGCACCATGTGGCATGTGTAGGATTCCCAATACCCAGGGTGCTCCCATGTTCTGAAGAACATCTGCAAAGAGGGAGAGTTTTGCATCTTGTTTTATGGTTTAACTAGGCATTCTAACACTAGATTGAAAAGAAGTGGAGAGAGTGGACATCCTTGTCTCATTCCTGAGATAAGAGGAAATGGATTTAGTTTTTCACAATTAAGTACAATGCTGGCTGTAGGTTTATCATGTAGAGCCTTTGTTGTACTGAGGAATGTTCCCTGGATTCCTAATTTTTGCAGAATCTGCAACGTAAAGGGGTGTTAGATTTTGTCCAATGCTTTTTCAGGATCTATTGAGATAACCATGTGGTTCTTGTCCTTGCTCTTGTTGATGTGATGAATTATATTAATTGATTTGCAGACATTGAACCAACTTCGCATATTCGAAGTTGGTTCATTGTATGCAATGAAGAATGTACGCAATGAAGAATGTACGCAATGAAGAAATGAAACCTGAAATGAATCCTGTTTGATCGTGGTGTATGATTTTTGGATGAATTGTTGAAGTCGATTGGCCAAAAGTGGGTTGAGAATTCTTGCATTAATGATTATCCAAGAAATGGGTCTATAGTTCTCTTTTTTGAGGACTCCCTGCCTGGTTTTGGGATGAGGGTTATGATGGCTTCATAGAATGAGTTCGGTAGTGAACTTTCTCTTTCAATTTCATTGAAGATTTGGAGGAGTGTTGGTGTGAGCTCTTCTTTGAAGGCCTTGTAGAATTCCACTGTAAATCCATCGGGATCTGGGCTTTTGTTAGATGGGAGGACTCTTACTGCTGTTTCTATTTCAATGTTGGATATGGGCAGGTTAAGATGGTTTAACTCACATTGGTTTAGTTTCAGCATGTCAATATTTGTTAGGAAAAGGTCCATTTCTGCCAAGTTCTCAAACTTATTAGCATAAAGTTTTGAGAAGTATTCCCTTATAATGTTGTGAATCTTGGTTGTTTCTTTGTTGATGTTTCCATTCTTATCTCTGAGTTTATTTATTTGGGTATGTTCTCTTCTTTTTCTGATAAGATGTGATAAAATTCTGTCAATTTTGTTAATTTTATCAATGAATCAACTCTTCCTTTTGTTGATTCTTTCTATGGTTTTTTTTTTTGGATTCTAATTCTTTAATTCTCATTTAATATTAATTATTTCTTTCCATGTACTCAATTGGGGATTATCTTGCTGCTCTTATTCAAGTAAGATCAGATGTCTCATTAAATTGCTGGTTTCAAATCTCTACAATTGGTTTGTGTTGGAACTCAGGGCTATAAATTTGTCTCTGAGTACTGCCTTTGTTGTGTCTCAGAGTAGGGGGTAATTTGTGTGTTCATCTTTGCTGAATATCATGAATATTTGAATTTCCTTTCTAATGTCTTTCATGACCCACTGGACATTCCACAGTGTGTTTATCAGCGTCCATGTAGTACAGGATTTTCTTCAGTGGCTTTTGGTGGTGAGTTCTAATTTTATTCCCTTGTTGTGTGAGAGAATGCAAGGTATAACTTCAATGTTTCTGAATTTGGAAAAGTTTGTTTTGTGACCTAAAATGTGGTTTATTTTGGAAAATAAAATGTGCTGCTGATGAAAACGTGTATTCTGATGCTGCTGGTGAAATATTTGGTAGATGTCTGTTAAATCTAGTTGATCTATGCAGTTGTTTAGATCTGCGGGTTCTCTGTTGAGTTTTTGCTGAGTTGATCTATCTATTGAGGAAAATGGTGTGTTAAAGTCCCAAACAATTAATGTCTTTGGATCTATGTGGGATTTGAGGGAAAGTAGTGTTTCTTGTATAAATTTGGGTGCTGGGTTGATTGGCGAATAGATATTTAGAATTGTAATATCCTCCTGAAGGAGAGATCCCTTAATTAGTATGTAGCAACCTTCTTTATCTCTTCTCACTAATTTTAATGGAAGTCTATTTTATCTGTTATTAGGATTGCAACTTCCACCTGTTTATGGGGGCCGTTTGCTTGGTAGATTTTGTTCCAGCCTTTTACATTGAAAATGTGTTTGTTTTTATGGGCAATATGTGACTCTTGAAGGCAGCAGATAGAAGGATCTTGCTTCTTAATCCAACTTGACAGTCTATGTCGCTTAATTGGAGAGTCAATCTGTTAATGTTGAGAGTTAGGATTGAGAGCTCTTTGGGAATTCCTGCCATTTTATGCCCCTTCTTGGGGGTTGCAGCAACTGGGTTCTTCCTATGGTTCTTGAATTCTCAGTTTGGGTGCGGTTTCTTGGCCTTTATTGTGGTCTTGTTGGTTTTCTATGTGTAGGACATCGTTAAGTGTCATTTATAGGGATGGTTTGGTGGATATATGTTTTTTCAGTTGTTCTTTGGTATGGAAGGTTTTTATTTGGCCTTCGGTTAGGAAGGAGAGTATAGCTGGGTACAGTATTCTTGGTTGATAGTTGTTTGTCTTTAGGGCATGGCATATATCATTCCAGGCTCTTCTTGCTGTAATTGTCTCCACTGAGATATGTGAGGTAATTCTAATTGGTTTCCCTTTGTAAGTGGTTGATCTTTTCTCCTTGACAGCTTTAAGGATATTTTCCTTGGAATTGATCCTGTGGGGATTATAATGTCGCAGTGGGATATCGTGTCCTAGTCTGGTCTATTTGGGGTTCTAAAAGCTTCTTGAATCTGAATAGGTCTATCTTTATGCATGTTTGAGAAGTTCTCTGCTTGGAACATGTTAACCAAATTTCTTAGACCATTAACTTCTCACTCTATGTGCTCCTCTACACACATTATCTGTAAATTAGGCCTTCTGAGGGTGTCTTCCAAATGTTGAATAGATCTATCATATTTCTTGGATTTGTCTTAGATAGTTGTATGTTTTTCCTCTATCATAACCTGGCTGTCTTCATCAGATTCTATCTTCTGCATGGTCTACCCTGCTCTCAAGACTTTCCACTTTGTTTTTAATTTCTTTTCCTTCTATTTGGTCAGCTTTGATGACTTCAAATTCTTTGTTGGAGCTTTGTTTTAGATCTTATATGAACTTCATTACTTCCTTAATTTGGTGTTGTGTTTATTCTCAAATCACTGAGTTGATCGGTTATGGTTTCCTTGGACTCCTATTCCTTCTGTTGGGCTCCATTCAACATTCCCTTTCCGGTCTCCCTGACTTCTTTCAGCTGTCTTTTATTGGATTTCATGAATGCCTCTATTTGGTAGGAAAGTAACACCGTTTTTGTGCTAGAACACTATTTTTAGGCAAGCATCAACCAAAGTCTTGTAGTTGCACAGCCAAAAGTCTGGGCTTTTTGTCAGTATCAATTTCTGGGCCTTTGTCAGTATCAAAGATGGAGCTCTCTGGTGGTGGGAGAGGGGCCGCCTTCCCTCCTTTGCTTTCTGAGAAGGAGTGTCAGGGTTCTACTCATGCCAGAGTCTTGGTTACTGGGCTGTCTATGGTCTGCGATGTGCAACATGAATATATCTGTTCCTTGTCAGTTCTTCCTGGTGTTGAGTAGAATACGCACACTGTGTCTGGCATCTTTTTGACTGGACTCTCTCTGTAGGCATGGTGCCTCCGGCCGCTGATGCTCAGATATGTTTCCTTGCCTGGATATTCCATCTCTGGCCAAACTCTCTGCTCTGTGATGGCACACTGGGTGTGATTCTCTAGCCTAGGACTGTTAACTGGAACACTAAATCTGTTGTCTAGGCGAAAGCTTGTTAAGCCTTCTGCCATCTTCCACAGAACTCTAGATTATGACTTTTTATTCTCTAACTTGGGACAATGATCTGCTTTCAGTTATTTTCTTCTCTTCACCTTCTTTTGCCCTTCCACTTACATAATTTTTATTTAAAGAAACATATTTGAACTTGTATTTCTAAATTCTTCAAAATTATCTGAATTTCTTCATACTCCTATCTCAAGGGAATATTTTGTCACTACCATTTTTATCCTATATGATATTGGATATCTTCCTGCCTAATTCAGTGCAAGATATAAATTTCACTCATCCAGATATTTCAACACTTGTACCAACATAAAATCCTTTCTTACGTAGAAATCATGATTTCAGTATTTCTGGGGAGGTGTCATCTGTCATTTTTGAATGACCCTAAGTGATACTTACATGCAAACATGTTTTAAACCAATATGCCATTCAGTAGATGAACGAATATATATATATATTATATATATATATATATATATATTCTCTCTCTCTATATATATAGATATATATTTCACATTTTGTATATGGTTGAATTCTATGCTTCCAATTCAAAAGGAAATGGAAAGATTTTTTAAAATCCTGCGATATAAAATAAGCAAGACTCAAAGAAACAGATTCCATAGTTTCCCTCATTTGTAATAATAGGAAATGTATAGAATAACACTAGCAGATGAGCAGAATGGTTCAAAAGCTTTGTATATAGACCATACAAGATCATGTTGAGCAAAATGAACAACTAGATATGGAAATAGAGGTTTTTCTTTGTGGTTGTTTTTTTTTTTTTTAATGTACTATGTGATTTCTTTTTTCTTTTATGCTTTCCCCTACAGTTTATCCCCTGCTGTATTTGATTTCAGTACTGTGTGTATTGCACATGCATTTATCTTAATTTGACAAGGCAAGATGAACAACATATTGGGGAGAAAAGGAGAAAGGGCAAACCAATGCAATATCAATACTCACAAGACAACATGTTGGAAATTTACATTACAACTTGTGAGGGGTTTGGGGGGAAAGGAAAAGTGTGAGAAAAATGAGGTAGTGGGTAAAATTTCGACATGTTATGTATTCACTACCTTACAATTAATCCAACCCCTGTATATATTTCCTTAAAAATAAAATTAAACTAAAAATAAGTTACATAAGGTATAATTTCACTGTATTGCTACAGTAAATATTATTCTATGTGCATTACCTTTTTAAAAATGAACACTATTTGGCTTCTAATTTGAATTAATTATACCTTTCTTTATCAGAGGTTCATCAACTTGAATGTTATCCAAATATGCAATATTTTCACAATATACCTGCCATAATTTTCAAAAAATTATAAGTTTAGTATTGTCTCATAGTAAAACAGAAAACAGTTTAATTCTCTGGAAACTCCTAACTTTTAAAACTGAATAATTGTTAAAAGGACAGAGTATATGTGTTCTTCAAAGTTCTTACAAATACTAACTACTCATTTTCAAATTCTGAACATTCCATATCAGAGCAATTCAAAACAGTACCTATTTGCATGTTATTTAATTCTGCAATAGCTGCAGATTCTAATGGGGTGTTACATAATGAGAAATCAACAGAAAAAAATAGCCACATTCTGCTGGAGGGTATAACTATGAAGTATGTGTATTAATTAATTCCTCAAGAGTAAACATTTGTCCATCAGAGTAAGCTATTATTTCTGTGACCATCAATCCCAAGCTTTTATGCCATAAAGTCTTCCTAGCCCAACAGTTTCCAATTTGTAAGGTGCACCTTAAAAATCCCTTAATTCACATCATGAATAGCTTATCACTATTGTGAAAAAATACTACACTTGTGCTAATATGATGCCCTTCCTATTGTGGAAAGTACACTACACTAAACTTTGCTGCAACATTTTTCTGATTTCTAGAAATCAGAACAATTGCAAATATTATTTATATTTTTTATCTATCATAGATATTCAGGAGGCTAAGATCAGAATATTATGGTTCAGGAAGATTCCTTAGATTCTTATCTCCAATAAACTTCTCAGGAAAAGCCAGACTCAAGTGGCACTGAGGTTGAAGTGGTAGGGCATGAGCCTTGAGGACAAACTGGCTCAAAAAGAGTGGCCAGGCCCAGAGTTCAAACCTGAGGACAAACCAAAAAATAAAAACCAACTCCAACCCTAGCATTTTTCTCATTGTATACAGAAGCATGTAATTAAGGAAATTTCTTCTGGTATTACAAGTAGATAGAAGAACCAAGACCTCACACAATTACTCTCTTCATACCAGGATACACCAAAGCCTCAAAAAATTGCTTGTTCTAAATTTATAAATTAATATCATCCATTTGTTGACAACTCTGTCTAGATTATTCACACTATCATTTTATATATGAACTGTTGGAATTATCAATTAACTAAGTTCTAGTTATACCTCACTTGAAAGAATATTTTAGGCAAATAAAATGCCAGATTCATTTGTGAATTTGTCAATTAAAACCTCTATTTAAAAAGAATTTTGTAGTATCCTATAGAATATGAATTTACAAACAAAACCAAAATATTTATTTTAAATCTAAATTCTAATTTAGCAAGGTCTACAAAGTCCTACATTAGATGAACTTTGTATTTTTCCAGGCTTAAACTTTTGTAATCCTTCATTATTTCTTTGAAATCCAACAGAATGGTGCTTACTTTTTCAAATTTTTGATTGGGAATCATGAGCCATTTTGCATCTAGGAATGTTGTGTAATGAAGAGAGCATTTAAAACACACCTGAGGATTATATGTGAGTTGCATTTCAATAGGAAACTTGCCTTCTCAAAACATAATGACAAAATTAGCCCAAACTTCCAACTGTGTATTCCTTTCTTGTTGTTTGGCTTGTTTCATTAGACAAAATTATACTACCTGGTCCAGGGAAGGTATCACTATGTAATCCCCCTCTCTAATCTCCTGTCTTAGTCTGAGTGCTAGAATTTCAGGCTTGTATCAAATTGCCCTGCCATAGTTTGGTGGTTTATTTAATCTAGATACCGACTAGCAATTCTGAACTTCTCCTATGATCTTATCCATTAGACTGATTTTTCACTCTTTATGTACTATTTTCAAAGTGGTTCTATCATTTGACACAGGACATGAACATTTTCAGATGCACCTGCAGGGGTCTTTGATTCATTCTTCCGTGGATCCAATCACTTTAATAATGATTACTTGACTTTCTTATTATCTTTGGTCCCTAGGTAGGTAATATTCTCAAACTTCTTTGAAGAAATTTCACTTGAAGACTTTCTAATATTAAAATTTATCACTTGATCTAGTCTTACTCTGGATATATTTTCTAACATTTCTCCATATTCTGAGAGTTGTTTCATTTGTGCAGGAGTGTTTGCACATATATGTGCCTCTGTGTATATGTGTATGTTTGTATGTGTGTATGCAAAACCCTCAGCAACTTTATTCAGCAATCTTGCTCATGACTAGTATTCCATCACTTGAGCTCATGCCTATAATTCTAGATACTCAGGAGGCTGAGATCTGAGATTTGCAGTGTAAATCCAGTATGAGTAGGAAAGAAAGGTTCTGAGACATTTATCTCCAATAAACCTCCAGAAAACTGGAAGTGGGGCTGTGGATCAAGAGGTAGAGCACTAGTCTTGAGCTTAAGAGTGGAGAGATATTGCCCAGGCCGATTTCAAACCCTGCCACAACCATCAAAAAAAAGATAAAAAGATAAAAGAAAGAAAAAGAAATGAGATCTTGGCCACTAGTTCATTGTTAGTATAATTCCTGCTTTCTCTCCATGGACTTTTTTCCAGTTAAGTCCATGCTCTTATATCTAACTTGCTTTGGAACCAGAATAATTATTCCATTATGCATTTTACAAGTTTGCGTGATTAGCAACCATGATTTAGAGACGGAAGTTGAAAGAGAGTGGCCTCATCGTTCATGTTCCTCTTAGTATTAATTATTTTTCTATGTCACTCCCATGCATCTACATAATGGCCTTGCCTTTATTGGTTCAATGTTGTCTTATTTTCAGAGTCTTCTATAGTATATTGAACCATTATACTTAAACACAGAGCTTTTCTTTCTCTTATTATTCCTATTGTTTCTTCTACTGTAAACTTGTGTACACATAGGAAATAATGCACAACACACACACACACACAAATAAACTTTTCTGAGAATCTTCTCGCAGTTTAATTTAAGAGCACTTATGAAATTTGAACTTAATGTACTCCTGGATAATGATTTCTTTTATGTTTTTATAGTAAAAATAGTGTACAGAGGGCTTAGAGTTACATAATTAAGGTAATGAGTACATTTCCTATTGTTACATCCTCTTTTTTTTACTGTGTTATCCGTTCCCTCCCTATCTACCCAATTCCCCCTCCCCTCCCCAAGTTGTAAAGTTTGTTTTCTACATAGTGTCTTGTTCATATCATTGTTACAATAGGTCATCCTGAATCTTTGTTTCCCCACACTAGAAAAATGTATTTGCAAGATGTAGGGCATCAACATCATATCCAGTGAAAACAGGAATTATATCATGGGGGAAGAACATGGAGGAGAAACGAAAAAATCATATAGTACATTTTAGATACATTTAAAAACCATTTCAATAAAGAAAAAAAACAAGTTGTGTCCTTATCTTGGGGTTCATTTTACTTAACATTTTCTTATATGGTCATATGTACATTAATAATGTTTTTATAAGCCATTTAAATTTTATATTTTGTATTTACTAAGTTGTCTCTGAAAGGCGTGTTACCTCATGTCCAAAAATGTCTTTGTGCTAGTTCAATGAAGCCTGAAAACATTCATTTTACCTCGATCAGTGCCATAGATTGTTATTGGAAATAAGTGGAAGGAACTGTTACTGCAGGTGGAAACTGATCCCAAAAGAGGAATTGAACATAGAGAAATGACAAAGTGGAAGTTAATTGGTGTGTTCCTTTTTGCTATATAAGAAACGAATCCATTGTCCAAATTCAGAAACATTGAAGTTATACCTTGCATTCTCTCAGACCACAAAGGAATAAAATTAGAATTCAACAAAAAAGCCACCACAGAAATACCTGTATCACATGGAGGTTGAAGAATACACTGCTGAATCACGAGTGGGTTATGGAAGAGATTAGAAAGGAAATTCAAATGTTCATAATATTCAACAAAAATGAACACAGAGATTATCAGCTCCTCTGGGACACAGCAAAGTCAGTCCTCATAGGCAAGTTTATAGCTCTGAGTTCCTTCATCAACAAATTGGAGGGATCTGAAACCAACAATTTAAGTAGACATCTGAGCCTCCTTGAAAAATACCAGCAAGATAAACCTCAATACAGTAGATGGAAAGAAATAATTAAAATTAAATCAGACTTACATGAATTAGAATCCAAAAAACCATAGAAAGAATCACAAAACAAAGAATTGGTTCTTCGAAAAAATTAACAAAATTGACAGACCCTTAGCAAATCATAATAGAAAAAGAAAAGAATACACCCAAATAAATAAACTCAGAGAGGAGAAAGGACACATCACCACAGAAACAACCAAGATTCAGAACATTATAAGGGAATACTTCTCAAAACTTTATGCTGATAAATTTGAGAACTTGGCAAAAATAGAACTTTTCCTAGGAAATACTCAGATGCCGAAACTAAACCAAGATGAGTTAAAACATCTTAAGGGGCCCATATCAAGCATTGAAATAGAAACAGAAATAAGATACCTCCTTCCTAAGAAAAGGCCAGGCCCAAATGTTTTAACAACGGAATTCTACAAGGCCTTCAAAGCAGAGCTCACATACTCCTCCAACTCTTCAATGAACTGGAAAGAGAAAGTTCACTACTGAACACATTCTTTGAAGCCATCAAAACCCTCATCCCAAAACCAGGAAGGGACTCATCAAAGAAAGAGAACTATAGACCAATTTCTTTGAGGAATATTGATGCAAAACTTCTCAACAAAATTTTGGCCAATCAACTTCAACAATTCATCCAAAAAATCATACACCATGATCAAACAGGATTCATTTCAGGGATGCAAAACTGGTTCAATATACACAAATCAATTACTATAATTCATCACATCAACAGGAACAAGGATAAGAACCACAAGGTTATCTCAACAGATGCAATAAAAGCATTTGACAAGATTCAACACCCCTTTATGTGAAGGTTCTGAAAAAAACTAGGAATCCATGGAACATTCCTCAAGACAATCAAGGCTATATAGGACAAACCTACAGCCAGCATTATACTTAATGGTGAAAAACTAAAGCCATTTCAACTTAATTCAGGAAGCAGACTAGGATGTCCACTCTCTCCATTTATCTTCAAACTTGTATTGGAATGCCTAGCTACAGCAATAAGACAAGATGCAAGTATTAGATGGATGCAAACAGGGAAAGAAGAAGTAAAACTCTCCCTCTTTGCAGATGACACGATCTTGTATTTAAAGAATCCCACAGAATCCACTCCAAAATTACTCAAGCTGATGCAAAATTTTAGCAAAGTATCAGGGTATAAATTTAACCCCCCAAAATCAATGGCTTTTCTGTATGCCAACAATGAGAAAAGTTTGGCTGAAATTAGGAAAGCAACTCCATTCAGAATAGCCCCACAAAAAAAAATACCTAGGATTTAACTAAAGAAGTGAAGGAACTCTATGATGAAAACTTTAAAAACTTGAAAAAGGAAATCAAAACAGAACTTAGAAAGTGGCAAAAACTCCCACGCTCCTGTATTGGAAAGATCAACATCATGAAAATGGCAATACTTTCCAAGGCTATCTACAAATTCAATGTGATACCTATCAATATTCCAACCTCATTCTTCAAGGAAACAGAAAAGGCAGTCCAAAAATTCATATGGAACAATAAAAGACCCTGAATGTCTAAAACGATCCTTACAGAAAGAACAGTGCTGGAGGAATATGAATACCAAATTGAATTCAACTACAAAGCCATAGTAATCGAAACAGCTTGGTACTGGCACAAGAACAGACCTCAGGACCAATGGAATAGAATTGAAAACCCAGAAATGAACCTGCAGAACTATAGCCATCTAAACTTCGATAAGGGAGCTAAAAAATAGAATAGAAGAAAGACATCCTCTTCAGTAAATGGTGCTGTCAAAATTGGTTAAATACTTGTAGAAAATTAAGCTAGATCCTTATATATCACCCTGTACTAAAATCAACTCCAAATGGATCAAAGACCTCAGAGTCAAAGCAGGCACCCTGAAAACATTACAAGATGGAATAGGAGAAACACTAGGTCTCCTTGGCCCAGGCCGAAATTTTCTTAATAGAGACCTAGAAACACAACAAATCAAAGAAAGGTTGGACAAATGGTATTTCATGAAATTGCAGAGCTTCGGCCTGGCAAAGGACATAGCTAGCAAGATCAATTGAAAGCCCACAGACTGGGAGAGGATCAATCATCACTAGCCATACAACAGACAATGGTCTCATATCTAAAATATAACTGGAACTCAAAAAACTAAATCCCCAAAAAGCAAATCTTCAAAGAAACAACTGCCCAATAAATAAGTTGGCTAAATACTTAAAGAGTAACTTCTCTGAAGAGGAAAGAAGGATTTCCAAAGACATATGAAGAAATGCTCAACCTCCCTAAACATAAAAGGAATTCAAATCAAAACAACATTGAGATATCACCTCATCCCAGATAGAATGGCTATAATCAATAACTCTAATAACAACAGATGCTGGAGAGGAGGTGGACAGAGGAAACCTTACTGCATTGTTGGTGTGAGTGTAAACTTGTTCAACCACTTTGGAAATTAGTATGGAGGTTCCTCAAAAGACTCCATATAGAGCTACCCTATGACCCACCAAATCCCACTTTTGGGCATTTACCCAAATGTTTAGAAACAAGGCCACACTAGCGTTACCAGCACGACTATGTTTATTGCAGCCTTATTTACGATAGCTAAGGTATGGAACCAACCCAGATGCCCCTCAGTAGATGAATGGATCAAGAAAATGTGGTATATATACACAATGGAATCCTATGCCTCCATCAGAAAGAGTGACATTGCTCCATTTGTTAGGAAATGGAAAGACTTGGAAAAAATTATATTAAATGAAGTAAGCCATGCCCAAATAAACATAGGTCCCGTGGTTTTCCTTATTTGCAATATCTAGTATATGTCTGAGTCAAATAGAAAAGGTCAGATAAGTAGATGTTAGGGAAATGAACCCTAAGATATGTATTTGAATGTTTTTTTTCTTTCATGTGATTGTTTCTAACACATTTATAAGATGATATCCTTGTTGCTTTGTATGTCCCTTCCCCACGGCATAACGATAACCCCTGCTTTCACTGTATTTGATGTCATTACGATTTGTGGAGGGGAACGGAAAAAAACAAATCATTTAAATATGGATACAGGTTGACCCATTGCAACAATGAGATGTACAAGTCCTTATGTCGGAAACGAACTTTACAACTTTGTTGGTGGGGGGAGAGGGATTGAATGAGTGGGAGAGGGGAGGATGAGAAGGTATGGGAAGGGGAAACCAAGAAGTAGGTTACAATGCTTGATAAAAAATGTACTCATTATCTTGCCCATGTAATTGTAACCCATCTGTACATTATTTTCACTATAAAAATATATATTCATTGTTAGAAAAAAAAGAATCCAAGGCTTGAAGGAAACTCTGTCCCTGAATTTTTTCGAGTATGTTCTTTATTCATATAAAAATTGTCTGTAAACTTCTTGAAAGTATTACAAAAGGAAACATTGGGCTATTTGAAGGCCAGCATAGAACAAAAGGAAATAACGTTCTTTTAAAAGTGTTCTATTGTTAGGAAACAACGACTTGGAGGTTTTAAATTGTCTTATGCATGGATATTTCACTACTGAGATGATTCTGTTGTTGCAGGAGTCACTTATTAATTCCTTTAATCTTGTCCTGAATTCTGGAGTGCAATTAGTATTCCAAAAAAGCAGAATCGAGTGAGTATGATCAGCAAAAGGAGCCTGTTCGCAAACCAGTGCTTTAAGGATGGTCTCTAAGAAATACGTGCGTTTTTTTTTTTTTTTTGCTTGTTTGTATGTTTAGTTTGTTCTAGTTCTGGAGCTTGAACTCAGACGCTGGACCATGTCCCTGAACAAATGTCTTCCCTGGCCAACTTCCCCCAAAGCTAGTACTCTACTGCTTGAGCCAAAACTCCACTTCTGGCGTTTTAGGTGTTTAGTTACAGATAAGAATGTGACAGACTTTCCTGCTTGGGTTGGCTTTGAACTGAGAAAGTAAGAAAGCCAAGTGACATCAACTGTATCAAGATTTCTGTTTTGAACCAAGAAATACTAGACAAAATTTATTATAAAGCTAATATTTGACAATTTTTAAAAGAAAAGAATATGTCTAACAAAGAAGCCATAACTTAAATAACTCCACAAATGTAGGTGCACTGAATTATTCTGGAAGCATTTTTTCAACTGCTTGGGAAGATAAGTACTGACTTCATCGATCCTTTTGGGGAAACTTAGTGATATTTTCCTGTTGTCACTGGCTTTGTACACAGGTATGCTGTACTTCTAAGGGCCTTACATAAAGGAAGTCTTGAAATTCTCAACAATATTTAAATAAGATGCTCCCTATATTTATTTTCACATTTGGGGATCACTAAGTACCAAAGTTTTGTAGAAGGCTAGGGTTAGAAGATGGACATGAAATCTGTCTCCTAATATTATAAAGATAATTTATGCCATTTTGAGTTACAGTTTCTAAAGTAATAAAAAAAAATAAGGTAAAACAGTAACAGAAACACAGTTTTCTATCTTTCCTAACTTTCCAACAGAAATTAGGGAATCCAGTAAAGTTACAGCAATCCCAGGATGGTATAGGATTTTATAGGATCATTAGATGGTGAAAAAGAAGTTAAAAAAATGGTTCCCCTGGAACAATGGGAAACAAAATCTATACCTACAGATTTTGATATAGCTGTAAAATAGTTTCCACTATGCTATGTCTTTGATATTTTAGGTTTGTTTACACAGCAACTTTCCTCTCTCAGGAAATGACTCTATTCCTACTTAAGGTATTGCAGCTTATAATCCAGCAACAAATAATGCTTCTAAATATAAATAAGCATGATACTAAGAGTAACCAAGGCTACTTCTGTTGTCATAGGTGATAAATAAGAATGCTCTTGGGGAATAGTCAAACAATTTTGAACTTTTTCATAACTTTCCTCTTCTCCAACATGAGAAGTCCTAGTCATTATATGTAAAACATTAATAAAGGATTTTTATATTTTTCATTGTTCACACTAAGCCAAATACACTTTTCCTCCTATCAATCCTGACTTTGAAAGAGTCAGACACTCACAATTATTTTATAGACAAAAGTTTACTGCTTTGGCTTAGGTGTTTTCCTGCCTTTGGGTGTTGCTCTCTATTATTTTGGCAACTATATAGAAAAACAAGAAAAATCCATTATGCTGTTGTTGAATTTTTCAAAGTAAAGCTGTCTTCAAACACCGTTTTCTGTTCCCTTCTTCACTGCTAAATAAAGTTTAATTATTGCTCTTTAAATAACAAAAACATACTTTATTGTATATTCTCATTGAAACCGATGAATACAGGCCATTGCTTTTTAAATTGTTTCCAAGTATTTTCCTTGGCTATTTTCATTATTGCCTTTGTTCCATTCTTCTAGTCAGGAAAACAGTGTTACACAAAAAGATCTTCCTAATATATAGGATGTTAGGCAGAAAAAAATATATATATAATTAAAGATTTTCATCTCTTAAGAGACTGAAAAGCTCAGAAGACATTTTGCTATTACTGGCATGGTTCTTAAACTAAGTGAAATGCATGTAAATGTGACAGTTATTCCAAACAATAATTATGGCTTATACTTTTCTGCTCCAATGAGATGAGTAATTTTACTGTCAATGAAATCTCTGACAAGGTTGGAGGGCATATTGATTTTAGGGTAGGAAGGTTAATGTTAGAAAGCCAAGGGAGATTCCTAAAACAGCACTGCCTATCAATTATCAGTTAATTATACTTATGGCATATAAGTATATAAATACATAAATATGAGTTGATTGAGAAATTTGTGACTTACACAATTGACTCAATGGTTACCAAAACCAGAAAACACTTCTCATTTATATAAACTATTATATCTAGTGAGGATTTAAAAATTTTTAGAATTATATTTTAACATTTATGCCAAAATATTTCTTTGTTTTTAACAGTTTATTTTTAAATTTTGTCGGTCGTGGGGCTTGAAATCTGGGCCTGGACGTTGTCCCTCAGTTCTTGACCTCACAGCTAGTGCTCTACCACTTGAGCCACTGCCAGTTTTCTGGTGGCTCATTGAAGATAGTCTCAAGAAGCCTGCGCCAGTGGCTCACGGCTGTAATCCTAGCTACTCAGGAGGCTGAGATCTGAGGATTGCGGTTCAAAGCCAGCTGGGGCAGGAAAGTCTGTGAGACTCTTGTCTCCGATAAATCCACCAGAAATCCGAAGTGGTGCTGTGGCTCAAGTGGTAGAATGCTCACCTTGAGCTGTAGAGCGTAGGGACAGTGCCCAGGCCCAGAGTTCAAGCCCGACGATCGACAAAAATTAAACAAACAAGTCTCGCAGACTTTCCTGCCTAGGCTGGCTTTGAACCATGATTCTCAGCCCTCAGACTCTTAGTAACTAGGATTACAAGCATCAACCACTTGCCCCTAGCTACAAAATTATTTTTTACACATTTATGAAGTATGGAGTTGTAATCCCATTCATTTATATGTTGTGTAATGATCAAGCTATATCATATCCATTAGTTTCTATATGTAACATTTCTTTTTAGTGAGACTGCTCGAAAAGATATCTTTTGGCTGTGATGAAATATCTATTCTTAACTATTATCACTTTGCTCCTTATGGTATAAAATTAATATATTTACTTTTAGGATTGGAAGTCTGCTAATTAAACTCATAGAAAACATGAATTGTTAGGTGAGAGAAGTTCATGGTTCCATTACTTGTTTTAGGAAAACAATTATGCCTTTTGTTTTCAATTATATTTCTGTGGGAATGTGAGCTATTCATTGATTTAACTGTTAAAGTTGATAACTGTTACATTATATCAAGTTGCTTCCAACTTGTATTTGAAAATTGCACATTTAACACAAATATGCTTCCACTTTCTTCTACCACATAACTAAAATAACAGTAAAGCAAAGCTTGGTGTTAGTGGCTCATGTGTAGAATCCTAGAAACTCAGGAGGCTGAAACCTGATGATTTTGGTTCAATGTCAGTCTAAACAGACAAAAATGTGAAAACTTATCTCCAATTGTCCAGCAAGGAGAATATGAGGATGGGGGTCAAAGGATAGAGTGTGATCAGCCATGAGCAAAAAGTACAAGGAAGACTATTAAACATTGAGTTCAAGCCCTAAAAATGGCATAGACACACAAGACAACAATAAAAACTACTATGAACATCAATAATGAAGACAAAGTAGTAGAAAAGATCATGAGAAATATTGCATAAACAGCTGGAAGACAGAAATCATTTGACAGAATTTTGATTAAGGAGAGGGAAAAATCACAGTCTCATTTGTACAATCTCATTGTACTCATTTGTGTTGAAACCTGGTTACTGGGTAACATGAAAGAGTAGATTGGATTACCTGACATAGCAGACATTGCCTGTGACTGACTATGCACCATCCCACTGTGCAAAAATCTAAAATTGTGCTTGCTATTTTAAATAAAACCTTATATTAGATGCTGTCTGGTCCACACAGACTTGGGTCCTTATTTTGAGGCTTCAGACATATGTGAGCCTTTTGTTAATAACCGGTCCTGTTGAACCCTTTCCTTTGTGCACCTATACCTTACAAATCTGGCACCAAGCCAAGGCTTTGAACTAGACACCACAGCCTTAATCTCTCCCTTTGTCCATCTACAAATCTTTTCACATGCTATCTCTGTCTTAGTATTAGTTGTTTTCTTACTAATCCCCACCAGAAAACTCTTATATTCATGTAAACTCACTATAAATATACTAGTTCAAAAAGGGATTAACGGTATACCATTGGCTGAGGCTCTCATCTGTAGGTTTGCTCTCTAATAAATGTGCTACAATATCTCTTTATTTTTCGTCTCTTTTGAGTCTGACAAATGATTGATTCGGTTTGATGTAATCCCATTTATCCAGCCTTACTTTGGAAGTTTTGACCTGTCCCAAGGAGCCCTTGTGTTCCCCCTAACTCTTCCTGTAAAATTCTAAGGTATCTGGACTTACATTTAGGGCTTCAATCCATTTGGAATCGATTCTGGTGCAGGAGGATATATAAGGATCTAACTTCAGTTTTCTGTGTACAGACAATTCCATCAGCACAAGTTTTTGAAGAATTTGTCTTTCTTCCATCCTGTGGTTCTGGCTCCCTTATCAAAGATTATGTGTCTATAGGAGTGGATTCATTTCTGGGTCTTCAATTCTGTTCTATTGAGGAAATCTCTGCTTCTGTAGGAAAGAATGGCATTACCACATTCCTGAGGAAATTGAGTTCTCTGTAAACGGAAAAGCAAAATTCTAAGTTTAGAAGATGAAATTGAGGAAAGTTTTGAACACATAAACTATAATATATAGAGGAAAATGTGGCAGAGAAAAGATAAGATGAAAAGTAGAGTAGCTATCAATTGAAGAACTTATAAACAATTACCAAAACTATACAAAAGAGAGCTGGGGTAAAGCTCAGTTGGAGGACTAGACTAATATATACAAAGCCATGGGTTCAATCTCCAAGAAGATCTAATAATAAGTTAATGAATAGTAATAATAAAATAATTACTTGAAATAAATGCTTTCATATTAGAGAGGCCTGAATCTGAAAACAGTAAACAAAATACCCTCAATTCTTGAATCCAATGATATGAAACTACAAGAATGAAGAGGAAATAGTTTTCCTTTTCTCTCATTTCTTTTCCTTTCATGTTTTCTTCTTTTCTTTTTTCCTTTGCCACTACTGGTGCTTGAAGTTTCTAAGGCTCTGACCACTTCATATTATTTTTCAGATGAGGTATTACTTTTTGGCCAAGCCTTCCTTGAGCAATAATCTCTTACCTATGGCTTCTACAAACGAGAGATAACAGAAAAATTACCCTATATCTTGCTTTCTTTTTTGTACTTTGTCACGAATTTTTTTGGTTAGAACCGGCCCTCGATATCAGTCTTCTTTTTTTTTATTTTATTTTATTTTATTTGAAAACATACTGTACAGAGGGGTTACAATTACATGGGCAGGAAAATGCATACATTTCTTACCAAGCATTGCAGCCTCCTCCTTTGTTTACCCTTCACCTCCCTTCCCAGCCTCCCCCCTCCCCCCCACCCAATCATACCCCCCCTCCCTCCCCCCCAACGACATTGTAAAGCTGGTTTTGACATGACATTTTGTACTTCTCATTGTTGCAACAGGTCCACCTGAATCCTTAAACGACTTGTTTGTCCCCGTCTCCTCCACATGTTATACTGACATCAAATATAGTGAAAGCGGGGGTTACAATGTGGGGGAGGGACATACAAAGCAACAAAGAAATAATATTATAAATGCGTTAGAAACACATGCATGAATGAAACAAAAACATTAAAATACATATTTGAGGGTTCGTTTTCCTAACATCACATTCTCTGACTTTTTCCGCTTGACTCATACCTATACTAGATATTGCAAATAAGGGAAACCATGGGACCTATGTTTCTTTGGGCCTGGCTTACTTCACTTAATATAATTTTTTCCAAGCCTTTCCATTTCCTAACAAATGGGGCAATGTCATTCTTTCTGATGGAGGCATAGAATTCCATTGTGTATATATACCACATCTTCTTGATCCATTCATCTACTGAGGGGCATCTGGGTTGGTTCCATATCTTAGCTATGGTAAATAATGCTGCAATAAACATAGTTGTGCTGGTAGCTTTAGTGTGGCCTTGTTTGTGGTCATTTGGGTAAATGCCCAAAAGTGGGATTGCTGGGTCATTGGGGAGCTCTATATGGAGTCTTTTGAGGAACCTCCATACTGCTTTCCAAAGTGGTTGAACAAGTTTACATTCCCACCAACAATGAAGTAAGGTTCCTTTCTGTCCACATCCCCTCCAGCATCTGTTGTTGTTAGAGTTCTTGATTTTTGCTGTTCTAACTGGAGTGAGGTGATATCTCAATGTTGTTTTGATTTGCATTTCTTTTATGGCTAGGGATGTTGAACATTTCTTCATGTGTCTATTGGCCATCCTTCTTTCTTCTTCAGAGAAGCTTCTCTTTAGGTCTTTCGCCCACTTACTTATTGGGCAGTTGTTTCTTTGGGGATTTGTTGTTGGGTGGTTTAATTTTTTGAGTTCCAAGTATATTTTAGATATGAGACCCTTGTCCGTTGTATGGCTAGTAAAGATCTTCTCCCAATCCGTGGGCTTTCTATTGATCTTGCTAGCTATGTCATTTGCCCTGCAGAAGCTCTGCAACCTTATACAATCCCATTTGTCCAACCTTTCTTTGATTTGTTGTGTTTCCGGGTCTCTATTCAGAAAATTTCGGCCTGAGCCGAGGAGACCCAGGGTTTCTCCTATTCCATCCTGTAATGTTTTCAGAGTGTCTGCTTTGAGTTCAAGGTCTTTGATCCATTTGGAGTTGACTCTGGTGCAGGGTGATATATAAGGATCTAGCTTTAGTTTTCTACATGTAGTTAACCAGTTTTGCCAGCACCATTTACTGAAGAGGCTGTCTGTCTTCCATTCTATTGTTTTAGCTCCCTTATCGAAGATTAGATGGCTATAGGTCTGTAGGTTCATTTCTGGGTTTTCAATTCTATTCCACTGGTCCTGAGGTCTGTTCTTATGCCAATACCAAGCTGTTTTGATTACTATGGCTTTATAGTAGAGTTTGAAATTTGGTATTGATATTCCTCCCGCAGTGTTCTTTCCGTTGAGGAGCGTTTTTGCTATTTGGGGTCTTTTATTGTTCCATATGAATTTTTGGATTGCCTCTTCTATTTCCTTGAAGAATGAGGGTGGAATTTTGATAGGTATTGCGTTGAATTTGTAGATAGCCTTGGGAAGTATTGCCATTTTCACAATGTTAATCTTTCCAATTCAGGAGCATGGGAGGTTTTGCCATTTTTTAAGTTCTGTGTTGATTTCCTTTTTCAAGATTTTAAAGTTTTCATCATAGAGGTCCTTCACTTCTTTAGTTAAGTTAATTCCTAGGTATTTTATTTTTTGTGGGGCTATTACAAATGGAGTTGCTTTCCTAATTTCAGCCACACTTTTCTCATTGTTGGCATACGGAAAAGCCATGGATTTTGGGGGGTTAATTTTATAACCTGCTACTTTGCCAAAGTTTTGAATCAGCTTAAGTAATTTGGGAGTGGAGTCTATGGGATTCTTTAAATACAAAATCATGTCATCTGCAAAGAGGGAGAGTTTTATTTCTTCTTTCCCTATTTGGATCCCCTTTATGTCTGCATCTTGTCTTATTGCTGTAGCTAGGCATTCTAACTCTAGATTGAAGAGAAGTGGAGAGAGTGGGCATCCTTGTCTTGTTCCTGAGTTAAGAGGAAATGGCTTTAGTTTTTCACAATTGAGTATAATGCTGGCTGTAGGTTTGTCATATACAGCCTTTATTGTACTGAGGAATGTTCCATGGATTCCTAATTTTTCCAAAACCTTCATCATAAAGGGGTGTTGGATCTTGTCGAATGCTTTTTCTGCGTCTATTGAGATAACCATGTGGTTCTTATTCTTGCTCCTGTTGATGTGATGAATAATATTAATTGATTTGCGTATATTGAACCAGCTTTGCATCCCTGAAATGAATCCTGTTTGATCGTGGTGTATGATTTTTTGGATGAATTGTTGAAGTCGGTTGGCCAAAATTTTGTTGAGAAGTTTTGCATCAATGTTCATCAAAGAAATGGGTCTATAGTTCTCTTTCTTTGATGAGTCCCTGCCTGGTTTTGGGATGAGGGTTATGATGGCTTCATAGAATGTGTTCGGTAGTGAGCTTTCTCTTTCAATTTCATTGAAGAGTTGGAGGAGAATTGGTGTGAGCTCTGCTTTGAAGGCCTTGTAAAATTCCGCTGTAAAAGCCTCTGGTCCTGGACTTTTCTTAACTGGGAGGTCTCTTATTGCTGTTTCTATTTCAATGCTTGATATGGGCCTGTTAAGATAGTTTAACTCATCTTGGTTTAGTTTTGGCATGTCAATATTTGCTAGGAAGAGGTCCATTTCTGTCAAGTTCTCAAACTTATTAGCATACAGTTTTGAGAAGTATTCCCTTATAATGTTCTGAATCTTGGTTGTTTCCGTGGTGATGTTTCCATTCTCATCTCTGAGTTTATTAATTTGGATGTGTTCTCTTCTTTTTCTGATAAGATTTGCTAAGGGTCTGTCAATTTTGTTAAGTTTTTCGAAGAACCAACTCTTTGTTTTGTTGATTCTTTCTATAGTTTTTTTGGATTCTAATTCATTTAATTCTGATTTAATTTTGATTATTTCTTTCCGTCTACTGGATTGGGGTTTATCTTGCTGCTCTTTTTCAAGGAGGTTTAGATGCGTCATTAAATTGCTAGTTTCAGATCTCTCCAATTTGTTGATGTAGGAGCTCAGAGCTATAAACTTGCCTCTGAGTACTGCCTTTGCTGTGTCCCAGAGGAGCTGGTAATTTGTGTGTTCATTTTTGTTGAATAGCATGAACATTTGAATTTCCTTTCTAATCTCTTCCATGACCCACTCATGATTCAGCAGTGTGTTGTTCAGCCTCCATGTGATACCGGACTTTCTTTGGTGGCTTTTGGTGTTGAGTTCTAATTTTATTCCCTTGTGGTCAGAGAGAATGCAAGGTATAACTTCAATGTTTCTGAATTTAGACAAGTTTGCTTTGTGGCCTAAAATGTGGTCTATTTTAGAAAACGTTCCATGTGCTGCTGAGAAAAACGTGTATTCTGATGCTGCTGGGTGAAATGTTCGGTAAATGTCTGTTAAGTCTAGTTGATCTATGCAGCTGTTTAGATCTGTGGTTTCTCTGTTGAGTTTTTGCCGAGTTGATCTATCTAGTGGGGAGAGTGGTGTGTTAAAATCCCCAACTATTAATGTCTTTGGATCTATATGGGATTTGAGGGAAAGTAGTGTTTCTTTGATAAATTTGGGTGCTCCATTGTTTGGTGAATAGATATTTAGAATTGTAATATCCTCCTGAAGGAGAGATCCTTTAATTAGTATGTAGTGACCTTCTTTATCTCTTTTCACGAATTTTAATTTGAAGTCTATTTTATCTGATATTAGGATTGCAACTCCCGCCTGTTTATGGGGTCCGTTTGCTTGGTAGATTTTGTTCCAGCCTTTAACATTGAAAATGTGTTTGTTTTTATGGGCAAGATGTGACTCCTGCAGGCAGCAGATAGAAGGGTCTTGTTTTTTAATCCAACTAGACAGTCTATGTCGCTTAATTGGAGAGTTCAGTCCGTTAACATTAAGAGATAGGACTGAGAGGTATTTGGGAGTTCCTGCCATGTTATCTACCTTTTTGGGGGCTGCGAAAACTGGGTTCTTCCTATGGTTCTTGGATTCTCAGTTTGGGTGCAGTTTCTTGGCCTTTATTGCGGTCTTGTTGGTTTTCTATGTGTAGGACATCTTTAAGAAACTTTTGTAGGGCTGGTTTGGTGGAGATGTATTGTTTCAATTTTTCTTTGCTATGGAAGGTTTTTATTTGGCCTTCGGTTATGAAGGAGAGTTTAGCTGGGTACAGTATTCTTGGTTGATAGTTGTTTGTTTTTAGGGCATGGCATACATCGTTCCAGGCTCTTCTTGCTTTGATTGTCTCTGCTGAGAAATCTGAGGTGATTCTAATTGGTTTCCCTTTATAAGTGATTACCCTTTTCTCTCTGACAGCTTTAAGGATCTTTTCCTTGTTCTGAGTTGATCCTGTGTGGATTATAATGTGGCGGTGGGATGTCCTATTCTGGTCTGGTCTATTTGGGGTTCTAATGGCTTCTTGTATCTGGACAGGCCTATCTTTTTGCATGTTTGGGAAGTTCTCTGCTAGGATCCTGTTACACAAATTTCCTAGACCATTAACTTCTGTTTCTAGGTGCTCCCATTATCCTTAGATTAGGCCTTCTGATGGTGTCTTCCAGGTGTTGGATAGATCTATCATATTTCTTGGACTTGTCTTGGATGGTTGTATGTTCTTTCTCTATAATATCTAGGCTGTCTTCAATCCCTGAGATTCGATCTTCTGCATGGCCTAACCTGCTGTCAAGACTCTCTACTTTGTTTTTTATCTCTTTTCCTTCTTGTTGGTCAGCTTTGATCCCTTCAAGTTCTTTGTTGAAGCTCTGTTTTAGGTCTTGTATGAATTTCTTTACTTCCTTAATTTGGTGTTCAGTGTTTGTCCTCAAATCACTTAGTTGATTGGTTATGGTTTCTTTGGGCTCCCATTCCTTCTGTTGGGTTCCATTCAGCATTCCCTTTGTGGTCTCCCTGACTTCCTTCAGCTCTTTGTTAATGGATTCCATGAATGCCTTTAGTGATCTTTGTGTGTTCTCTACCTGGTCTCTCAATTCCTGTATTACTCTTTGATTAGCTTCCTCCTGTTCGTGGGATTCCTGCAGATCTCTTTGAGTGTTCTCAGCCTGCTCACGCCATTCCTTCCTTTCTCTTTGAGTATTCTCAAGTTGTTCACGCAAATCCTGTATCAGTTTTTGAGTAGCTTCCTCACGCTTATGATATTCCTGTATAAACTTCTGGGATGCCTCCTCTCTCTCCCTGTCACGCTCATAGCGAGTCCTTTGTACATTGTCAAACTTTTCATTTATCATGTTTGCCAGCAGTGTTTGTAGAGCTGTTTGGGAACTCTCCTCTGGATTATTCATTATCTGTTCTAACCCCTGATTATCAAGATTGGGAATTGAGATACCCGTATTTGCCATTTTTCTTGTGTTTTTCCGGCTTACTCTGCCCATTTGAGATGAAGATAGCACCAGTTTTGTGCTAGAACACTATCTTAAGGCAACCATCAACCAAAGTTTGCATTTGTACAGTCAATAGTCTACAGATACAATCTAGTTCAACAGATACATCTATTCGACATCAAACAACTATATGTTAAAGGACTTTGAACCGCAGAGAAGAATTTGGAAAACCAGAAATTATTAGGGTTAGGGAGAGATGTGGGTAAAAAATAGGAATAGATTGGTGTGGGGAGGCACAGGGAGAGTTAACTATGTCCTAATCACAGTGCAGAAAATAGGTTGGGTAGGATGCAAGTAGAGAGAGAGAGAGAAAGAAGAAAGGGAAATGGGAATGAAAAGAGACCAGAAAAAAAAATAGAAACGTAAAAATTAATGTTATTTTAGAGATTAAAAGACCATCTATTTATAGAGGAATATGAATATGTTGAGAGAAAGGGAGGGACATAGAGGAGATGTGGAAAATTTTTAAAAAATGCTTAAAATATTATATAGGTATAAAGAGGTAGTACTGCTATTAATGAATTTAAGTCTCAGAGGTTTTGAATTGAGTAATAAGTTTGTGGGTTAAGTGTGTACACAATGGGGGGTAGGGTCTACTGGTTAACTATGGGTTTATCTGAGGATGTGCAGGACAAGAGTTAAGTCACGTAAAGAAGAACAAAGAGGAAAAGATGGAAAGGATAGGAAAGTGAGAAGAAAAGATCAGAAGTTCAGTAGAGCTAGACAAAAAACAAAAAGATAATTAAGAATGAAAGAAAAAGAGAAAGAAGGCAAGAAAAGAAAGGAAAACACACATTCACGTATTCCTAAAATAAAAATTATAAGAGGAGAAAAGAAAAAAAAAAAGTTAATGGAAAACAATTATTTTTTCAGAAGAGGCAAAAATTAAAGATTAATAAAAGTTTTAGAAAAGCAAAAAAAATTTTTTTTATATATATAAGGTAACAAAAAACGAAGAAAAAAAAACAAAACAAAAAAAAAGAAAAAAGAAAAGAAGAAGAAGAAAGAAAAAAAAAGTCTTTGATTTTTTTTTTGGGGGGGGGAGGGGTGGGAAGAGTCCTGTATCTCCCTTTTGTCTGTAACCAGAGTGTGGTTGGAGTCTCTGGTCAGCTTGAGGTCCTGTGGCTTGATTGGTTTCTTAAGTCAGTTTGTTGGAACAGGCAGAAAAATGCTCTGCTTTACCCAAGATTTTGAGATTCCCCCTCCCAGGTTAGTTTACTGGGAGGGTGATCTGCTTTGAGAATCACAAAAGAGGGGGATGCAGTGATGAGGCTAGGTTCTGGGTAGAGTTGAGGCCTTTCAACAAACAGTAGCTTTTCCCTGGGGCTATTTTGTGAAAAAAACTCACAGCACCCAGCCTGGAGCCATTCTCAGGGTTTCTGTTTTTCAATTGATTGTGGTGGCTGCTAGAGGGAGGGGCAGCCTCTGGCTCTGGTTACCCGGTGAGGAGAGCCACTCCAATGGCTGACGCCTGAGCTGGGTGGCTTTTCCCTGGATGGAACTGAGTCTGTGAGGTCACTTCGCCGTTAAGTTCTTGTGACCTGCTAAATGATTCGTTTTATTCCAAGGCCTGAGCTGGAGCTAGCCGCTCCTCCGAGCTTTGTCGGTATCCAAGATGGAGATCACCGGTGCTGGGGGGGGGGGGGAGGGGTGGCCTTCCCTCCTCTGCTCCCTGGGAAGGAGTGAGGAAGTGGGGCTACTCACGCCGAGTCTTGGATCCTGGGTCGTCTCTGGTCTGCAAAGTGCAGGATGAAGTTGTCCGCTCCTTGTCGGTTCTTGCTGGTGTTGAGTAGAATCCACTCGCCCGCTGCGTCTGGCTCCTTCGTCCCAGACTCTCTGTGTGAGCGCTCAGGTATGGCCGAGGCTGTGGTCGCCGCTGCGACCCTGCCGCCGCAGCAGCAGCTGCTGGCAGACGCTCAGATGTGTCTGCTTGGCTTCCCCTCTCTTGGCTAACTCTCTGTCCTGTGATGGCACACTTGGTGTGATTCTCTGGCTTGGGACTGTTCACTGGAACTCTGAAACTGTTTTCTATGCAAGAGCTTGTTCAGATTCCAGCTTCTCCTCCGCCATCTTCCCGGAACCCTCGATATCAGTCTTCTAAATCTCTGCCGTCTAATTGGCATGGCATAGTTCATCTAAAGCTTGGACCCATACTATTTTTCATTGTAAACATTCAATATTGACTTCTGTTTTCTAGATATAATTAAATTCTATTGAGGTTAGTATGGATCTTTATGATGTTATAAGAAGAACATAGAGAAATCCCTTGAATAGTTTTTCAGTTTCTTAAAATATTTATAGTATGACATTAAAAGTAGGACATTAATATTTCACAAGTACGTTATGCAGACTTCAATCTTTTTATTTTGTGCACACAATAAGTTCAATATAATTTTATCAATTCTATATGAATAGTTACAGACACGTTTCTTTACACATTTCTTTACCAAAAATAAGTCTGTCTCATGCTTCCCTTCTATAATTAAACCCACTATTTCTCTTGGTCCCATCCCAAACCTGTTTCATCCTGGAAACCAAAACACCTTTTTTCTCCGACTTCTAGATCATGCAATAAATAAGCTTTTAGGATTGCCTTCAAATCTGTTGTAGATTATTCAATGTTTTTGTGTGTCTTAATATTGTATTGTAATCACTCGATTAGCCTTTTGGTTCTGTTATTACAGAATGTAGCACAATTTGTTTCCCATTCACCTGAAGAAAGCCTGAATTGATTTCCATTTCTTTAACTAGAGGAAATAATGCTACTATAATCCTCTGTGTTTTGGCCTTTGGGTTAATGTAACGGTTTATTTCTATGAGACAAAGCTTGAAGAGCTCAATTCCTGTGATATACTCTAGGTGGTTTGCATATTTCATATTCTAGGAACCTGTCAACATGTTTTCAGAAGTGGCTTTACCATTTGAGATTCCTGCCAACATCCAGTTTCTCTGTTTCTTGATAGCAGTTAGTATGGTCAATACTGTATTATGTGCAGTAATTCTCATACCTGTTTTATGATGTCCTTTTTGTTTTAATGTGCGTTTATTTGATGACTGATGATGCCTTTCTTGGGCTTATTTTTCACAAGATGTATTTTGCTAGTTTCTAATTGATGTTCTTCTTAACAAATTTTTTGAGAATTCTATGTAGAGTCTAATTTGAGGCATTCTTCAGGTATAGGATTTGCAAATATTTTATCCTTGAATATGGGTACACTTCATCAACATTATCTTCATCATCATTATCATCATCATTATCATCATCTGGTGGGTCTTCGTCCATCCCACGAAAGACAGAAGAGGTCCGAGGAAAGGTAAGTGTGGCCGCTCGCCTGTTACCCAGCCTCCCTCAGCCCGGGAAACAATCATATCCAGCAGGGAGTGAAGTCAAGCAGGAAGAAACTCCTTTATTAACACAGAGGAGCCCTTTTTAAAGCAAAAAAGAGCAGGTGGCATGGCAAGGGAGGAAGAGGAACCAATCACTGTCAAGGTCACACCCTATCATGAACCTAAGCTTCCACGGGCTGGTTACCCACTGAATGTAAAGCAAATTTGGCTCTTCCCACTCAACTCCCTCTCAGTACCATCTTTGCTGCCCATGTGCCCTACAATCATCATCATCACCATCATCATCATCACTACTAGTATTACTACTGTTAGTTTTGTACATGTAGGTATGGTCCTGGGACATGAACACAGAGTCTCTAAGATTAGTTGCAATTCGTTAACAATTTACCATTTCAGTCATGCCTCACTTCTGGCTTTTTTGCTGATTAATCAGAGATAAGGTTTTCAGGGACTCTATTTTGTGGGCTGCCATCAAACAGCAATACTCACATCACAGCTTACCAAGTAGTTAGGTTGAGATACATGAGTCCCGTGCTCTCAACTTCTATTCACTAGTTGCATATGAGCTTTCACAGACTAAATTATGTTATACTTTTTTGAATTCTACTATATTAAGTTTTCCTTTCCTATAATTTTAATGCCAAATTTAAGTACGCTTCATCTCCAAAATTGTCAAGGCATCTTCTCTTGTTATACATTTACATCACTCTTTTTGTTTTATATGCCACCTTCAAAGAATGCTTGAAGTGAATATTTGAGTAAATTGTTGTCAATGTTCACTTTTTAATTCTCCCCAATATTGTCTAACCTATCACCACTTATTTAAAAGAATGTCACTCCACAAGTGTTTGGTTTTACACTCTTATTAAATATTCCTTGATAGTAATTATGTGGCTCTAATCTGGTGCCCTACAGACACATTGAGCTATATAATCTTTCCTCTACAAATATAACAATTTTACAGTAACAGCTTTAATATTGGACAGAGAAATATATTCCAGTTTATTTTCCTTTGTCAATGAGTCAAAGAGTGATGGTCAGGTGTTTTTAGGAATTTTCATATACTTATAACTAAAGCTGTGAAGCTAGGCACTGTTAGCTCACACTTATTGCATTAGCTGGATAGGAGGCTGAGATCTGAGGATTGCGGTTCAAGGGAGCTGGAACATGAATGTCTGTGAGACTCTTATCCCGAATTAACCACTAGAAAACCAGAAGTGGCACAGTTGCTCAAAGGGTAGAGCACTCACTTTGAGCTGAAGAGCTGAGGAACAGTGCCCAGGCCCAGATTTCAAACCCCATGTATAAGCCCCAAAAAGGGGGGGGTGAGGACAATTAATATCTTTGCTCAATTTTATCCTCCAATCCATAAAAAGTATATGTCTCCATTTACTTAGATTTTTGCTTTTATATTCAGCATTGCATAATGTTCAATGAGGGTGAGTCAACAACACTTTAATACATTTTGACGATGTGTGAAGATGGCACAAAGAAATTCACAGAGAACAGTTGAAAAATAAGGGGCAATGGGAACGGAGAAAGACAGAAATGGGTTAATCAGGCCCTTGATCAATACGTGAGTGTGTAAAATATTTTAATAAGATTTCTTTGTACAATTGATATACACCAATTAATAAATATCTTCCAAAGGCATTGATATTCGAGTATGTCATAAAGGATAAATACAGATTTTGTGGTGAATTGAAAGATAGATGAGAAAATACATACTTATAGTAATTGAGTAAATAAACTAAGAAATTTGGTCAACATTCTGAGGGCTCATGGCTCATTAGAATAGAAGGCCCTTGGTATCTAAGATAAGACTAAAATGTTAAACTTGAGCCTATCTTTAAGACTGCTTAATGCTATTGCCTTTTTAGTAAGTATTCTCTTTATTGTTGTTGTTGTTGCTGGTGGTGGTCGTGGGCCTTGAACTCTGGGCCTGGGCGCTGTCCCTCATCTATTCAGCTCAAGGCTAGATCTCTACCACTGAAGCCATAGCGCCACTTCGTTTTTCTGGTGGTTTATTGGAGATACGAGTCTCATGGACTTTTTCTGCTCAAGCTGGCTACAATTATAAAATGAACTACCTGCACTGGGCTTGAATCAGTATTCTTAGAACAAAGAAGAAATACAAGTGATTTGGAACCAAGCTGTAGAAGGCTGCCTTTTTGGCTTCAGAAGAGAGCTGGCTGGTATCTTATGAATAGATAGATTTAGGAAAAATGGAACATATAAGTCCACATGGAAGGCTACAAAACATTTTAGTGAAGTTCCAAAAATGATAAGGACATGAATTACAATAACTAGCTTGGTAATAAGGGACATGTTTGGGAGTTCTGTCTCTATTGTTACTGTTGTAAATGTACAATATCATTTTATTCATTTTTGTTGTTGTTGTGTCCTTAGTATGTTCTTTCCCCTATGGAATATCCCCTGTTGTCACTGTACTCGATTTTGATACCTTGCATCTTGTATATACATGTCTAATCTGGGGAGGGTAAAGGGAATTACAAAATGCTGAAATAAGGACACAGGATGACCCATTGCAACACAGATACCAATAAGACTATATTGGAAATGAACCTTACCACTTCATGCTGCGAAGAGTGGGGAGAAAGGAATGTGAGAGCTGGGGGAAGGAAGGGATAGTGGTACTACAACAAGAAAGGAAAGTGGTAATAATGATCAACAAATAATGTACTCATTGCCTTACTCATGTAACTGTAACCCCTCGGTACAACATTTTAACAATAAAATAAAATAAAGTATAGTCAATAAAGGACAAGTTTGGCAAATAAAGTACAATGCTAACTTACAGACAAATGAAAATAATAATAACCATTTATGTCTATATACATGTATATACACATCCGTATATTCATATATATGTATACATATATAGATATTTGTGTATGTACACATATAAGTATGAATATATGCATATGTACATAGTGTGTATACATATACATTTATTTAAAGAGACTTGAATAAGAAATATATTAATGCCTATGAAAAACTTTAACCATCCTGCCTATGAAAAGCTTTAACTATGCTGAATATGTTTTCAAAAATCCAAATACATATTTTTATAATAATATACCAAAATCCAAAGAATATATGGAAAAATCATACCATACCTATACATTGCATACATATAGAGATTAGCGGAAATAGAAAAACAATAGAATATCAGTGCAAACCAATATGTAGAAATTGGAATCCTTACATATTGGTGCTTGGCACTTAAAGTGATAGAGTCAGTTTGTTAAACATATTGGCAATCTAAGATACTACCTCTATGATCCAGCATTTTGAATCATAATTTTATATGCAAAATATATTTCAACACATGTCCAATGAAACACATGTACAATTATATACATAAGAAAACCTTTTATAATAACATATAATAAAATATTGAAATGCCCATTGAGGGCATTATAGAATTATACACACACATACAAATCAATATGGTATATCCCTGGGAAAAATTTATATGGACTTGGTTTGGAAACAAATTTTACTTGGGAGGAATGGATAAAATAGAATTCAATTTCTAATTACATGAGCTTTTTAAAATGGACACAGCCGTGGTGGTAGACTATGAAGTAATGGTTGGTCAAGTGAAGGGTAGGTTGAAATGATGACAGGAAGTGATTAATAATAGATAATGGAGTACTTTGAGAGGGTAGTGATGATAAAATATTCTAGAACTGAAGGTGATATTCATACTCCAAATCTTTAATCATTGTACTTTATCGAAGAATTACATATTGCATTTGCATTAACCTTAAGAAAAATTTTAGAATTGTAATGGGTGAATATGAGTCATAATTTAAAATTTAAAATCACAGAATTCTATAATGCACACGTATAATATATTGATGAATAAGACTATCAATAAAATATGATCTGTGATATATCCTCTGAGTGACTGTATATGACATTGCAAGTCAGTGAATACAAAATTATGTAAATTGAGGAATGAGATAGGACTGAAAAGAATGAGGGATAATGATCATCAAGATGCATTGTATTGAAACTTCTCTGAAGAAGAAAGAAGGATGGCCAATAGACACATGAAGAAATGCTCAACCTCCCTAGCCATAAAAGAAATGCAAATCAAAACAACATTGAGATAGCACTTCACACCAGTTAGAATGGCTATAATCAAGAACTCGAACAACAACAGATGCTGGAGGGGATGTGGACAGAAGGGAACGTTAGTTCATTGTAGGTGGGAGTGTAAACTTGTTCAACCACTTTGGAAAGCAGTATGGAGGTTCTTGAAAAGACTTCACATAGGCCTCCCCTATGACCCAGCAATCCCACTTTTGGGCATTTGCCCAAATGTTTACAAACAAGACCACACTAAAGCTAACAGCACAACTATGTTTATTGCAGCATTATTTACAATAGCTAAGATATGGAACCAACCCAGATGCCCCTCAGTAAATGAATGGATCAAGAAAATGTGGTATATATACACAATGGAATTCTATGCCTCCATCAGAAAGAATGACACTTCCCCATTTGTTAGGAAATGGAAAAGCTTGGAAAAAGTTATATTAAGTGAAGTAAACCAAGCCCAAAGAAACATAGGTCCCATGGTTTCCCTAATTTTCAATATCTAGTATATGTGTGAGTCAAGCAGGAAAGGTCAGATAATGTGATGTTAGGAAAATGATCTCTTAGATATGTATTTAAATGTTTTTTTTTCTTTCATGCATTTGTTTCTAACTCATTTATAAGATTATTTCTTTGTAGCTTTGTATCCCTTCCCCACAGTATAACCCCTGCTTTCACTATATTTGATGTTGGTATAATTTGTGGAGGAGATGGGGAAAACCAAGTCGTTTAAGGATACAAGTAGACTCGATGCAACTATGAGAAGTACAAGTTGTCATGTCATAAACGAACTTTACAACTTTGGTGGGGGGCGGGGATTAGGTGGGGGGACGGGGGGAGGCTGGGAAGGGATGTGAAGGGTAAACAAAGGAGGAGGCTGCAATGCTTGATAAGAAATGTACTCATAATCTTGCCCATGTAATTGTAACCCCTCTGTAGAGTATGTTAACAAAAAATTAAAATTAAAAAAAAGATGCATTGTATTGAGCTGGCAATGTGGCTTAGTGGCAGTCTTAGGGGAATAATGTGAAGCCTTGTGTTTGATTCCTCAGTTCTACATTAACAGAAAAAGCTGGAGTTGGCACTGTGACAGAAGTCGTAAAGTGCCAGTGTGAGGAAAAGAAGTTCTTGGACATTGCCAAGGCCCTGAGTTCAAGCCCCAGGACTGGTCAAAAAGAAAAAAGATGCATTTTATTAAGATAGGCACTAACGGCTCATGCCTGTAATCCTAGATATTCAAGAGGCTGAGGAATGAGGTTTGAAGCCAGCCCAGGTAGGAAAGTCTGTGAGATTCTTATCCCCAATTAAATGTCAGAAAAATCTGAAAGTCCTGCTGTGCCTCAAGTGATAGAGTTCTAGTGTGCATCGAAAGGAGGTCATGCACAGCGCCCAGACCCAGAGTTCAAACCTCAGGAGAGAAGAAAGAAAACAAAATAATTCACTAAAAACTGTTCATAAACTGCATGGTCAAACAGCAACTCCCATGCTACTGCTTAAAGTCAATGAAAAATATGACTAAAATAGAATACAAGTCATTTTGTAGACCAAACATAGATAGAATACAAAGGTTGTTTACAGGGACAAAGTAAATTTTATCTCTTAGGTAGAGTTGAAATTTGTTCTTCAGTCTTCTTAAATCATTTATGAAATTGACAATACTGCCAATTATAGGTCAATTTCCTTGAGGAACAGATTGAATTCTGCTGTCTTTTCATAGCAAACCATAGAGGTGAATTTTTTGCCTCTTGTTGAAATATATCTGATATTTTAAAGTAGATTTGTCCTAATATAATATTAATTTAATCAATCATTTCATTAGGGTGATGTTAGTCAGATTGTTTTCCAGTAAATCCTATCCCTTATAATAAATGAGAGCATGCTGTGTCAGTTTCCTATTAATATGACAAAATATTTTATAAAATTAAGTAATAAGGGGGAAAGATTAATCTTGGCATCTGATTTTACACATTTCAGCTTATGTTTCTTATCCTCATTGCTTGGGTTTGGTGGTGGCACAGAACCCAATGTCAGGAACATGTGATTGAGCATGTGTATTCATGGAAGACAGAAAGTAAAGAAGAGGAGGAATAGGAGTGGGAGAGAGAGAAAGAGGAGGAGGGGAAGAGGGAGAGGGAGAAGGAAAAGGAGAAGGAGACAGAGAAGGAAAAGAAGGAAGAGGAGGAAAGGACTTTGATCTTAACATCTTCTTTGATCACAAGTTCTCAGTGACCATACCTCTACAACTGAGCCCACTTGAAAAGGTTCACCACCTATTTATGGCAACATAGTGAAAGCTAATTATTAATCCCAATCCTATATGATTTCAGATTTAATTTCTAGAATGGTGGGTAAATATGTCTATACAAGTGTGATAACTTCTGTTCCTAAATATTTACTTGAATTAATCAGATAAACTATTTGGCATGGAGTTGGTTTGGTTATACCACTGTAGGAGAGATGAATGAAATATTTTAAATGCAAATACATTTTATTTAACAGATAAAGAAGCTTCAAGAGATTTCATTTTGTGACCTTCAAAAATGACTATTTCATTCAACTTATAGTGACTTGAATTTTTCATAATTTTATGGCATTTCCATTGAAGTATTTTGTCGCCTATAGCAAGGTTCATTTTTTCTAGTGAAGGAAAAATGAATGCTATCACGGTCATTTATTTCTTAATTATTCTATAGAGAGTTGGTATAATATGAATTTCCTGCCATTCAATAATAAGTTATATTCAAGTCTATAGGAATAATTGGAAAAGTCATGGAATATCTTGCTTGAGTTAGCTCATATTAAGATTGATTCAATTTCTCAAAATCACTGTTGACATAAAATACATGAAATTCAATTTTTCTCTGAAATGACTTGGTACTCAAACCTGAGAAATACATGACCATTAACTATGATTTCTGTATACTCAAAAATGTATGAATCTGCATTTTCATGTCAAAAAAATTAGGGTAAAATGTAGAGAAAATGATGTAACTCCTGTAGATAATAATCAAAGTTAATGACAAATTGCTTCATTCATCCTGACAGAGCCTATTGATTTTATCTTACATGAGAAATTTGATTAATAATCCCTTTGTCGCTTTTGAATAATAGAGTATTTCAATTTGCCCAGATTCTGTCATTTAAACCTTCAAGAGTATATTTTTTTCATAAAAATGAAAAGTATTTTTCCACAGTGCAGGTTCAGATTTAACAACTAAATAAATATCTAAATGTTAATTTATTAAATTGAGCCTCTAGAATTCAAATAATAAATTTATTTTATTTTTAGATATATTAAATCTATGCTGAATATGAGTGTCTCAAGCTTGTAATCCTTACTACTCAGGAAGCTGGGGTCCAAAGCCAGCTTTGGCAAGAAAGTTTGTGAGACACATCTCAATCACACACACACACACACACACACACACACACACACACACACACACACACACACACAGCTAGAAGTGGAGTTGTGGATCAAACGTTAGGACACTATCCTTGAGTGAAAAAAACTAAGGCATAGACCTTGAGTTCAAATCACAAGAGTAACACACACCCACATGCACACACATGCACATTATGTCTAAATTCTTATTTTAGTTTGAAGAAATAAACAATATCATGAATAGTAATATTTGTTTCATATCCTGCAACTTTTGTGAAGTGGTTTTGAGTACAATTTGCTTTAAGATATAACATGTCATTAAAATTAATATTAATCTAGTTAATATTTATAATTGCTTATAAAACATTGGTATTTTATGTATACACTTAAGAAATATTATGAGTAAAAGAAATTAAGGAAGAATAGAAGAAAAGAAAGAAAGAAAGAAAGAAAGAAAGAAAGGAGGAAAGAAGGAAAGAAAAAAGAAGAGAGTAAAAGAGAGAGGTAGGGATGGAGGGAAGGAGGGAGGAAGGAAAGACGGAAGGAAGGAAGGAAGGGAGGAAGGAAGGAAGGAAGGAAGGAAGGAAGCGACAAAAACACTTTAATTTATAAAATCTGTTATTTAGCCCAACATAAACTTTATGTAAGTTAACCCTTCTGTAAACTCAAGATTCCAATTGTCACTTCTCTGCATGTTCTCCATGCATGAATGAAACCAACAAAGGAAGGATCAGATATAACCAGACGAATCTGTTTGCATCTCTAGTAAATATGTACACAAATCTTTTTCTCATTTTCTATACATCATCAAATAAGTATTTGCAAACTATTTACATTGTTATAAATATTCTGAAAATTGATGTAACCAAAGGATGTCAATATATTATATAATGTGAACACTAGTATTTATAATGATATTAATGTTACAGTCTTCATATTATATTAATTATAAAAATTATATGTTTTACCAGAGAAATTAGCATCCTCTAATTTTGTTGTCTGTGGGAGTCTTAATACAGACAGCAATTAAAATCTAAGGAGATATGTATTTCTGAAAGCAGTTAACTCATTGGAGATTGTTCACATATATAAGAAGGGCCTTAGAAAGGCTGAACATGTTTACATGATTACCTATGATGTGATTCAACAGCATTAAAACAATCATACTTCACTTTGTCATCACTACAATTATTCCCATTGTAAGTAGAATCATTCACATAATTTACACGATATATGTTTGTCCTTAAGTTATTATTTTCTATGACATAATATCCAAATGATACACTTCACTGAGTTAAAGAAAAAGTTGCAAAATGTATTGGACACTCTAACTCCTTCCAATTACACATATTGAAATTCTATTCCACTTTCTGGTGACATTAGAATCAGCCTTTCAGAGATGACCCTGCAATAATGATCCTGATAAAAGAAGCCCAATATAACTAGTCTGCCATGTGAATGTCCAGCAAACAGATTATAATTAACCAGAAAGTAGACCGCCATAAGACAAAGATTTGCTTTGAATAACCATTTTTATAATCAATGTTCAAGCTTCTAGAGTACGGGTAATATTGTCCTGATGTTTTTAATGCACTTATTTGAAATATTTTCTTAGAAGAGCCCAATAGCGGACAAAAAGCAAAGTGGAATTGATTTAAATTTCAAATTTTTGAAAAAAACTATTCATAATGTTTTATTATTTGACCTTTATTCTCCAAACCTCCAGGTTGCAAATATTATTAAATGGGAATTGAATTGAGGTTCAATGCTCTATTCAACTACCATAATTAACCTTTCGAATGTTTTTATTATCTTTACGTATTTGTACAAAGGAGTTGCCATTCAATGAAACAGTGTATGGATACAGTGCATCTTGATTAATGTCACCCCTTCCCACATTCTCATCCACCCCTCCCATTCAACCCAGTCTTTACTTAACTCAATATTATGTTATGTATCGAATTACTTGCCATGTAACAAAACATTTTATGTATACAATACACCTGGAATTGTATTACCACTTCAACATCTTAACCCCCATTTCACACTACACATTGCTTTGTATATATCAATTCTGGGAAGTATACAATGGATTCTTGCCTGTATTCTATCCTTTTCAATTTCCTACCCCTCTCACCTTACCCCCCACTGTCCTCTCTTGTAGTACACATTGACTGGTATTTATTTTGTTGGGTTTTGACTTAATCTTTTAAGAGAACTATACTATTTTCACTTTCCATGGACTCTGACACTTCAGATAATTCATTTACCTCCTTGCATATCATCCAGTGTATTTACTTTTACATTAATAGGCACCTTCTGTCTACCAAACATAAAGAAAGTCATACAACCTAACTTTCTCTGGGTCCAGTTTATTTTACTTAATATGACTATTTCTAAGTCTTTCATTTTCCTTAAGAATGGTGCAATAGGGCCTGGGAAGGTGGCTCAGTGGTAGAGCGCTTGCTTGCATGCATGAGGCCCTGGGTTCGATTTCTCAGCACAACCTAAGCAAAAAGAAAGAATCCGGAAGTGGCACTGTGGCTCTAGTGGTAGAGAACTAGCCTTGCATGCATGAGGCCCTGGGTTCGATTTCTCAGCACCACCTAAGCAAAAAGAAAGAATCCGGAAGTGGCACTGTGGCTCTAGTGGTAGAGCACTAGCCTTGAGGTGAAGAGCTGAGGGACAGCACTAGAGCCCCAGAGCTCAGGCCCCACGACTGGATCCCCCGCCCCCCAAAAAAGAATGTTGCAATATGATTCTTTCTGATTGATTATTAAAATTTGATTATGTATGTATATATACATACATACTTGTAAATAGAGAACAATGAAATTATATATATATATATTATATATATATAATATATATATATTATATATATATTATATATAAATTATATATATATATATATAATTCATATACACGAGCACACAATTCTTGATCGCTTTTGTCAGTGAGAGGCATCTGGGCTGATTCCATATGTTGGCTACAGAAAATAATGCAACAATGAACATGATTGTGCTGGCAGCTTCAGTGTGGCCTTGTTTCTGCTCTATTGGATAAATGCCCATAAGTGGAATTGCTGGATCACAGGGAGCTCTCTATTCAGTTTTGTGAGCAACTTCCATCGTGTTTTCCATAGTCGTTGAACAAGATTACATTTCCACCAACAATGAAATAGAGTTTCCTTTGGACCACATCCCTATCAGTATCTGTGATTGTTAGTTTTTTCATAATGACATTGTAACAGGGGTGAAAAGAATCTCAGTGTTGTTTGGAATTGCATTTCTTTCATGGAGACAGGTATGTCTATTTGTCATTGTTACTTTTCTTCTAAGAAGTTGTCTTTAAGTCATTATCCCATATATTAATTGGGCTCTTGTTTATTTGAGGGTTTATTTGATCTGTAAATATGGGTTAGTTATGTAAACCCTTGTCTAATGCTTAGTTAGTAAAAATCTTCTTCCTTTCTGTTCTCTTTCTATATACCCTGCTAACTTTTTCCTTTGCCATGAAGAAACTCTTTAGTATAATGCAACTCTATTCACCCAGAAAAAAAATGATATCACACCATTCATAAAGAAATGGAAAGACTTGGAACAAACCTATATTAAGTGAAGAAAGTCAGACTCAAAGAAATATAGGTTGCCCGATTTCCCTCATTTTTGTATTAGAATGTGCCTCTAATTCTACACCTTAACACACTTGGATGATAAAAGAGAAAACAGTACATTTGGATATGATAAATTACATGGGATTCTAAACATTTATACAGTGAGATCAAAGGAGGATGCACTTTGGAGAGGATCACAAAGGCTCAATAGCTACATGAATATTATCATATAATATAATGTTCATCAAATTGATCTCCAAGAAATGATAATGAGAGTTTCTTTATTATTTTGCTTTTTCCATCTGAATTCGGATGCTGTTATTTTGTTATAATTTCTGCACCTTTGGTCTTATATGTAAGTTTAGAAAGGGCAAGGGGAAACACAGAAATGTTGGGAAAGGGTGAACAAATGTTGCAGTTCCACTCAGTAGACATTACCTTGTAAATGAACTATACAATTTATGGGGGAGGGAGGTTGAAAGGGAAAAACTGGGAGAACATGAGGGAAGAGGTGACACTGTTGAAAAAGAAATGTGCTCATCATCTGACTTATGTAATTGGATTCCTTCTGTACGTCATCTTTACAAATTAAAAATGGACCTCATAAACAGGCCAGAATAGTTATATTAATATTAGATAAGATTGGCTTTAAATTAAAATTGGTATAAAAGTAAAAAGAGACTGAAAAGAACATTAAATGTTGGTAAAGGAAAGTCTGAATCAGTTGGATATAACAATGCTAAATATCAATGCCCTGAATCCTAGATCTCTCAAATTCATCAGACAAATACTACTTGCCATAAAAATATGCATACATCCAAACACATTGTTGGTTGCTTGAACACATCATTCTTACCTCTGGACAGGCCATCCAGGTCAAAATCTCGAAAAAAAATCACAACCAAATACCTGGTTTGATAAGCTATACCTAACAGCCCATGGAACGTTTTCCAAAATAGATCATATCTTAGATCAGAAAGAAAATCTGTGAAAATTCAAAAATAAAAATGAAATTACCTCTTGTATCCTGTCAGACCACAATGGGACCAAATTAGATCTCAACATCAAAAGGCATCACAAAAAGTTCTGAAACTCACAGAGACTGAATAACACATTGCTAAATCATCAGTGAGTCACTGAAGACATATGGAGGGAAGTTCCAAAGTTTATGGAATTCAGTGGAAGTGAACAGACAAAATACTACCTCCTCTGGGACACAAGAACACAGGCAATACTCAGGAAAATTTATAGCTTTGAGTATGTACATCAACAAATTAGAACAATTTTAAATCAGCACTAATAATGCACCACTAGGTCCTTGAAAAACAGGAACAAGCCAATTCAAAAACTGGTAGATAGAAACTATACAAATTAGATTAAAGAAATAAATGAATCAAAGCCTCAGAAAAACATACAATCATAATTGACTTTTATCTACTGGTAACTCAAAAATTCGCCCAATAAATGTAAATGTAGCTATTTTCAGAGATAGACTCAACCAGCTCAAACCAGTGAACAAAACATACTTGTAAGATTCTAAGGAACAATGTTTTGTTTGCCTTTTTAAAATAAATTTACTCTGTTATTAAGTTGATTTGTAGAGGTATTACAATTACCTGAGTAAGGTAATGAGTATATTTCCTTTTATGAAATGTCTTCAATTCCCTCATATTTTCCCATTGCCTCCCTTCTTTCCCCACCCATGTGTTAAATAGTCCACTTTTATCAATGTTCAAGGAAATCCACTGCTTCATTTTTTCACCCTTTCCCTAAAGCTCTTTTCCCACCCACACCTTCCTGAAGACATAGAATGAATATACCATGCATAAGGTAAAGAAGACAGAATTATCACAAACTATAAATTAACAACAACATACACTAACCAAAAAATGGAGTATTCTGTTTCCATACCTCATAATTTGTTTCAGGATGTTTATCATGTTATATAAATGTAATTGTTTTTATCATAAAGTCAATTCAGGGATTAAGGTGTGATAAACTTATAATTTTCTTTCTATTTAGTAATGCTTTTATTTTACATTAATGTTGTAAGTAACACAATTCAAATCCTAGTGAAACTTGAAGGTTCAGATTTAAAGTTAAATATTCAAAAGGTCTAATAATTCCATTTTGGCAAACAAATTGAAAAACAGGCATGGTTTATCCTCAGGAATGTCATTATTTCATATGCAAAAAGTAATTTTACCTACATTTTTTCTTATATGATAACATATTATCTGTTATTCAGAGAGATACAAAAAGATTTTTAATTATGATATGAAAAATGCATCGAGATGTATGAATGAAATCAGGGAGTAGATGGCTCAGAGCAGGGTGGTTCTGTTAAATATTCTCATTATTTTGAATGATCTGGTGTTTTTGTATGTGTGGAATTATGAATGTTTTTTATGTCTTGACAAGAAAATTTGATTAATAGATCTTTATCTAATACCCAATGTCTAGAACCTAACCTGAGTCAGAGTGGTAAGTCTGTGTGTGTGTGTGTGTGTGTGTGTGTGTGTGTGTGTGTGTGTATGTGAGTGTGTGGTTGTGTGTATGTGTGTGGGTGTGGGTGTCTGTCTGTCTGCTTGCAAGCCTGGATTTAGAAGGAAGTATCTTATTTCCCTGAAGGTATGTACTTAATTCTATTAGGTGTACTCCATTAATGACAGCAGATAAAGTTAATTAACATTTTGTGCCATATATTTATGGACCTATGACTGCATGGACAAAATAAAAATTATGTTTGTGGTATGAGTTTTGTAAAAGATCAGCTGAAATTATAAACATTTGGAATCTTGAGAAAGATATCAATGGCAATCATTTCAGTGTAGATAAATTTTGACAACACTTGCAGTGATAGGTAATCTTATATCAAAACTTAATATTTATTGATTTTCCATAGCTACACTATTCTATAAATTTTAGGAAAACAAGTTAAATTAAGGAATCATAAAAGTAATGTGATTATTTATTGCGAAGAGTTCTACAGTTAGACCCTGATTGTAAGTGCTGGGATCAATAGAAAAAAAAAACACAATATACAACATGGAGTTAGGTATTTTATAATGAAGCACATTTTAATATACTCTACATTGTTAGAAAGACTAGAACTTTGGGTTAGCTTTATAACCTACCATAAGAAGTGATATTGCCATTTATTAAGCAGAAAGGCTTACTCAGATTTACAAGATTGAATGGTTCAGTGTATGTTCAGCTAGTTTTATTGCTTTGGGGGCCAGTGACAAGACAATGTCAAGGAGGGGAGTATGTCAAAGAGAAATGATTTTTACCTAGAATGATTAAAAGATAAAAGAAGAAAGAAGATGGGAGTCTATTTTCTAATGGGTTTCACTCTGAAGAACTTAATCTCCAGAAGAACTATTCAGGTATGCTCCACAGTCTGGGAGGAATTGGAATGTCATTTTTCTTTAACACATAGGTCTTTCTGGGGCATTCTAAAATCAAATGTCAACATCTTCACCAATGATAATAACTTGTCCAGCGGTGGAAGCCACTAGATATTTCTATAAATTCTAATCAGATCTCAACAGACTAAATATTTTATGGAATTCCTATTAAAATATTTTCTTGCAGACTGACTGGGTCTTCATAATGTGTATCTGTGTGTTTATATGTGTGTGTTTGAATAAACTAATAAAACAATGTGGCAGATAAAAATAGTATGGCCTTTGGTTTTTCTTCTCATATTATGAAAGCCTGTCACAATTCCCAATCAAATCCCATCCAAAATTCAAACATTAATGCTGTCCCAAAATTTCTTTATGCTAACCTAAGTATATGCATCTCATTTCAGATGACCATGGTATAGGAAAATTTTAAGTCTTCCAATTACGTTATCACCAAGGAAACAACGTACAATATTTCTTTTAAAAATACGTAGATTGTAGAACATGTTAACCAGAAAATTGAAGGAGTATACATTATAGGATTTAATTTAAATATTTAGTCACATAAATGGATATTCTTTATCCCCAACTCAGAGCCCTTTTAAACTACATAATTGCTCAACTCATCTATTACCATCTTCCATGAAGTCAGTCCTTGCTGTAAACAAACCAGATGTGGTGAACAAATTAACATATGCACCATTGTAACATGCTGCTCTTCTAAAGCATGGAAGTGAAAGAGCATTTAATGCCTGTGAAGAGCTGGTTCTAAGGATTATGAAAAGTGATTACTTTGCACCATAAATAGAAAAATCCACAGATGTTTCCAGTTGTGTTTTGTTGTTGGCATTTGTGAGATATATTTTGGAAAGGACAATGAATGAAAGCAGGCTATTTTGTAAAACTTTGCTGGCTGACTCTTTTATTGAAATGTTTCAAATGAGAAGACAGACAATAGGGTGGGTAAGATGTGGTATGCAGCTTTAAATACAGACAAGCAAAACAAAGAATGGGAATTTTTTTTTTCCTTAACAAATGCTTTCTGGTTATATTGTGCTATACACTATAATGATGAAATAATCATTTCTATGGAAAAGTAAGGAGAAAACACTGTCACCTGTTGAATTTCTTTTTAAAGTGAATCTAAAATGTCAAGGTCAAAGAAATTTAAATGCCATAATAAAATATTATCAAGTATTACTTTTTTTTGATAAAAAGTTAAAACAAACTGACAGACTATTAGTCCATTTAGATTTATAAGTTTCCTGCTCTATATTTCCTGTTGTTCCTCTTTTTTGGGTGGTGATATATATATTTTTTAGAATGGCAACCTGGTCTTAACCATTACCTACATTATGCTGTCATATAATCAGAGAGTTTTTGGGTTTTTTTTGTTGTTGTCTTGTTTTTTTGGTCGGTCATGGGGCTTGACTGGGCTTCGGCGCTTGTCCTACACTCTACAGCTCAAGGTGAGCACTCTACCGCGGCAGCTGCTGGCAAGTGCTCAGAGCTGTCTCCTTGCCTGTATTTTCTCTCTATGGCCTAACTCTGTGTCCTGTGAAGGCACACTTGGTGTGATTCTCTGTCTTAGGACTGTTCACTGGAACTCTAAAAATGCTTTCGATGTGAGAGCTTGTTTAGCCTCTAGCTTCTCCTCTGCCATCTTCCTGGAACTCTCGGGGATTTAATTTTTTGAGTTCTAAGTATATTTTAGGTATGAGACCCTTGTCCATTGTATGGTTAGTGAAGATCTTCTCCTAATCCGTGGGCTTTCTATTGATCTTGCTAGCTATGTACTTTGCCATGCAGAAGTTCTGCAACTTCATGCAATCCCATTTGTCCAACCTTTCTTTGATTTGTTATGTTTCTGGGTCTCTATTAAGGAAATTTCAGCCTGGGTCAAAGAGACTTAGGGTTTCTCCTATTCCATCCTGCAATGTTTTCAGAGTGTCTGCTTTGACTCCGAGGTCTATGATGCATTTGGAGTTGATTCTAGTGCAAGGTGATATATAAGGATCTAGCTTTAGTTTTCTACTTGGAAAAAATTATATTAAGTGAAGTAAGCCAAGCCCAAAGTAACATTTGTCCCATGGTTTCCCTTATTTGCAATATTTAGTATATGTCTGAGTCAAGCAGAAAGGGTCAGATAAGGTGATGTTAGGGAAATGAACCCAAAGATATGTATTTAAGGTTTTTTTTCTTTCATGAGATTGTTTCTAATGCATTTCTAAGGTTATTTCTTTGTTGCTTTGTATGTTCCTTACCCACAGTATAACCCCTGCTTTCACTGTATTTGATGTTGGTATAATTTGTGGAGGGGAAGGGGAAAAAAAGTCGTTTAAATAAGGATACAGGTGGACCCATTGCAACAATGAGAAGTACAAGTTGTCATGTCAAAAACGAACTTTATAACTTTGGTCGGGGGTAGAGTATTGGGTGAGGGCCCCCGGGGAGTCTGGGAAGGGATGGGAAGGGGAAACAAAGGAGGAGGCTACAATTCTTGATAAGAAATATACTCATTATCTTGCCCATGTAATTGTAACCCCTCTGTACAGTATTTTCACAATAAAAAGTAAATAAAAATTAAAAAAAAAAGAATAAATAAACTACAACTGCTGAAGTTTTCAATAGTCAATGTATTACATTTTATGTGCTTAATATTTTCCTGAAATTATTACCTTTGGATTATATATCCCTAACAAACTCTTTTTTATGATTTTTATATGATTTATATAGATTCCTTATGTGATTCTTATGTGACTTCTTAGAGATCCATAAATAAAACAGCTCAGAACAGGAAAAAAGTAGGTAAGAAGTCATAAACAATACTATTATGGTGCTCTTAATGGCTAAGTGCAAAGAATATGTAACAAAACTGTTGGAAGATTCATTTGTTGTTGTTGTTGTTGTTGTTGTTTGTTTTGCTATTCTCTCCCATTTCTTTGTAGAAAGGTTCTCACTATAAAGTGCCAAGTTGTCTGGACCCTTCAAGGCTTGTCTCAGTGACATAAATGATTGGATTAGGGATGTGTGCTCCCATGGCTGGCTTTTAGGAAGTTCACAATATAGCAATACATATACACATAAAGAAACTTTTGTGAGTGATGTGTATTCACTTCCTCAATAGCCTCAATGTCAAAACGTCAAGTTACTATCAACTGGCATCACTAACACCTCCATAAATCAAATGCAAACTAAAAGCTCTACTTCAAAAACCAACATCTAAGGCAGTGTTGGAAATACAAGAAGATACATAATACATCTAAAGGAGTGAGTTCTTTAACACTAGGTATGAGCAGTGATAGTTGAATTTTTAACCAGGCTTGAAAAGTTCGGGTGTCCACTAACTATGTCACTAGAGTTGCAGAGTTGACCTTGGTATCAAGATTGGAGGTAAAATTCAAAGGCAGCTAAATTGCTGGAGTATTGTAGCTTGATACAGTGTGACCCTTCTTGATAATGGTAAACAGAGAGTAGAAGCTAAGTCAGTAAAATGTATAGGAAGGATTCTCCACTGAGAATAATTTCAGGGGGTGATCATTACTCTTGCGTTGTAAATGAATAGCCCATCATTCTACTTTAAGCTGTGGCATATTTCTGATTGAAGGACAATTATAACATACCACTGTGCCATGAGTGCTGACCAGTGTAGGTGTATATTACTCTAATATATGTAAAAATCCTTACAGGTATGGAATGGCCCGACCTTAACACTTCATTCTGTGTTGCTGAGTTTCATGGAGAAATCTTCATAATTAGGCAATTCACACTCATCTAAGTCTGAATCAGGCAACTGAGATAAGACATTAGGGTCATCACTTCAGTGACATGGTCTGTGACCTGTGAAATAAATAACATTATTTCACAATGCATATGTGTTTCTGAAAATGCATGTAATACCAAATACCAAATATGCAAAAGGCACAATTATCCATCTCATATTATCAGAAGTAAAGATACTCGTGAATTGTACTTACTTGCTAGAGGATCACAGGGTCACTGCTAACGTTTGGTACCTTTCCAGGTGCTCAATCTTCCTCAATCTTTTTTGAGGAAGTGTTTTTCCATATTTTTTTTTGAGATGTTTAGAAAATCAGTACTGTCACTAACCGCAAACATGGGACAGGAAAGATGATGGGATACCTGGCCATAGAACTGAGAAATCACAGGAAGTGATAGGAAAGAAGACACCAGAGGACCCAAAGCCTCATTGCCAGCTTCTGGATCACCAAATCCTGCTTAACATGTTTATATTCCTTGTATTACAAGGGGGGCGGGTGGGTGGTCAGTGTGTCCACAAACTAAGGCATTACTCTAGCTTTGGTTATTACTATTAACATGAGGTATTGTTTGTATACATAGTGATAATTGTATCCCTTATTGTTAGGGAGCAGAAGGGAGCAATAGTCATTAAATCCATAACACAGACATCCATCTTGTCTCCAAAGTCTTAATCTTTTAGTGTACAACAGCTCAAATTTAAATACTCTTGAGGTAATAGCTCATACCCCTGTCTTCCCTTGACTGACCTTTGAGAGCAGAGCTCTCAGCCTTTTGATTGTTGTTTTTGAGACAATATTGTCCATTATGACCAAGTGAGATATTTTAAACTTTTTATTTGTGGTCCTTAATGGTGGTGCTGGGGAATCAACTTCTTGGCTTCATGTGTCTTAGTCTACTGTGTGCTTCTGAGCCTGATATGACCTATGGTTTTATTTTCAATCAACTGGAATAAAGAAAAATTTCCCTAGGAAGGAATTAACACTTGGTTACTTTCTCCAGTATCTCTCCCACACGTAAAAGTTGTATAATTCTACACTGACAGAAAACGGTGTTCTTATATTATTAGTAGTAACTTCTCATTTTTAGTAGCTCCACTCTTCACAAACTCTTGCTCATTTGCTATCCCTCCTTCCCATAAAACTTGACTAGATCAACTGGAAACCCCCTACTAGTCAGCCTCTTCCTTAAAAAGCTCAACCTTAACTAACCTATCCCCTGGTAGCCCTGCTAAAAATTTTCAAAGGCCTTACTGCAACCATACTCCTTCCTGAAAGCCCTCCTCTGCCTTATGGAAATCCCTCTTCCACTCCACCCCATCCTGGAATCCCTGCTCTGCAGCACCAGAAACCAGGCCACATCCATATCTCCTTCTATTTCCCACCTTGCTGCAATAGAACCCCGCCTACACCAGGCTTCTCCCTCAAATCCCCACCTCATCCACCAGATGAGGTCCGCCCCTACCTACTCTAGTCCCTCATAGTCGCACTGTTCCCATATCCTAGTACCTCCAAACTTCTCCCTTCCCTTTTATACCCCACCCCCAACCAGCCTTCTCACTCCAGTCCCCCAGGTTTCATCAGAAACTCTGCCCATAACTAGCCTACTTGTAAGAGGCTTAACCTCTCAAACACAGCACTGAACCTACCTCTTCCCACAAAGCCCATCATGCTATACCAAAAACCCTTCACCTTCCTATAACGGCCCTTGAAGCCCTGCCTTCCTTGGCCAGGAGCTTTTCACATAGCCCATCTCCTGCCTGGAAAGACATCCCTGCTCCACCACAAGTCTCCCTACCTCCCACATCTACTCTTTCAATGCCCTGCCTTGCTCTCCAGATAAACCCGCCCCCTATGGCTCCTCCCTCAGTTCCACATCCTACTCCACCAGATATCCTGCCCACAACTATTCTACACTATTATAGCTCTTCCACTCCTTCTCAAAGCCCCTCCTCCATGGCTCCAAACCCTGCCTTGCTCCTGAAAAATCCCACTAGAAAACCCCCAACACACTATGCCATTTCTGGACACCCACATTGCTCCACTGGAAGCCACTGTTCCAGTTGGCCTCCTTCTGGAAGCCTAGAAAACCTCCACCACACTCTCCCATCTCTCGACACCCACATTGCTTCACTGGAAACCACTGCACCAGTTAGCCTCCCTCTGGAAGCCTCACTATACGCAAATGTAAATCCCAGTCCCTCCATAGTCCTTTTTGGAAGGTTGTTTTGCCTTGCTGGAAATCCTGTCCATAGTCCATGTCCTGCATTACAACACTGAAATACCCATCCAACCTTACTCCTCATTTCCAAGTGGTGACTGGATACACCAGAAACCCCATCCTAACTAGTCTAGTGCACTGGATCTTATCACTGCTCTCACAAAGCCCTGGTCCTGAAAAACGCATCCATACATTGTGACTACATCCTGCTCTGCTGGAAACCCCACCTTCACCCTAACACACTTGCCAAAGGCCTGCCATTCTCCCTGAGAAACCCCGCCCCTTACTAGCCTATGTCTTTCTAGTACCACCCTGCCCTCTCAAAATCACACCCTGAAAAGCCGCTCCCTCATAGCTCCGCATTCCTGCTCCAGAATCCCCACCTCTTGCCTCCATTCCCTGCCCTGCCTTAGGGGAAACCTCACCCAATATATCCCACAAGGGCTCACAGTGTTCCACCAGATCTCCTCCTCTAAGTAACCTCCTCCTTTGCAGCCTTGTTCTTCCTTCTCAAAGCCCTGCCCCAAACAGCCTCCTTCCTAGTGACCCCACTTTTTTCCACTGAAAACCTGTCCGCCTGCCAGCCTCCATCCTAAATCACGCCTACTCCACGAGACCCCTCCCCTAACAAGTCAAGTCCTTCCTGTTTCCTCCTTGATGTCTCAAAGCCCTACACAGCCTGGCCTTCACCCTCAAAGCCCTGTCCTGTTCCACCATACAGGTTGTGCGAATACCAACTCCTCCCTTAAACCATACAGATCTCCACCAGAAACCCCATACTACCTCATCCATGAAGGTCTCATCTAGCAACTTTTATTACAAATGTGATTTTGAACATATCTGGGGAAATAAAAGTTCCAGCCTCCAGCTGGGCTCAGTCACAGAGAAGGAATTGTGCCTGGTTTTGACTTTTCAGCTAGTCCTGACAATGTAAAGTGCTCTTGACTAAAACTGGATAAAAATCAGGCCAGTTTAATTTCAGGTGACTTCCCTCTCCCCCCCAGCCTTCCTCCAAAAGAAGGAATTCAAAAGACCAAATTTTGAAATGCCTTGCTAAATAAGCAAGCCCTGGGAAAATGAAGTTCAATCAAGTTACTTAGATTAAAATAAATACTGTCTTAAATTTTTCTTTCAAAACTTTAAAATGTACATATAACTGATTTTGGTTTTTGGGTGCTTAAAAATCTGAGTGTGTTTTGTATGTGTTTGTGAACATGTTCATGATAGAAATTGTCAGCATGCTGTAACAATTGGCTGAGTTTAAAGTTCAAAAGGTTATAATATTTGATCATCACCAAAAAATTTTTAAAGCATTTTCACAGTTTGAAATGGCTTAATGATTCTTTAAGTTAAACATTAGAAAATCTGGTACTTTAGAATGCATAAGGCTTTTTGCACTGTAATCAATATATCTGGCTTAGCAAAAAGGAGAAATTTTGAAGCCAACAGAAGACCTGTCTTTTGGAGTGAAGGGTGAACAGGCAGAAGTGCAGTTTAGCTGGTCATGCATGGTGGAACAGGCCATGGGAGGAGTCCACTCATGGTGAAAGAGGGCAAGCTGGCACAAACGCAGTTCAACTAACCCTAAAGAGTAGGATTGGGTGTGTACCCATTCCACAGGAAGGGCCAAGTGGCCCATATTTATTCTGCCCCTTTTCCCTGCAGATAGACACTGGAAACCTAATGGTAAAAATGAGTGATGTGAAGATCTGATTAACATTGCTAAAACTGCCCCATGGATGTGTTAAAATTCATGTGTATCTGTTTTAAAACAAGCAGCTAAAAGGAAATGAGTGACACCTAGCCTCGAGAGTTTAAGAGATTTTTCAAAATGCAACTAAAAACTAAAGTATAGAATATTAAAACAGAGATGAATGGGAGGCTTACAAATTAAGAATCGATTTCTGTATATAAAGTTTAAAAGTATAATTGTTCTATACATTTGCCTCAAAGTACAAAAAGGGAAAATTAGGATTACCAAAGTTATTGCTTAATTCCTATTTCAGTTTGGTCTCATAGGTTTTTTGTTGTTGCTGTTTTTTTTTTTTTTGTTTTGTTTTTGCTTTTTTTGTAACCGTTCCCAGCAGATCCACAAAAAGGAGTGAGGATTCTTGTAAGTTTGTCAGATGTAACTTTGGCTCTTAATAAGTTTCAGGTAAGAATATGCTTAAGAGCTACTTCTATGTTGACTGCCTTGTTGCTTTTTTTTTTATGTGAAAAACATTTTTTTTAATTTATTTTTTGTGAACACACTGTACAGAGGGGTTACAATTACATGGGCAGGTTAATGCGTACATTTCCTATCAAGCATTGCAGCCTCCTCCTTTGTTTACCCTTCACATCCCTTCCCAGCTTCCACCCCCCCACACCCAATCCTCCCCTGCCTTGTTGCTTTTAATTGGAGTAAAATGGCCTTTTATGAGACTCATTTATCTGAAAACTGGTTCGAATCCAGCCTGGGCAGATAAATGGCCCTGTGAGAATGTCACCTCTACTCAGCCAGCAGAAGGCAGAAAGAGCAAGCAGAACTGCTTTTGGATTCAGTGTGGCAGAGTGCTAGCCTTGAGCTGTAGAGCTGAGGGACAGCATCCAGGCCCCAAGTTCAAGTCTAGCAACAAACTAAGGGAATTGCCAATGAGGCATTGTTCCCAGTGTGGAGAAGACACTCCTTGGACGAAAGTAATGGAGGAGCATCCAGAGACCATAAGCCACTGTTTAGATGGCAGAAATAATGTCAGATCCTTGCATCATTTCTGCATGGCCCTTCAAAAATTGCTCAGAGCCAGGAGGTCATGGGAAGATAGTTTGTAAGCATGCCTAATATCTATGACTGTAAGGGACAGGAACTTGTCAGTCATCTGTGATAGTAGTAAAAAGATAAGGTTTTAAAATGTGGAGGATAGTTTAAATCCCAACCCCTGTATGTGCCAAAAGCTCTAATTGGCGGTAAATTTTTGAGCTGACACCAGCTACATGAAATTCATCTGCTCAGGAAAAGTTTGTAAACCTGAGAGTGTGTGTCTATGGATACCTGTCTGAAGGCCTGCATAGGTATCTCAGATATTGCTAGGATTACTATAGATCAGGTTCTTAAGCCATCCATAAAGATCCTTTTGCAAACCAGAAGGATAAATAAGCTCCACTGCTGTAGCCAGAAAAATGGTCTGTGCATTTTGTCAAAAGTAAAAATATTATTCTTAATGACATTTAACCCTGGTAAACTCTTTGTAAAATAGGCTAAGTTTATAGGTTTCTGGCTAGGTAGGATCAACACTCCTAAGTCAGCTTGAAGAAGTGATAGAAGATGAATCTTTGCCCATCATCCCCTTTTAAGAACAAGGGAAAATATTCACTTTTTAAAAAAATGTGGCAAAATAGACAGAAGGAAAGGCATGGGAAATAATAGTACAGGTCTGAGCCCTCTATATCTGCTTAGAAAATCCTAGCCTTATTAAAAGAACTATTTGTTTAAAAAGTTATCATCTTGGTAAATTGTCCTGGGCTATTGTATAAATTGTCTTAAAAACTAGTGGGTTCACAGCCTGCCAAGTGTATGCAATGTATCCTTACCAGTCAATGTAGGAATTTGCAGTCCAACATTAGGTGTGACAATCCCTTGGAGCCACTGAGAGACACTGCTGCTGCTGCTGCACACCCTAATGGGTAAAGTTCAACAACAGCCTGACACTAACTTGGAGGAAATCTACATCAAGACCCAGACCACCTCCACCATGGTAAAAGTAGACTGCACTCCTGACTGATTCCATCACCTGAAAATGCTTCCCGGTTGAAAGCTGCTACAACTAAGATCGTGTGGGACATTCTCTTGGTAATATGCAGTAACCCTTTATACTCCCACAGTAGATATTGGGAACGAGAATATCACTGGCTTGCCTTAGGCACTACAGGGTCACAGCCTAGTTTGGTTCTGGTATGGTAATAACCTGCTTCCTCCTGGGTGTGTTTTAAAGATAAACGAGAGATTTTTTTTAATCAATGGAGTTAGTACGAGGAATGAGACCCAGCCCTAATCTTAGCCTTAAAATCTAGCAAGCTTGGGCTGGGAAGGTGGCTCAGTGGTAGAGTGCTTGCCTTGCATGCCTCAAGTCCTTGGATTGATTCCTCAGCACCACATAAGCAAAAAGAAAAAAGCCGAAACTGGCGCTGTGACTCAAGTGGTAGAGCACTAGTCTTGAGCCTTGAACTGAGGGACAGTGCCCAGGCCCAGAGTTGAGGCCCTACGACCGGACTCCCCCCCCAAAAAATCTAGCAAACTTTTCATCCTACTGTGCCTTGAGGCTTTCTGAGATAACTTGGTTCCACAAGTCAAAGGAAAAATGGGCAGTTTTAAACTCTCACCACAAAAAAGCTCAAGGAATTGTAAAGAAGAGGAGGGTAGTACAGTAAGCCTTAGGAAAGGAACTGCGGGAAAATTGGTATCCTCAGGATGAGAAAGGATTTAAAAAGTAAGGATTGTCTTAAAATATTTGTAAAGAAGACAAACCTCAGAAAGTTTAAGTATGTAACAAATGGTATGAGTATGTCTTAAAATTGGAGCTTACGAGTATAGCTGGTATAAAATTAAGTTAGCTGTTATATACAGAGTCAAGATTGCTAGAAGAAAATGTCAGGGCCTTTGGTACTGTTAATTTTGTTACTCACAATCGGACCTTGTAGACTGGTGTCCTTTGTAAAAGAGAGGATCAGCACAGTCCATCTATTAGTTCTGAGATCCAAATACCAAACTGTAAATATAGAACACTGTGCCAATTAGGGGAACATGATTGGTCCCCGATGCTCTAGAAGAGGAGGGAATGAAGAGCCAAAGTAACTCCAACTTGAGATTAACCCCACCATCTTTTGCTAGGCTGCCCTCAGAGTAAGCCCAAGAGAGAGGAAAAAAACACAGGTTGCCACCTACCCTGCCCACCCTTAAGAAAGCAGAACAGTTGCCCAAGTGTTCCAGGAACAGAACATACCAACAGTTCAGAAAAAAAGCAGTATGTTTAGGGTGGGCTCAAACCAATCATGTAACTGCTTGTGTGGAAATTCCCTAAACTTTTTTGTTCAATATTATAAAAGTTGTGTTGATACTGTGCTTGGGGACTCTTACTGTCACGGGTTACCAGTGCGTGGAGGACCAAGCTTGAGCTTGCAAATAAATGACTTTTGCTGTTTGCATTGGTCGTAGTCCCAAGTCCGTACAACAAGCTTGATATAAAATGTCTCTGCCCAGAGATTTGAATGATGGCATTTATAGTTTAAATGATTTAGGGTAATTATCAACATCTAACACATGCTGAGGTTTTTATTTATACCTCACTTTCACCCTTTCTTTCTTCCTCCCTTTCTTTCTTTTCTTTTCCTTTCTCTTTCTTTCTTTTCTTTTCTTTTCTTTCTTTCTTTCTTTCTTTCTTTCTTTCTTTCTTTCTTCCTTCCTTCCTTTCTCTTTTTTCTTTGTTTCTTTCTTTCCTTCTTTCTTTGTTTCTTTCTTTCCCTTCCTTCCTTCATTTTGTCCTTCTTTCCTTATTTCCTTCCTTCTGTGCTTCCTTCTTTTCTTCCTTATCTCCTTCCTTGCTTGATTCCTTGCTTCCTTGCTTCCTTCCTTGCTTCTTTCCTTCCTTCCTTCTTTCCTTCCTTCCTTCCTTCCTTCCTTCCTTCCTTCCTTCCTTCCTTTCTTCCTTTCTTCATTCCCTTCTCTCCTCCTTCTCTCCTTCTCCTTCTCTGCTTTCTTTTCTTTCTCTTTCTTTTCTCTTTCTTTCTTTCTTCCCTTTTCTTTTCTCTTTTATGAAATGAGTATGAATTTAGATGTTTTGTTTGTTGAACAAGTATTATACCATTAGAACAATCCTTTTTTAATTTGGTTACTTTGCTCATAGGTTACCAATTTTGGTGAAGGCTGAACAGATGCTAAGTTGCTCAACTATGTCTGCCAAGTAACTGGGATCACAAATGCAATCCAACTTGCCAGGCTTTAAGATAATATGAGAATCATATTACTTTCCTGGCACACTGGTTCTGAAGTGTGATCATCTCAAATTCTATCCCTTTAGTTCGTGATGTGAGCTCCAATAGCTTGCCCTCAGTATAGATTATCTAAATGAATGATTGAAGTAATTTCAGTTTAATCTTTTTTTTGCCAGTTCAGGGACTGTTATCATTTTATTTCTATACAATTTTTGTGTATATGTGCACATTACTATTAAAATGTTGCTTTCCCTCACTTTTTTCCTTTTTTATTTTTGTTTGTCATGGGGCTTGAACTCCAGGCCTGGGTGCTCTTCCTAAGTTCTTTAGATCAATGCTAGCACTTTACCACTTGAGCCACAGTGCCACTTCCAGTTTTCTGGTGTTTAATTGGAGGCAAGAGTGTCACAGATTTCCTGCAAGGGCTAGCTTTGAACTACCATCTTCAGATCTCAGCTCTTGCATAGCTAGGATTACCGGCATGAACCACTGGCTCCCAGCTAAAATGTTACTTATTTTAAGTTCTATGATTTAGTTGAGGGAGTAGCATGAGTGTGTAGAAAGGAAACTTTCAAGTCATTTCTCTAAATAATTTCAGAGTTTCATTTTCATAATATTTATTGGAATGATTAATAACAGAAGCTCCCAAATAACAGAATGATCCTTCATTTTCTCCTTCTCATAGGTATTATTGAAAGATGAGTGAAATCTAAGTATAAGGCCATATGTACGTGAAATTATAAAATATATATATATATATATATTTATGTATATATCAGCAATATCTGTCCAGTGAACTGTATGGTTATGTAATTTCATCATGTCAAGTTCATCAAAAGGATGGACTTACATAAACCTTAACTACCTTGCAACACCACTGCACATGCAAACTTAAGTGTTCACAATTGTAAGCCAGACCTGTGTTTTACCAAAACTTTGTATATAGTGTGTTATTTTTTTTCATTTAGGCTTGACACAAAATGTGATTGCCCTAGAAATAAATGATGGCATTATAACTACAATAAGTTAGTGTAAATCTTTACATTGAACACATGTTCAGTATGAGTTGCACTTTCTTTCCTTTTCTTATTTTATCTTTAGGAAATTGATTTCAGTTTTGATGTAGTGCTTGCCAGACAGGTACTCCACCACTGGAGTCTCTCCACCAATCCTTTCTTGTTTAAGTTACATCACTCATAGAGTAGCAATGTTTGCACCCAGCCCCAAAAGCAGGGACCATGATTTCTTTCCAATATACCTACCTAGTAGGTTGATATGGGTGATACTTCCCTTCCTAGACTGATTCAGAACTGTGATCCTCTCAAATTTCTACCCCTTTAGTTAATAGTGTGTGCTCTAGTTCTGCCTACCTTTAGAGGATATGAGAGAAATAAATGATTACAGGTAATTTGAGTGAATCATTGGCTTATAGGTGATTTGATATTAAAATGTAGGGTAAGTTTGAAAGTATAATCACAGTAGTCAGATATTTTGCTAAGAAAATTTTGCTTCACATTAAAAAATATCTCGACCAGAATTCAGGACTTATATTGCTGTCTGTCAACTTGTATGCCATTTGGGAAAATAAACTTAATACTTAATGTCTTCCATGAGTGGTAAAGATCTTTGAGTGGTCTGATGTGCTGGTTCACATCTATAATCATGGTTAGCAATCAGAAATAAATAGATCACAATTTGAACATAGCCTAACCAAAAAGTTAGGAAGTCTCAATCTCAACAAACTAGTGGATCATGTTGAATCATGCCATTAATCTCAACACCACAAGAGGCTAAGTCTCTGCCCAGTACCTGTGTCACTTAGGTAACTGGCTCACTTGGAGGCAGTCACCTGTCCTGATGCAGAAACTAGGCTGAGATTTAACCAAGAGGAGGGAGGAGTCTCCTCCACATTCCCAGGTTGGACCTCCAGAATGCAGTGAATGTGCAGGCTTTCCTCCTCCAAATGGCTTCAGATGCCATCCTGCTGAGTGCTCATTATTTGATTCCAGTGACCTGTGGTAGAGGTGTAAGGTAACAGTAAATTAAATTTCACATTTGCCAATTGAGCTGTTCTTCACAGCCTGTGAGTTCAACTCACCAAGTGTCCATTTATTGAGAGTTGAGAATACTGAGGTAGGGGAGAGAGGGAGGGTGAGTGAAAGAGAGGAGTGATAGATAGAGGGAGAGAGAACAGAAAGAAAGGAAGGAAGGAAGGTAGGCAGGAAGAAAGAAAGAAGGAAAGAAAGAAAGAAAGAAAAGAAGGAAGGAAGGAAGGAAGGAAGGAAGGAAGGAAGGAAGGAAGGAAGGAAGGAAGGAAGGAAGGTAGGAAGGAAGGAAGGAAAGACAGACAGACAGAAAGATAGAAAGAAAGGAAGAAAGAAAGAAAGAAAGAAAGTAAAAAAGAAAAAAGAAAGAAAGGAAGGAAGGAAGGAAGAATAAAGGAAAGAACGATAAGTGATTGAGAATGAACGGTTTAGAGTCAGGAGTTACATGGCAGAGGTTCTACCTGTATTTGGTATTAGGTCTGCCCAAGCCATGCAGACCCTGTGCAGACACTTCCACTCTTCTTGGCTAATTTTCCATCCTTTATGTGTTACCTAGGTATCTGGCATGCCTGGAGGCAGACACCTCCCCCTCCTACTAAGTCACAACCTGGTCAGCCTCTGGTCACACTTTCCATTTGACCAGAGGAGATTCCCAGGCCCTGAGCTCACAACCAGTGTGGTCAGAATTTTCCCCGACCAGGCCATATCTCAACCAGGTCCTTGGCCTAGATATGTCCTGGCCCAAGGTTGGGTCAACCCCCTTATTTCACATGCCTCTCCATCATATATGGCATGGGCAGCAGTTCAGTAAATAAACTACTTTACCTGACTGAATAACATGTGGTGATCTCTTCATTGGCTACCTCATGAAACTTACCTAATTAATACACCTTACACTTCAGAGTTTCTAGTTATGAATTCATGGATATTTTTCTGACACATGTGAGATCAGTATCTACAAAACATATGTACTAACTATCATTTGACAGTATAATTCTGCCTGGAATCTTTTTATTCAATTTTTTAATTTTGAAAATAATATACAGAGGAGTTGCAATTACATTTGCAAGATAAAGAGTACATGTCTTATTAAGCAGTGGTGCCTCCTCCTTTGTTTCTCCTTTTCATCCCTTCCCTTCTCCCACTTCCTCCTCCAAAGGTGTAATGTTCGTTTTTTGACATAATGTGTTGTACATCTCATTGTTGCTATGGATCCACCTGTATCCTTATTTACATAATTTGTTTTTTCCCTTCTACTCCACAAACACTACCAACATCTGAATTTTTAATAGCAGCCTAATTAACCTTAAAGTCTATTTTGTTTTCTTTGCTTTGTTTTGTTTTTAGCATAAAGTAATCAAAGATTTGGTGGGACACTCTGAAAAGATCTCTGCCTTCATATTTTCTAATCACCCTGGGCAACAACCTGTGTGCTACCAGGTCAGATGATGGGACTTTGAAATACTAGAAAGCAGATGCACATCAAAAGGTCCATAGTTTGGGATTTCTCAGATTCTTTTTTTAAATGTAATTGTTACTAAGGTGTGTAGAGTGTGTTTACAATATCACAATTCATGTAATGTGTACATTTGCTTTGTAGACAATGCCATCCTTTCCTGAGCTTTCTCCCAGTTTCTGTTTGTTTTGTTGCTGTTGTTTGTTTTTGTTTTTGTGCCTAACCTTCAGCTTCAACTCAGGATTGGTTGCTGCACCTGAGTTTTTGTAATCAAGGCTACTCTACCTCTGGAGTCCCAGCTTCCTTTATGACTTTTTGGTTGTTAATTGGAGAGAAGAGTCACAGATTTTCTCACTCCTGCTGTCTTTGAACTGTGATTATTAGCCTCCTGAGTAGCTAGGTTTATAGGCCTGAGTCCCCTGTGTCCAGCTGCTAACGTGTTGGTTTCATGCTTCCCTGGTTGTGTTACAATTTTCCTCTACTTTTGGCACTAATACTACATATTGCCTGGCTCAAATCTGAATTGGTGGAACATGCTTGTATTTTGAGGAAGGCAGGAATAGGAAACTATAGGCCATAGGGACGTATAAGCTAAACAAATCATTTGGGACATGGCATAAAGACAAGTAAATTTATTGCCAGTTGACTGCGTCCTGTCAGGGCTGGGAAGGTGGCTCAGTGTTAGAGCGCTTGCTTTGCATGCCTGAGGCCCTGGGTTCGATTCCCCAGCACCACATAAGCAAAAAAAAGCTGGAAGTGACTCTGTGGCTCAAGTGGTAGAGCACTAGCCTTGAGCTGAAGAGCTGAGAGACATCGCCCAGGCCCAGAGTTCAGGCCTCACAAAAAAACAAAACAAAGACTGCGTCCTGTCTTTACTGTTTAATTTTGCATGGCCTGGAATGATGTTAGACACATCCAAATAGCCATTGGTAGAAATAAGGTTTTTCATCGTGTTCTAAAAACAAAACAAAAAGCCACCAAAAAATATTATGTATGAGTCCAATTTCCTCGAATTAGAGACCAATCTGTCCGAGTATATGAAAAAATGTCCTTTATTCAACTGCTGCAACTTTTTCTAACTACAAATATAATGAAATCTGTAGTAGTCTGTAGAATTGTATACCACATTTTAATTTACAAAAAATTCAGACTTTAAAATGTTTATTTATTCTTTGACAGTTATGGGGCTTGGACTCAAGGCCTGGGCACTGTCCTTGAGGCTCTGTGCTCAAGTTACTTAGAATTCCACCAATTGAGCCACAGAGTCACTTCTGTTTTTTGAGTTGTTAATTGGAGATAAGAGTCTTATGGGGACTTTTCTTCCTGGGCTGGCTTTGAACTGTGATCCTCAGATCTCAGCCTCATGACTAACTGGGATTACAAGCATGAGAGACTGGCACCTGGCTTCAAATAGTCATTTTTAAAATGAACTGCTTGGTGCCTCTGGCTCACATATATAATCCTGGCTAAAGTTAGGATTATAGTTATGAGAAACAAACACTAGTTAAGTGTTGTTCATGATGGTTTGTATTGCCATGTTTTAATATTTTTGTTACTTTTACTACAATGCTCTTATTTTTATTTTCACCTAGGTGGGTGTGATAAGTGCTAGCCCGTGTTGCACTTTCTTTGGTTGAGATGGAGCTATGTGGACGGTCTTTCCTAGAATGGCATGGAATTGAAATCCTCCTGTTCTCAGCTCCCCATGGGCCTGGGATGATAGAAGTATTCCATCACGCATAGCCAGGGGTTGGGGAGCATTGCAGGTAACTCTACACTGGTCTGGAACTGATGTCCCAAATACCTACCTTTACAGGCAAAACAATGTTATATTCCATTTCACTTTGAATAGCTTATGTATATACTTAGAGAGTACAATGATTACACACTACATGTTAAATATCTAAAGTAGTCAATATAATTAGCAGGTTTATCTCCTAAAACATTCAAGCTAATGTATTTTTGTAACCTCCTGACTCTGCTAGCTATTTTGCAATGTTCCATAAACACGAACACAGTGAAAATATGTAGAATATTGGAAGTTGATAGGGTTAGAAACAAGTTAGACTATGTGTAGTACATATATATTTATCTATTGTTCCTCTGAAGAATATTTTCATATACTCACCATGACAATACCACCATATATTCACCATGACAATAATTTTCCTGCAGTGTAGAATTTCCCATTTCATAATCTGCCATCTTCATCTTTTTACATCTTTTTACATTATAAGTATGCATGTTTTCCTGTTTATTATAATGATTTGAAATTATTATATGATGGAATTAAAAATTTGTAGAATCTACTGAAATTATCTCATTTTGTTTGGATTTGTGATGCTAGATCATTAAGACCATGGTTTCCTGAAATGTATGCTAACAGACTAGATCATTAAATTATATTCTAATTACATCTTTTTATTGTATTTTCTATAGGGTTCTACTGTTGTTGTTTTATGATATAGAATGTTGTGAAGCTAGACTGAAACTTTGAACCCCACTTCCTCCATTAACACTGTTTTATAACCTGGTTATGGATGCTGATAAGTATAATTCTAAACAATCAGGCGTTTGAGACTTGAGATTTAGTTCAGACAGCCTGAACATGAAATTTTATGAGTCTCTCCTCTCCAGTTCACTGCAGAAATCTTGCAGTGGAACTGTGGCACAATTGGTAGATCACTACAGTCACCAGAAAGATACTCAGGCTTGTCATATAGTCCCTGAATTCAAGACCTAAAACATAGATATGCACAACATAACCTCACATACACACACACACACACACACACACACGAACACCAACACACATGTACACACACAGATGCTCTGGCAACGCTGTATCTTAAATTCTTATCCAGAGATTGGGCAACAGCCCACTCATTTGTGAAGGTTTTTTTCCTGATTATTTTAAGGAGGAGGATAGTTTATGGGACAAAGATGACAAGACTTTAGTGAGGAATTCTTTATAAACGACTAGCTTATTATAAAAAAAAAAACAGGAGCAAAGTTTTTATATTTAAAGCTTACATTCGTTCAACTATAGTATTTTTCTATAATAATCACTGAATTATCAGAAGATAATGCAGCACCTCTTCCCTTCCCCCTTCCCTTCTGTAATTAAATATGAAAAAATTTTCAAAAATACTCTCTTATCTTACAAGCATGTACATCTCTAAAAATGTCTGACAATATGTGTAAGGTTTATTTTTCAATACTTGTATGATTTTCCCACCTCTAAGTACTTACCATTTTTCCAGATGACAGCACACTGGGGATTCAAGGGTAAACAAGTTTAGGAAACAAACCACCAACAAAGTCCTACGATGTAGATGTCAGAAATAGATGCAAGAAGTACATGGCAGGCTGAGAGGGCCCTGAGAGGCAAAATGATTTCTGCAGTATGAGAGAAAAAGTGACAAATAAGGCATGGATCTGATTTAGGTAGTGTTCCTTGAGGTTGAGAGCATGGTGATTCCCAGGCCTAGCTGAGGATGTCAGGATTTGACAATGTTCACATGTGTATAGAGTGATGTGGGAGGGGAGATTTCAGTCTCCAGTATGTCTATGGGACGGTCTTATGTGAGCAAGCAGTTTAGATCATTGGGCTCTGAGAGATGACACTCTCTACCTCACAATGGAATAGAATATGGAACTCTGAGAGCCAGGCAACAGTAACTGACAGTCAGCTCATGCCAGCTCAAGTGGCCTGTGGCTCAGGATCAAGAAAGATGTTCCTGTGTTGTTTTCAAAGTTCAAGAGACTCAGGTCTTAGACATGAGAGGTGTGAGTGCCTCACACAATGCTGCAGACATTGGATCAGTGACAAAACACGAATCCATATTCTCAGGCCTTTTTATAAGAAGAAACCAAGGAAACCAGAAGGCAACTTAGGCCAGGTATAACTATGACAGCCCACAGTACAACCTTCTTCTTGTATGCTTTTATGTATGTATAATGAGAAAATATTTACTGTGTACTTTTCAGTCCACTCTATTACTCATTTTGAAGTATACTCCCAATTCCATGTTTCAAAAATCCATTCTTTTTACCACCTCAGTGTGACAATGAGTCAGCTCAAACCCTGAATGTGCCTTATAATATAGGGAGTTTGGACTCAAGCTTGTTGGAAATGCTGGTAATGGACCTCATCCCTGATTACAAGAAAGGTGATCTTTCCGATGTTAAAAACATCCTTCACCACTATAGAGTAGGAGACAATGGAGCAGTTGCTGGATATTGTTTAAAAATTGAGTGCTCCTCCCTCAAACAGAGCTGATGAAACACCCTGGCAGATGATTGGAATACTTGGTACCTCTCTGAGACTGTTTCACTGAGGTCTGATCACAGGAGCTTGTCTTGAGACAAAGAAGTTCACTCCATGGCTAACTCCTTAGGACTGGTCTGCCAGAACATTTCATTTGCCTCAGAAGCTAGTGGAGCCTTAGCAGTTTGCTTGCTGAGAGACTAGGATTAAAGGAATGAGCCAGTGGCACCCAACGTCCACCCTCACCTAGGAAACCACTATCTTGGAGGCCTTTGAATGAATATAGACAGAAGAAAGAATGCAACTTGAGCTTGAATTCGGGGCCTGAGTGCTGCCCTGTTCGTAGCACTCTGCTCTTTGAGCCCCACTACCAGGTCTGACCTTTGGCCGGTTAATTGAAGTATCTTTAGAATTTTACAAATTAGACTGTTTCAAACTGTGATCCTCAGATCTCACTCTCCTGGTTAGTAGGATTAGAGGCATGAGCCATTGTGCATTTATTTGGACAGATGCTTATAAGCAGTCACACAGAATTTCCTTGAAATTGTGTAGACATATCTCCAGTTTTTTCTGTCATGTTTACATTACTCTGTGGGATTTAACTTGTCCCATGTGTGTCCTGTTAGTTCAGAACAAGGAGAAGCACAGAGTTGTTCTCCTTCTCTCCTCCCATTGGTACAGATCCTTCTACCGTAACTGGGAGGAAGATGAACAAGATGAAAAAGAAAGTGGACGTTGGGACAAAGAGAAGTTCTGTCCTTGAAAAATTGGTATCTTTGAGCTTTTTGATTCAAAGTCTACATTCTTCTTTGCACACCAGTTGTGGTTTTCACCAGGGGGTTGAGGCTTAGCACTTCAGTGGATAGCAGATTACACATCATGGATGCGGTTGCTGTTTTGGACTCTCATGGATGACAAAGAGGTCTGTGCATAACAAGTCAGATTCAGTGGGGAAACAACTTTCTCCCCTATCACAGGGAGAATTTTAGAGTATTGTTTTTCAGAAATTGTGAGGAGCAGCCTGCTTGCAAGAGTCTCTTCCCGTCTCCCAACATGCATATCCTGCCACAAAAACTATATAGGTCAGGATGTGGAGGGTGGGCTCTCATTTTCCTCGTCTGCTCACAGCATGGTTTGTTCCATCTTTCCTATGTGGATGGACTTCTACTATGATGATTTCTATGAGTACATGTACCATGACACCATGAAAGAATTTACACAGTATGTCAAGCTCAACATGCCCTCTTCAGACTTGCTCTTCTGCTCACATATTCTTCTGAAGCAGCTGAAGGAACGCATGATCCTTGAGACCAAGAAAAAGAGGAAGAAGTCCTTGTTTAGATGCCTCAGAGCTAGTGAGTACGGATGGAACCTGGGTCTCTAGGTCTGTGCCTGATTGACCAAGAGCCCTTTGTACGCCCCAGCTTGACAAAATGTCCTTTTATTGATATTCTTTGCCAGGTAATATCTGTTCTCCTTTTGAAAGAACTTGGAAGTAATCACTCATTAGAAACACCCTACCTACTTATCAGTGTTCAGTCCAAACTCAAGTTCTAAAGCTTCCCCCATTAGATCCTCATGAAAGTTTAGTCACACCTTAACTTCTATAGTTCTAAGACTCCTGAACCTATTTCTATGCTCAGGTTTGCATCACCGTAGAAAAACTCCTGCAGAACTCCAGATAAAAAACCCATCAGTGATGTTATCTATGGTGACTGATAGACATCGGAAGCCATCACTAATCTCCAGAAAGCATGTGAATATAGAGGGCTTTTTTTTTAATTTGTAGAAAAGCCCGAGCAAGTTTTGAGTCTTGTGGACATCTCACTGGTTCTGAACACCACATGTGATGCAGGTGCACCTGCACATACAACCAAGGAAGAAGATGATCCAGAATGTCTCCCATTGATATTCACAATCCACCTAGATCGTCGCTAAACCAGTCAAAAAGACTCATCTTGGTGTGCAGGGTAAATGTGTGCTAAAGGAAAATGACCCCAGTCTATGTTCAGGAAAACCAATAAGAGAGGTCCAAAATCTAGATTCAGTTGAGGAAAGAGAATCTTTCCTCACAGAATACCCAGACCAATCTATCCTCCTGCAGGGGATCCAAATTGCAATTAAGAAATTAGAATCTGCCCCTCCCTGGACTCAGGAAGAAAATCCTGTCTTTAATGAGGAAGTAAATTTCTTTGAGGACTCAGAGGCAGAATTTATGTCTGAAGGCAACTTAGAGGCCAAGCTAGATTTAGAGATTCCATTCCCCCTTGCTGGAAAAGTCTTTATTTTTATTTTTGTTCTGATTGTTGTAAAGTGTTAATTCTATTTATTTTTCTAACTTTATTAAAATGTCAATGTTTTAGATATATTGTAGACTCATGAATCCTAAATATGTTTTTTTTTAAGCCTGCAATCTGAAGCATCGTGCATACGTGTGCTATTGGAGGAAAAACACAGAGTGACAGGGGGCTCAACAAGAGAGCCTACTGTGTATAAAGGGAACTGTTAAATGCTCAGGGAGCGGCAAAGAAGCTGGGCCATCCCTGGCTGTGTTGATAAGGGGGAGCGAAAAGGTCTTGGACAGCAGATAAAATGGCCTAGAAAGCTATTCTCTCAATTGAGACAAATAACACAATACTTATAGTGGTATGTGGGACACACTTCCAACAGTGAGTTCAAATGTGTATACATTTTCTTTTTGCTTTGAGTAAATATGGAAGAAAAATTTGGATCCAATAATATAAAAATCTACTTATGGTTAATATTTGACTAAATATATAGGAAATATATATACTAGAAAGTAAAAACCATCATCAATAGAAGAAAGAAGGCTTACTTAGAAGAAAAAACACAAAATCAGGAAGGAAAATAACACAATTAAATTAGTTGTATGTAAATACATGTTATATTCTTGATGTTATATATAGTATATTATATAATACATAAAATTGAATATGATTTTTCAAACTATACAAGTATTTAAATTTTTATTCTTGAGTAATTATTTAACAAAATATTAGTGTAAAATATTTTTGGGTAAATATAGCTATAATTTGATTATAATTATATGATTATATGAATATATATTCGTGTGTTTCTATATCTAACACTTATTATAAATAGATGAATAAACATATACATATATTTGTATATATCTGTCTATGAAGTGAACATAATGAAACTGACTACGCTATGTATAAAAATGCAGCTATGAGTTGAGTCCATGAGACTCAAGCCTGTAATCCTAGAGATGTGGGAAGCTGGGTTATGAGGTTTAGGCCTTAAATTTTCAGAGGAGGCCTGGGCCCTTCAGTGTAGCAAAGAGACATATATGCAGTGGGATCACACTCCCCAAACTCAGAGGAAAGTCAGTAGAAATCAGGACAAGCCTCTTATGACACTCTACTCAGTTTCTGTACCAAGATGTCCATCTGTAGAACATCAGATAGAAAGTAGGCATTCCCTCCAAAAGGATCTAAAAAGAGCCTTCTGAACTATAATCTCTGACTATACTGAGTTAAACCTTATTTCCCTTCCCAAGCTGCAAACTCATAGAAATATGGCAAGGGCTCAAGAGAGATAGACAAAGACTTACAAATACATAAAATTATATACTCTGTTTCAGTAATTCAATTACAAATCACCAAAGCATGTTTTGAATTTTTTTTAAGGAAATGGAAACATATTCTGAGTGTATCAAGAACTGGGTGAGAGTTTGGTTGTTGAATTGTTGAATGCACTCCTAGGCAAAGGAGACACATATATGGAAGAAATTATGTGGGGGTGAATGTCCTCACACAGCTTCACAAAATAATGGCTATAACTTCTATGATGTCACAGCCACCTTTGCCATAACAACAAATAGGTGTCAGGCACTGGTTTTGCCCTGAAGTAGACTCAACAACACCAACAGGCACAAATAATGAGAGGGAATGTCTTACTAGCTATCAGACTTCAGCTTGAAGAGCTGTCCTGACCAGAAGCTAGAATAAATTGAACTGGAGAAGGCTGATCTCCATGTAAGACTCCTGAACACTAAGGATTAGACACTATTATAGGTATTGGAGAAACAGAAGTGAATGTGGCTCTCTCTTCACCAATTTCATGCTGAAACAAAAACCAGAAATCATAATGATAATTCCTATTATTCAGAGACATGATATTCGTGATTTTGTAGCAACAACTTCACAGTGAGGATGGGATGAGACAACCTTGAACAAGAGATAGCTGATATGTGAGCCATCATCCAGGCAATTATCTAGGAGCAGGTACTCCAGGCAGTAAGAACAGCAAGTACATCCCCCATTGATCGGAATGGACCTGACTTGCTTCAGAAAAGGAAAACTGCACTGACATGCTTGCTTGTGAAGTAAGAATGGAAATGTACAAAGAAGAAAAAAGAGGTCAGAAATGAAGATAGGAATAAAGTAGATACGGGATATGTGTATTACAAGAAGAAAGGTTTTGATTTTAGTATAAAACTGACATGACCCACTGGAACCAAAGTGCTAAAATAGCAGTCAGACACATCTGATTCACCGAAAGAATACTTCTAAAATGTGATTTTAGCTGGGCTCTGGTGGCTTACAATTGGAATCCTACTTACTCAGGAGGCTGATAACTGAGGATCAGTTTTAAGGAAGCCCAAAGACATGTCCAATTAAACACCAAAAATATGGATATGAACCTATGGTTAAACTGGAAGATCACTAGCCTTGAGGAAAAAACTAAGAAACAGCACCTAGTCCTTAGGTCCAAATCCCAGGACGTCAAAAACCAAGAAGCCAACAAATAAAATTTGGTGCTCAGTCATTCATCACTTAGCATTCTCGTTCAATGTATTTGGTATGAGTCTTGGAAATTATATCCTTAGCAAATTCTCTCCCAGGATATTTTGCTTCATTACCAACTTTCAAACCCCTGGCAACACCAATGTCTCCTCCCAATTAGCATAGCAGTCAACCATTGGAAATTTGAAGATATATTTTATTAATCATAAGAATTCTGATCATCTTTCCACATACAACTAAAGAGTAGTAGACACATTCCACTATTCTGAATGTTTATAATCTTCCTATGAGTTAATAAGGATTAAAGCTTAAAAATTCTAGAGTGGTTATCAAATTAATTCAATAGTCATCATTCTTCCATCCAATCTTGTAACATATGTTTATAAAAGGAAAGACTATTAGAAAGTGTGTACATGATACCTTCTATCTCTAATAATCTCAAGAAATAGGGTTTTACAGAAACACCCTGATCGTTTTGCCAAAGGAAATGATAAGAGATTTAAATAAGCGACCTAACATCTCAGAAGGAAAATGATATTGGCTTTAGAACAATTCCATTTGTCTAGAACTGTGGAAATCAGTTTCAGAAATGCCAGAGGCAAAGGGTGTTATTCAAATCACATTATCATCAGGTACAAGCAGTCTGTCTAGATTAACCTTCCAGGAAAAAAAAAATCAATGAATGAAAAGCAATGCTTCTAAAACAAGCCAGTTGTTGGTGGTTCATGCTTGTTATCCTAGCTACTTAGAAATCTAAGATGAATGGATCCCAAGTCAAAGCCTGGCCAGGAAAAACCTTCCTGTCTGCAACCAGCAGACAGGAAACATTAGCTCTGTTCCTGAAGCCCAGATGGACAGCCTTTGACAACAGACATGAAGACACACAACAACACCCCTATTTGAAATATTATCAAATACATTCACATAATATCTCCTGTTTGGGAGATAATGTTTAAAAGATGTATCAAAGACAGTTCAAAAAGGCATTTAAAAAAGGCAGAGTGAAATTGGAAATATGTGCTCACTGACTGAAATGTAACTTACTGCCAGAATGATGTTACTGGGGCTAGAGACCAATTTGGTAACTTATCCACTCAACCATCTTTCCTCACATCTTATCATCCTGAACAGTGAGACTTTTGAATGCAAGGAATGTGTGTGAGCAGATAGCTTGAAAAGTAATAATGAAAAGCTAGGCTTTGCAACCTCAGGCCTGTAAAACTAGCTACTCCGAACCCTGAGCTATGAGGAACTCAGTTCAATGCCAACTGAGCAAAAAAGAATCTTACTTCCATTTAAACAGTAAGTACAGAAAGCTGAGCTGTGCTTCAAATGGTAGAGTGTTAGCATTGCATATAAAAGCTAAGCAACAGTACATAGGTCCTGAATTCAACCCCAGTACTGCCTCTCATACACAAAATAATCATGATTACAACACAGTATAAAGTGCACATGTTAACAAGAGATGTAGATGAATGGGATGATGACATCAATTACCTCACCATTAGTCTCAAGCATTCTGTACAGCGTAGCCCAGTCTGTGAAAACTCATAGTTGAAATCTTTCCTCAAAATCAGCAGATACATCCTCTGCACATTTATATAATGTATACACACATATAAGGGCTATATTTTCTAACTAATTTTCTTTTTTATTGTGAAAACACTGTACAGAGAAATGCATCTTACACACTTGTGCTTGTTTAGGTTTCATAGGGAGCACAATATATTCAGCCTCTGGATCATTGTTGTAATCTTAGCTGTTCACAACGATGGGATCTGAGGATCACAGTTTGATGCCAACCCAAGCTAATAAATCCTCAAATTCTTATCTTCAATTAAGTAGAAAAAGTCAGAAGTGGAGATGTGGTTCGAGGGGCACAGTGACAGCATTGAGCAAAGCAATCTAAGCAAGAGCTCCAGAACCTCAGTTCAAGCCTGAGCACTGGCCCCCTAGTACTTCAAAAGCCAACCTCCCCCAAACACCAAACCAAAATTATGTCAAAATATTTTGTAACTTGTGAAGCAAAATCAAATGAGGCAACGCAGTCAGAAGTAGTCCTAATATTCTTGTTTAGCCTTTTTGCTCAAAGCTGACACTCTCCCACGAGAGCAACACCTCCACTTCTGGATTTTGGTTTCTCAATTGGAGAAATATCTCAGATTTTTCTGCATAGGCTGCTTTAAACCAGGATCCTCAGATTTTTACCTCTAAATTATCCAGGTTTTAAAATATGAGCCATAGTTGGACAGCACTACATTAATATTTTTGCATGTTTGAATGAATTTTAGAGTAAGACATATGTTACATTTGAGAATGTAGGAAAATGTAATTAATATTCAAGAGATTTTAAAGCATACAAAGCTGAGAATAGAATTTAGCTGAGAATAGAATGGAGTAAATCATAATTACCTATGATAGTTTTCAGTCTGTGCACAGAAATGATTGCATTGTTGGAGCCCAAGGCCATCAGATAGCTGAGCTCCAGCTGGCTGCTATGCTCATGAGGCCAGCTATTGCTATTCACAAGAATGTGATATTATTGGGTGGCAGGGATCAGCTTCAAGTTCAGAACCTGAAATAGTTCTATTGATTTAGAAGTGGAAACACACCAGTACAAGAGTGTGATTAAAATGCTGAATGCAAAAACCATAGAGTCCATGGAAGACAGAATAACTCTTTCTATATCTAAAAGAGTATTTTCTCACAAAGAATCCTGAGCCGAATATGGTGGTCAATGTTTGTAATCTCTGAACTTGAGAGGAAGATTAAGAAGTTAGCTTGAGACCAGCCTATGTTTTGGCCAACAGAAGGACACATAGTAAAAGGCTATCTTAAAGCAACAACAACAACAACCACAACAACAAAAGTCCCAATAACTGGGAATGTGGTTAGTGGTAAAGTGCTGGCCTCGCATGCATGAAGCACTTGATTTGATTCCTCAATATGACATAAGCAGAAAAATTGGAATTGGTACTGTGGCTCAATTGGTAGAGTGCTAGTCTGGATCAAAGAAGCTCAGGGAGAGGGCCCAGGCCCTGATTTCAAGCCCCAGCGCTGGCAAAATTAAACAACAAAAACCAAATGCAAAATGCTGTTTGTTGAAATAAATATGTTGAAGATGCGTTGATGCTCACTAGAAAATTGTGATGTTGCCATTCATAATGAATTTTGTTAGAAAAATTAAATAAATTAATGAAGTATTATCTGGCATTAGACAGGACATAGTGAGATCTAAAAATGATTGCTGCCGATGGTGACTTGACACAACTAACATTACAGATACACTTTCTAGATTGTAATTTTTTTCTTTTTTTAATTGTGAACATACTGTACAGAGGGGTTACAATGACATGGGAAGATAATGAGTACATTTCTTATAAAGCATTGCAGCCTCCTCCTTTGTTTACCCTTCACATCCCTTCCCAGTCTCCCCCCCACCCCCACCACCAAAGTTGTAAACTTCGTTTTGGACATGACAACTTGTACTTCTCATTGTTGCAACGGTTCCCCCTGTATCCTTAAACGACTTGTTTTCCCCTTTCTCCTTCACAAATTATACACACATCAAATATGTTGAAAGCAGGGATTATACTGTGGGGGAGGGACATACAAAGCTACAAAGAAATAATCTTATAAATGCATTAGAAACAAATGCATGAAAGAAAAAAGAACATTTAAATACATAACTAAGGGATCATTTTCTTAACATCACATTATCTGACCTTTTCTGCTTGACTCACACATATACTAGATATTGCAAATAAGGGAAATCATGGAACCTATGTTTCTTTGGGCTTGGCTTACTTCAGTTAATATAATTTTTTCCAAGCCTTTCCATTTCCTAACAAATGGAGCAATGTCATTCTTTCTGATGGAGGCTTAGAATTCCATTGTGTGTATATACCACATTTTCTTCATCCATTCATCTACTGAGGGGCATATCGGTTGGTTCCATATTTTAGCTATGGTAAATAATGCTTCAATAAACATAGTTGTCCTGGTAGCTTTAGTGTGGTCTTGTTTGTAAACATTTGGGTAAATGTCCAAAAGTGGGATTGCTGGGTCATAGGGGAACTCTATGTGAAGTCTTTTTAGGAACCTCCATACTGCTTTCCAAAGTGGTTGAACAAGTTTACACTCCCACCAGCAATGAAGTAAGATTCCCTTCTGTCCACATCCCCTCCAGCATCTTAGAGTTCTTGATTTTTGCCATTCTAAATGGTGTGAGGTGGTATCTCAATGTTGTTTTGATTTGCATTTCTTTTATGGCTTAGGGAGGTTGAGCATTTCTTCATGTGTCTATTGGCCATCTTTCTTTCTTCTTCAGAGAAGTTTCTCTTTAAGTCTTTAACCCACTTATTTATTAGGCAGTTGTTTGAGGATTTGTTGTTGTGGGATTTAATTTTTTGAGTTCCAAATATATTTTAGATATGAGACCCTTGTCCATTGTATAGCTAGTGAAGATATTCTCCCAATCCGTGGGCTTTCTATTGATCTTGCTGGCTATGTCCTTTGCCATTCAGAAACTCTGCAACTTCATGCAATCCCATTTGTCCAAACTTTCTTTGATTTGTTGTGTTTCCAGGTCTCTATTAAGAAAATTTAAGCCTGTGCCAAGGAGACCTAGGGTTTATCCTATTCCACCCTGCAATGTTTTCAGATTATCTGCTTTAACTTCGAGGTCTTTGATCCATTTGGAGTTGATTCTGGTGCAGGATGATATCTAAGGATCTAGCTTTAGTTTTCTACAAGTAGTTAACCAATTTTGCCATCACCATTTACTGAAGAGGCTGTATTTCTTCCATTGTATTTTTTTAGCTCCCATATGGAAGATTAGATGGCTATAGGTGTGTAGGTTCATTTCTGGGTTTTCAATTCTATTCCATTGGTATTTTGGTCTGTTCTTGTGCCAGTAACTAGCTTTTTTGAATTCTATGGGTTTATAGTAGAGTTTGAAATTTGGTGTTGATATTCCTCAAGCAGTGTTCTTTCCGTTGAAGAGCTTTTTTGCTATTCGGTGTCTTTTATTGTTCCATATGAATTTTTGGATTGCCTCTTCTATTTCCCTGAAGAATGAGATTAGAATTTTGATAGGTATCGCATTGAATTTGTAAATAGCCTTGGGAAATATTGCCATTTTCAGGATGTTAATCTTTCCAATTCCAGGAGCATGGGAGGTTTTGCCATTTTCTAAGTTCTCTTTTGATTTCCTTTTTCAAGTTTTTAATGTTGTCATCATAGAGGTCCTTCACTTCTTTGGTTCAGGTAATTCCTAGGTATTTTATTTTTGTGGGGCTATTACAAATGGAGTTGCTTTCCTAATTTCAGCCCCACTTTTCTCATTGTTGGCATACAGAAAAGCGATTGATTTTGGGGGGTTAATTTTATACCCTGCTACTTTGCCAAAGTTTTGAATCAGCTTGAGTAATTTGGGAGTGTAGACTATGGGATTCTTTAAATACAAGATCATGTCATCTGCAAAGAGGGAGAGTTTTATTTAATCTCTCCCTATTTGGATCCCCTTTATGTTTGCATCTTGTCTTATTGCTGTAGCTAGGCATTCTAATATTAGATTGAAGAGAAGTGGCGAGTGTGGACATCCTTGTCTTGTTCCTGAGTTAAGAGGAAATGGCTTTAGTTTTTCACCATTAAGTATAATGCTGGCTGTAGGTTTGTCATGTACAGCCTTCCATGGATTCCTAATTTTTCCAAAACCTTCATCATAAAGGGGTGTTGGATCTTTTCGACTGCTTTTTCTGCATCTATTGAGATAACCACATGGTTCTTATCCTTGCTCCTGTTGATGTGATGAATAATATTAATTGATTTGCATATATTAACCAGCTTTGCATCCCTGAATTGAATCCTGTTTGATCGTGGTGTATGATTTTTTGGATAAAGTGTTGAAGTCGATTGGCCAAAATTTTGTTGAGAAGTTTTGCATCAATGTTCATCAAAGAAATGGGTCTATAGTTCTCTTTCTTTGATCAGTCCCTGCGTGGTTTTGGGATGAGGGTTATGATGGCTTCATAGAATGTGTTCAGTAGTGAACTTTGTCTTTCAATTTCATTGAAGATTTGGAGGAGTATTGGTGTGAACTATGCTTTGAAAGCCTTGTAGAATTCTGCTCTAAAACCATCTTGTCCTGGATTTTTCTTATCTTGGAGGTCTCTTATTGCTGTTTCTATTTCAATTCTTGATTTATTTATTTTTAGCATGTCAATATTTGCCAGGAAAAGGTCCATTTCTGCCATGTTCTCAAACTTATTAGCATAAAGTTTTGAGAAGTATTCCCTTAAAATGTTCTGAATCTTGGTTGTTTCTGTGGTGATGTTTCCATTCTCATCTGTGAGTTTATTTATCTGGGTGTGTTCTCTTCTTTTTCTCATAAGATTTGTTAAGGGTCTGTCAATTTTGTTAATTTTTTCGAAGAATCAACTCTTTGTTGATTCTTTCTATAGTTTTTTTGGATTCTAATTCATTTAATTCTGTTTTAATTTTAATCATTTTCTTTCTGTCTACTGAATTGGAGTTTATCTTGCTGCTCTTTTTCAAGGAGGTTCAGATGTCTCATTAAATTGTTGGTTTCAGATCTCTCCAATTTGTTGATGTAGGAGCTCAGAGCTATGAACTTGCCTCTGAGTATTGCTTTTGCTGTGACCCAGAGGAGCTGGTAATCTGTGTGCTCATTTTTGTTGAATAGCATGAACATTTGAATTTCCTTTCCAATCTCTTCCATGACCCACTCCTGATTCAGCAGTGTGTTGTTCAGCCTCCATGTGTTAACGGATTTCTTTGGTGGCGTTTGGGGTTCAGTTCTAATTTTATCCCCTTGTGGTCTGAGAGAATGTAAGGTTTAATTTCAATGTTTCTGAATTTGGACACATTTGCGTTGTGGCCTAAAATGTGGTCTATTTTTGAAAATGTTCCATGTGCTGCTGAGAAAAACGTGTATTGTGATGCTGCTGGGTTAGTTATTCGGTAGATGTTTGTTAAATCTAGTTGATCTATGCAGCTGTTTAGGTCTGTGGTTTCTCTGTTGAGTTTTTGCCGAGTTGATCTATCTAGAGGGGAGAGTGGTGTGTTAAAATCCCAACAATTAATTTCTTTGGATCTATGTGGGATTTGAGGGAAAGTAGTGTTTCTTGGATAAATTTTGGGTGCTCCGTTGTTTGGCGAATAGATATTTAGAATTGTAATATCCTCCTGAAGGAGAGATTCTTTATTTCTTCTCACAAATTCTAATTTGAAGTCTATTTTATCTGATATTAGGCTTGCAACTCTCGTCTGTTTATGGGGGCCATTTGCTTGGTAGATTTTGTTCCAGCCTTTATCATTGAAAATGTGTTTGTTTTTACGGGCAAGATGTGACTCCTGAAGGCAGCAGTTGAACGATATTGTTTTTTATTCCATCTAGACAGTCTATGTCGCTTAATTGAAGAGTTAAGTTAATGTTGATAGATAGGCCTGAGAGGTATTTGGGAGTTCATGCCATGTTATCCACCTTCTTTGGGGCTACAAAAACTGGGTTCTTCCTATGGTTCTTGGATTCTCATTTTGGGTGCAGTTTCTTGGCCTTTATTTTATCTTGTTCGTTTTATATATGTAGGACATCTTTAAGAATCTTTTGTAAGGTTGGTTTGGTGGAGATGTATTGTTTCAATTTTTCTTTGCTATGGAAGGTTTTGTTTTTGGCCTTCAGTTATTAAGGAGAGTTTAGCTGGGTACAGTATTCTTGGTTGATAGTTGTTTGTTTTTAGGGCATGGCATACATCATTCCAGGCTTTTCTTGCTTTGATTGTGTCTGTTGAGAAATCTGAGGTGATTCTAATTGGTTTCCCTTTATAGATGATTAATCTTTTCTCCTTGACAGGTTTATGGATCTTTTCCTTGGTCTGAATTGATCCTGTGTGGCTTATAATGTGACAATGAGATGTCCTATCCTGGTCTGGTCTATTTGGAGTTCTAAAAGCTTCTTGTATCTGAATAGGCCTATCTTTTTGTATGTTTGGGAAGTTATCTGCTAGGATCCTGTTAAATAAATTTCCTAGGCCATTAACTTCTGTTTCTAGGTGCTCCTCTACTCCCATTATCCTTAGATTAGGCCTTCTGATGGTGTCTTCCAAGTGTTGGATAAATCTATCATATTTCTTGGACTTGTCCTGGATGGTTGTATGTTCTTTCTCTATAATATCTAGGCTATCTTCAATCCCCGAGATTCGATCTTCTGCATGGTCTAACCTGCTGTCAAGACTTTCTACTTTGTTTTTTATTTCTTTTCTTACTGAATAGTCAGCTTTGATGGCTTCAAATTTTTTGTTGAAGCTTTGTTTTAGATCTTGTATGAATTTCTTTACCTCCTTAATTTGGTGTTCAGTGTTTATTCTCAAATCACTTAGTTGATTGGTTATGGTTTCCTTGGACTCCCATTTCTTCTGTTGGGTTCCATTCAGCATTCCCTTTGTGGTCTCCCTGACTTCCTTCAGCTCTTTGTTAATGGACCCCATGAATGCCTTTAGTGATCTTTGTGTATTCTCATCCTGCTTTCTCAATTCCTGTATTACTTTTTGCTTAGCTTCCTCCCGTTCATGTCATTCCTGTAGTTCTCTTTGAGTGTTCTCAGCCTGTTTACACTATTCCTGCCATTCTCTTTGAGTATTCACAAGCTGCTCACCAAAATCCTGAATCAGTTCTTGAGTAGCTTCCTCACACTCAGAATATTCCTGTATAAACCTTTGGATTGCCTCCATTCTCTCCCGATCACGCTCATACAGAGTCCTTTGTATGTTTTCAATCTTTTCATTCATCATGTTTGCCAGCAGTGTTTGTAGAGCTATTTGGGAACTCTCCTCTGGATTATTCATTATCTGTTCTGTCCCTTGGTTATCATGAGTGGGAGCGGATATATCTATGCTGAATATGAGTGTCTAAATTTTGTAACCCTTGCTTCTCAGGAAGCTGGGGACCAAAGCCAGATTTGGCAAGAAAGTTTGTGAGACACATCTCAAATAACCACACACACACACACACACACACACACACACACACACACACACACATAGCCAGAAGTGGAGTTGTGGGTGAAACTAGCCTTGAGTGAAAAAACTAAGGCATAGACCTTGAGTTCAAATCACAAGAGTAACACACACCCACATGCACACAAATGCATATTATGTCTAGATTCTTATTTTAGTTTGAAGAAATAAACAATTTCATGAATAGTAAAATTTGTTTCATATCCTGCAAATATTATGAAGTGGTTTTTAGTACAATTTGATTTAAGATATAACATAGGTCATTAAAATTAATATTAATCTAGTTAATATTTATAATTACTCATAACACATTGGTATTTTATGTATACACTTAAGAAATATTATGAGTAAAAGTAAGAAAGGAAGAATAGAAGAAAAGCAAGAAAGAAAGAGAGAAAAAGGACGAAAGAAGGAAAGAAAGAAAGAAAAAAGAGAGCAAAAGAGAGAGGTAGGGATGGAGGGAAGGAATGAGGAAGGAAGGACAGCAGGAAGGAAGGAAGGAAGAAATAAGGAAGGAAGGAAGAAAGGAAAGAAGGGACAAAACCAATTTAATCTATAAAATCTGTTATTTAGCCCAACATAAACTTCATGTAAGTTAACCCTTTTGTAAACGCAAGGTTACAATTGTCACTTCTCTGCATGTTCTCCATGCATGAATGAAACCAACAAAGGAAGGATCAGATATAACCAGATGAATATGTTTGCATCTCAAGTAAATATGTACACAAATCTTTTTCTCATTTTTTATACATCATCAAATAACTATTTGCAAACTATTTACATTGTTATAAATATTTTAAAAATTGATGTAACCAAAGGATGTCAATATATTATATAATGTGAACACTAGTATTTATAATGCTATTAATATTACAGTCTTCATATTATATTAATTATAAAAATTTATATTATATGTTTTATCAGAGAAATTAGCATACTCTGATTTTGGTCTCTGTGGGAGTCTTAATAGCAGACAGCAATTAAAATCTAAGGAGATCTGTATTTCTGAAAGCAGTTAACTCATTGAAGATTGTTCAAATACACCAGAAAGGCCTTTGAAAGGCTGAACATGTTTACATGATTATCTATGATGTGATTCAAGAGCCACAAAACAATCATACTTCACTTTGTCATCACTACTATTATTCCCATCATAAGAAGAATCATTCACATAATTTACACGATATAGGTTTGTCATTAAGTTATTATTTTCTATGAAATAATATCCAAATGATACACTACACTGAGTTAAAGAAAAAGTTGCAAAATATATTGGATACTGTAACTCCTTCCAATTACACATATTGAAATTCTATTCCCCTGTGTGGTGACATTAGAATCAGCCTTTCAGAGATGACCCTGCAATAATGATCCTGATAAAAGAAGCCAAATATAACTATTCTGCCATGTGAATGTCCGGCAAACAGATTATAATGAACCAGAAAGTTGACCCCCATAATACAAAGATTTGTTTTGAATAATCATTTTTATAATCAATGTTCAAGCTTCTAGAGTATGAGTAATATAGTCCTGATGTTATTAATCCACTTACTTTGAAGTATTTTCTTATAACAGCCCATAGTGGGCAAAAAGCAAAGTAGTTTTGATTTAAATTTCAAATTTTTGAAAAAAACTATTCATAATGTTTTATTATTTAAACTTTATTCTCCAAACCTCCAGGTTACAAATATTATTAAATGGGAATTGAATTGAGGTTCAACGCTCTATTCAACTATCATAATCAACCTTTTGAATACTTTTATTGTCTTTAAGTATTTGTACAAAAGAGTTGCCATTCACTGAAGCTGTTTATGAATACAGTTCATCTTGATTAATGTCACCCCATTCAACATTCTCATCCACTCCTCCCAAACAACCAAGTCCATACTTATCTCAATAATATGTTATGTAGGGAATTACTTGCCATTTAACAAATCATTTTGTGTATACAATACACCTGGAATTGTGTTACCACTTCAAAATCTTCACCCCCATTTCACACTACCCATTTCTTTGTATATTTCAATTCTGGCAAGTATGCAATAGATTTTTGCCTGTACTGTATCCTTTGCAATTTCCTACCCCTCTCACCTTACCCCCTCTGTCCTCTCTTGTAGTCCCCATTAACTGGTATTTATTTTGGTGGGTTTTGACTTAATCTTTTAAGAGAAATATACTATTTTCACTTTCCATGGACTCTGACACTTCAGATAATTCATTTACCTCCTTACATAGCATCCAGTATATTTAATTTTACATTTATAAGCACCTTCTGTCTACTAAACATAAGGAAAGTCATACAACCTAACTTTCTCTGGGTCCAGTTAATTTCACTTAATATGATTATTTCTAAGTCTTTCATTTTCCTTAATATGGTGCAATAGGGGATGGGAAGGTGGCTCAGTGGTAGAGCGCTTGCCTTGCATGCATGAGGCCCTGGGTTCGATTTCTCAGCACCACATAAGCAAAAAGAACGAATCCGGAAGTGGTACTGTGGCTCTGGTGGTAGAGCGCTAGCCTTGAGCTGAAGAGCTGAGGGACAGCGCCCAAGACTTAGATCTCAGGTCCCACGACTGGACCCCCTGCCTCCCAAAAAAGAATGGTGTAATATGATTCTTTCTGATTGATTAATAAAATTTGATTATGTATGTATATATACATACATATTTGTAAATAGATATCAATGAAATTATATATATATATATATATATATATATATATATAATTCATATACACACACGCACACAATTCTTCATCCCATTTTTGCATTGAGAGTTATCTGGGCTGATTCCATATGTTGGCTATAGAAAATAATGCAACAATTAACATGATTGTGCTAGCAGCTTCAGTGTGGCCTTGTTTTTGCTCTATTGGGTAAATGCCCATAAGTGGAATTGCTGGATCATAGGGAGCTTTCATTTCATTTTTGTGAGGAACCTCCATAGTGTTTTCCAAAGTCGTTGAACAAGATCACATTTCCACCAACAATCAAATACAGTTTCCTTTGGACCACATCCCTATCAGTATCTGTGATTGTTCGTTTTTTCATAATGACATTGTAACAGGGGTGAGAAGAATCTCAGTGTTGTTTGGATTGGCATTTCTTTCATGGAGAGTGATATGTCTATTTGTCATTGTTACTTTTCTTCTAAGAAGTTCTCTTTAAGTCATTAGCCCATATATTAATTGGGCTCTTGTTTATTTGAGGGTTTATTTGATCTGTAAATATGGGTTAGTTATGTAAACCCTCGTGTAATGCTTAGTTAGTAAATATCTTCTTCCATTCTATTCTCTTTCTATATATCCTTCTAACTTTTTCCTTTGTCATGAAGAAACACTTCAGTATGATGCAACTCTATTCACCCAGAAAAAATGATATTACACCATTCATAAGGAAATGGAAAGACTTGGAATAAACCTATATTAAGTGAAGAAAGTCAGATTCAAAGAAATATAGGTTGCCCGATTTCCCTCATTTGTTGTATTAGAATGTGCCTCTAATTCTACAGCCTAACACACTTGGATGGTAAAAGAGAAAACATTACATTTGGACATGATAAATTACATGGGATTCTAAACATTTATACAGTGAGATCAAAGGAGGATGCCCTTTGGAGAGGATCACAAAGGCTCAATAGCTATATGAATATTATCATATAATATAATGTTCATTGATCTCCAAGAAATGATATTGAGAGTTTTTTTTATTATTTTGCTTTTTCCATCTGAATTCTGATGCTGTTATTTTGTTTTAATTTCTGCACCTTTGGTCTTATATATAAATTTGGAAGGGGAAGGGGAAACACAGAAATGGTGGGACACAGGGTCAACAAATGTAGCAGTGCCACTCAATAAACACTACCTTGTAAATGAACTATACAATTTATGGGGGAGGGAGGATGAAAGGGAAAAACTGGGAGAACATGAGGGAAGAGGTGACACTGTTGAAAAAGAAATGTGCTCATTATCTGACTTATGTAATTGGATTCCTCCTGTACATCATCTTTACAAATTAAAAATGGACCTCATAAACAGGCCAGAATAGTTATATTAATATTAGATAAGATTGGCTTTAAATTAAAATTGGTATAAAAGTAAAAAGAGACTAAAAAGTACATTAAATGTTGGTAAAGGAAAGTCTCAATCAGGTGGATATAACAATGCTAAATATCAATGCCCTGAATCCTAGATCTCTCAAATTCATCAGACAAATACTACTTGCCATAAAAATATGTATACATCCAAACACATTGTTGGTTGCTTGAACACATCATTCTTACCTCTGGACAGGCCGTCTAGGTCAAAATCTAGCAAAAAAATCAATACCGAATACCTGGTTTGACAAGCTTTCCAAAATAGATCATATCTTAGATCAGAAAGAAAATCTGTGAAAATTCAAAAATAAAAATGAAATTACTCCTTGTATCCTGTCAGACCACAATGGGACCAAATTAGATCTCAATATCAAAAAGCATCACAAAAAATTCTGAAACTCACAGAGACTGAATAACACATTGCTAAATCATCAGTGAGTCACTGAAGACATATGGAGGGAAGTTCCAACGTTTATGTAATTCAGTGGAAGTGAACAGACAAAATACTACCTCCTCTGGGAAACAATAACACAGGCAATACTCAGGAAAATTTATAGCTTTGAGTATGTACATCAACAAATTAGAACAATTTTAAATCAGCACTAATAATGCACCACTAGGTCCTTGAAAAACAGGAACAAGCCAATTCAAAAACTGGTAGATAGAAATCATACAAATTAGATTAAAGAAAGAAATGAATCAGAGTCTCAGAAAAACATACATTCATAATTGACTTTTATCTACTAGTAACTCAAAAATTCGCCCAATAAATGTAAATGTAGCTATTTTCAGAGATAGACTCAACCAGCTCAAACCAGTGAACAAAACATACTTGTAAGATTCTAAGGAACAATGTTTTGTTTGCCTTTTTAAAATAAATTTACTCTGTTATTAAGTTGATTTGTAGAGGTATTACAATTATATGAGTCAGGTAATGTATACATTTCCTTTTATGAAATGTCTTCAGTTCCCTCATATTTTCCCATTCCCTCCCTTCTTTCCCCACCCATGTGTTAAATAGTCCACTTTTATCAATGTTCAAGGAAATCCACTGCTTCATTTTTTCACCCTTTCCCTAAAGCTCTGTGCCCACCCCCACCTTCCTGAAGACCTAGAATGAATATACCATGCATAAGGTAAAGAAGACAGAATCATCACAAACTATAAATCACAACAACATACAGTAAACAAAAAACGGACTCTTCTGTTTCCATACCTCATCGTTTGTTTCAGGATGTTTATCATGTTATATAAATGTAATTGTTTTTATCTTAAAGTCAATTCAGGGATTAAGGTGTGATAAACTTATAATTTTCTTTCTATTTAGTAATGCTTTTATTTTACATTAATGTAAGTAACACAATTCAAATCCCAGGGAAATTTGAAGGTTCAGATTTATAGTTAAATACTCAGAAGGTCTAATAGTTCCATTTTGGCAACCAAACTGAAAAACAGTCATGGTTTATCCTCATGAATGTTATTATTTCATATGCAAAAAGTAATTTTACCTACGTTTTCTCTTATATGATAACATATTATCTGTTAATCAGAGAGATACAAGAAGATTTTTAATCATGATATGAAAAATGCATCGAAATAAATGAATGAAATCAGGGAGTACATGGCTCAGAGCGTGGTGGCTCTGTTAAATATTCTCATTATTTTGAATGATCTGGTGTTTCTATATGTGTGGAATTATGAATGAATTTTATGTCTGGACAAGAAAGTTTGATTAGTAGATCATTGACTAATACCTGAATCAGAGTGGTAAGTATGTGTGTGTGTGTGTGTGTGTGTGAGAGAGAGAGAGAGAGAGAGTGGGTGTGTGTATATGTGTTGGTGTGGGTGTCGGTCTGTCTGCCTGCAATTCTGGATTTAGAAGGAATATCTTATTTCCCTGAGGGTATATACTTGATTCTATTAGGTATACTCCATTAATGACAGCAAATAAAGTTAATTAGCATTTTGTGCCATATATTTATGATTGCATGAACAAACTAAAAATTATGTTTGGGATATGAGTTTTGTAAAAGCTCAGCTGAAAGTATAAACATTTGGAATCTTGAGAAAGATATCAATGGCAATCATTTCAGTGTAGATAAATTTTTACAACACTTGCAATGATAAGTAATCCGATATCAAAATTCAATATTTATTGATTTTCCATAGCTACACTATTCTATAAATTTGTAGGAAGACAAGTAAAATTATGGAATCATAAAAGTAATGTGATTATTTATTGTAAACCGTTTTACAGTTATGCCCTGATTGTAAGCGTTAGGATCAACAGAAAAAAAACCACAATATACAACAGGGAGTTAGATATTTTATAATGAAGCACATTTTAATATACTTCACATTGTTAGAAAGACTAGAACTTTGGGTTAGCTTTATAACCTACCATAATAAGTGATATTGTCCATTTATTAAGCAGAAAGGCTTATTCAGATGTACCAGATTGAATGGTTCAGTGTATGTTCAGCTAGTTTTATTGCTTTGGGGGCCAGTGACAAGACAATGTCAAGGAGGGGAGTATGTCAAAGAGAAATGATTTTTACCTAGAATGATTAAAAGATAAAAGAAGAAAGAAGATGGGAGTCTATTTTCTAATGGGTTTCACTCTGAAGAACTTAATCTCCAGAAGAACTATTCAGGTATGCTCCACAGTCTGGGAGGAACTGGAATGTCATTTTTCTTTAACACATAGGTCTTTCTGGGGCATTCTAAAATCAAATGTCAACATCTTCACCAATGATAATAACTTGTCTAGGGGTGGATGCCACTAGATATTTCTATAAATTCTAATCAGATCTCAGCAGACTAAATATTTTATGGAATTCCTATTAAAATATTTTCTTGCAGACTGACTGGGTCTTCATAATGTGTATCTGTGTGTTTATATGTGTGTGTTTGAATAAACTAATAAAACAATGTGGCAGATAAAAGTATTAGTATGGCCTTTGGTTTTTCTTCTCATAATATGAAAGCCTGTCACTATTCCCAATCAAATCCCATCCAAGATTCAAACATTAATGCTGTCCCAAAATTTCTTTATGCTAACCTAAGTATATGCATCTCATTTCAGATGGCCATGGTATAGGAAAATTTTAAGTCTTCCAATTACGTTGTCACCAAGGAAACAACGTACAATATTTCTTTTAAAAATATGTAGATTGTAGAACATGTTAGCCAGAAAATTGAAGGAGTATACATTATAGGATTTAATTTAAATATTTAGTCACATAAATGGATATTCTTTATCCCCAACTCAGAGCCCTTTTAAACTACATAATTGCTCAACTCATCTATTACAATCTTCCATGAAGTCAGTCCTTGCTGTAAACAAACCAGATGTGGTGAACAAATTAACATGTACACCATTGTTACATGTTGCTGTTCTAAAGCATGGAAGTGAAAGAGCATTTAATGCCTGTGAAGAGCTGGTTCTAAGGATTATGAAAAGTGATTACTTTGCACCATAAATAGAAAAATCCACAGATGTTTCCAGTTGTGTTTTGTTGTTGTCATTTATGAGATATATTTTGGAAAGCACAATGAATGAAAGCAGGCTATTTTGTAAAACATTACTGGCTGGCACTTTTATTGAAATGTTTCAAATGAGAAGACAGACAATAGGGTGGGTAAGATGTGGTATGCAGCTTTAAATACAGACAAGCAAAACAAAGAATGGGAATTTTTTTTTTCCTTAACAAATGTTTTCTGGTTATATTGTGCTATACACTATAATGATGAAATAATCATTTCTTTGGAAAGGTAAGGAGAAAACACTGTCACCTGTTGAATTTCTTTTTAAAATGAATCTTAAATGTCAAGGTCAAAGAAATTTAAATGCCTTAAGAAAATATTATCAAGTATTACTTTCATTTTTGATAAAAAGTCAAAACAAACTGACAGACTGTTCGTCCATTAAGATTTATAAGTTTCCTGCTATATATTTCCTATTGTTCCTCTTTTTTGGCGGGGTGATATATAATTTTTTAGAATGGCAACCTGTTCTTAACCATTACCCACAAAATTTTTGCTGTCATAGAATCAGAGAGTTTTTGTTGTTGTTTTTTTGTTTTATTTGATAGTTCATGGGGCTTGAACTCTGGGCCTCGACACTTTTCATAAACTCTTCAGCTCAAGGTGAGCTCTCTACCACTTGAGCCACAGTGCCATTTCTGGTTTTCTAGTGGCTTATTTGAGATAAGAGTCTCACCGACTTTCCTGCCTGGGCTGTCTTTGAACTGAGGTCCTCATATCTCAGCCTTTTTAGTAGCTAGGATTACAAGCATGAGCCACCAGTGCCCATCCACTGAGTTTTATTTTATTAAATTAAGACAATAGTAGACTCATTTTATGCCAACACAAAATATAAACACCAATGACATTTTTCCCTAAAAAAAAAACACTCATGAAAAAATCATGAGATTCGGGGGAAGATGGCAGAGGAGAAGCTGAAGGCTAAACAAACTCTCCCATAGAAAGCATTTTAGTATTCCAGTGAACAGTCTTAGGCTACAGAGTCACACCTAGTGTTTCATCTCAATACAGAGAGTTTGGACAGAGAGGAAAAATCCAAGCAACGAAACATATCTGAACACATGCAGCTAGCCATCGCTGCAGTGGCAGAGTTGGTAGCAGAGACACTCTTGGCAGCCATAACTACAGAGAGAATCGTGGACAAAGGAGCCAGATGTGGCGGGTAAGCAGATTCTACCCAACGCAAGCAAGAACTGACAAGGAGCAGATATCTTCATCCTGCAGATCACAGATCAGAAACTGCTCAGGAAGAAGACGCTGGTAGGAGTAGAACCCTGATCCTCATTCCTGCTCAGGGAGCAGAGGAGGGAAGGCTGCATGTCCCCTATGACTGGAAGGCCTGGCTGAGCAACTAGCTCCAACACTGGCCTTGGAAGAAAACAAAAGAGTCATTTAGCAGGTCACAGGAACTTGCTCTGACCTGCAGGCTCAGCTCCACCCAGGGGAATGTCAACCAACCCAGACAGAGAAAAATCTGCCCCATGAGGAGTGACTTTCATCACTGGGTAAGCAGAGCCAGAGGCTGCCTCTCCCTACAGCAGCCTAGACAAACAATTGAAACTCAGTAAACATAAACCCTGAGAATGACTCCAAGCTGGGCTCTCTGAGAGTCTCAGGAGCTAGCCCAGCAAGGAAAAGCTACTGATTGCTGAAAGGCCTCAACCCTACACATAACCTAATCTTATCACAGCATCTCCAAACTAGAGGAAACTCCCATCTCCCTCTTTTGGGATACTCAAAGCAAATCTACCTCCCACTGAACTAGCCTGGGAGGAGGATCACAAAACAATGGGTTAGGCAAAGCATTTTTCTGACTGTTCAAACAAACTGACTTAAGAAAACAATCAAGCCACAGGAAAACCAAACACCACAAGCAGACCAGAGACTCCATCAAGAGACTGGTTATGGACACGGAGATACACAATCGTAACATTGCCCCCATCCCCCCCACCAAAAAAAAAAATCAAAGAACTCTTTTTTAAAATTTAATTTAATTTTTTATTTTGAGAATACAGTACAGAGGAGTTACAATTACATGGGCAAGATAACGAGTATATTTCTTATCAAGCATTGTTGCCTCCTTGTTGTTTCACCTTCCCATCCCTTCCCATACTTCTCCTCTCCCTCCACCGATCCTCCCCCAACCCCCACCAAAGGTGTTAAGTTCGTTTTTTGACATAATGAATTGTACAACTCATTGTTGCAATCAAAGAACTCTTATTTGAACCTTTTAAAATGTATTTAATTTTTAAAATTGTTTTCTATTAATCTTATTTTCCTCCCATAATTTTTATTTTAGGTGTATACGTGTAGTGTGTGTGTGTGTGTGTGTGTGTGTGTGTGTGTGTGTGTGTGTGTGTGTGTGTGTGTTTATCTCTTCTGAACTTTTGGTCCTTTTTAAGTATTCTTTTCATTTTTTTCTGATTCGGTACAGGATGATAGATAAGGATCTAGCTTTAGTTTTCTATGAGTGATTAACCAATTTTGCCAGCACTTTTACTGAAGAGGCTTTCTACCATTCTATTTTTTTATCTCCTTTATCAAAGATTAGGTGCCTATTGGTCTGTAGGCTCATTTCTGAGTTTTCAATTCTATTCCATTGGTCCTGAGGTCTGTTCTTGTGTCAGTACCAAGCTGTTTTGTTTGCTAATGCTTTGTAGTAGAGTTTGAAATTTGGTATTGATATTACTCCAGCACTGTTTTTTCTGTTAAGGATTTTTTATGCTATCCATTGCCTTTTATCGTTCCATATGACTTTTTGGATTGCCTCTTCTATTTCCTTGAAGAATGAGGTTGAAATATTGATTGGTATTGCATTGAATTTGCAGATAGCCTTGGGAATTATTGCCATTTTCACGATGTTAATCCTTCCAATCCAGGATCAAGGGAGTTTTTTCACTTTCTAAGTTCTGTTTTGATTTCCTTTTTCAGGTTTTTAAACTTTTCATCATGAAGATCCTTTACTTCTTTTGTTAATTCATTGCTATTCTATTTTTTGTGGGGTTATTAAGAATGGAGTTGCTTTTCTGATTTCAGAAAATCTTTTCTCATTGTTGGCATACAGAAAAGCCATTGATTTTTGAGGGTTAATTTTATACCCTGATACATTGCCATAGTTTTGAATCAGAATGAGTAATTTGGGATTGTAGTCCATAGGATTCTTTAAATACAAGATCATGTCATCTGCAAAGAGGGAGAGTTTTACTTCATCTTCCACTGTTTGGATCCCTTTTATGTTTTTGTCTTTTCTTATTGCTGTAGCTAGGCATGCTAATAGTAAATTGAAGAGAAGTGGAGAGAGTGGACATCCTTGTCTCGTTTCTGGCTGCAGGTTTGTCATATACAGCCTTTATTTTATTGAGGAATATTCCCTGGATTCCTAGTTTATACAGAAACTTCATCATAAAGTGGTGTTAATTAATTGATTTGTGTACATTGAACCAGCTTTGCATCCCTGAACTGAATCCTGTTTGATCATGGTATGTAAAGTTTTGGATGAATTGTTGAATTGTTTGGCGAAAATTTTGTTGAGAAGTTTGGCATCAACGTTCATCTAAGTAATGGGTGTATAATTCTCTTTCTTTGATGAGTTCCAGCCTGGTTTTGGGATGAGGGTTATGATGGCTTCATAGAATTAGTTTGGTCGTGAACTTTGTCTTTCAATTTCATTGAAGAGTTGGAGGAGTATTGGTATGAGCTCTGCTTTGAAAACCTTGTAGAATGACGCTGTAAATCCATGTGGTTCTGGGCTTTTCTAATAATGGAGGACTCTTACTGCTTTTTCTATTTCAATGCTTGATATGGGCCTGTTAAGATGGTTTAACTCATTTGCTCCTTTTCAGTTGTTGCTGGTGTTGAGTTGAATCTGCTCACCCATTGTGTCTGGTGCCTTTGTTCTGGACCCTCTCGGTTGTAGGTATGGCGGGGTGGCTATGGCCACCACCAAAGCTGCCTCAGCCATGGCTACAGCAACTGCTCAGATGTGTCTGCTTCCCTGGATTTTCCCTCTCTAGCCAAACTGTTTACTGTGATGGCACACTTATTGTGATACTCTATCCTAGTACTGATCACTGGAACACTAAAACTGCTTTCTATGTGAGAGAGAGTTTAGCCTCCAGGTTCTCCTCCACCATCTTCCCCCACTTCTCATAAACATTTTCTTATTACAGGATTATTCTAGATTAGTTATATTATGATTGATAATGACCAAGATTGACAGGAAGATGAAGGAAAATTGTCTACACTTCCATGAGGTTCTGACTTCTGTTTCACAAAATGTTATAAAAGCTCTCCGTGAGAAATCTAGCAGCTGCATTTCTAAATAGTCTGTGCTTGCTTACACTTTCTGATAATGTTTCAATTCAAGTACTTCTCTTTAGAGTCCCATAACATTCAATGATGCTGTATTACATCTTTTGTACATCTTGAAGACAGCTCTTGCTGATTAAATTTGTGCTTTTCAAATTAGCTCTCGCAATTCCATCCGCAAAATGCAGACAAAAAATATCTGAAATAAATTTGTATCTGTTTATAGTGAATATATTTTATTTTCCATTACAAACATAGAATGTAGTAAAAATTTTCACAGAAATTACACTGCACTAGGTTGTTGGCAGATTCTAATGAAAATAATATACTTTGTTTATGTAGAGAATTTGAACATCCAAAATTTTAGTATGCCTGTGGTCCTAAAACCAATACTTTATTTATATTGAGTGACAAATACAACTTGCTATATGTACAGTTTTCCTTGTATGTTTTTAATATATATTTTATCGTAAAGATACTGTACAGAGGGGTTACAATTACATAAGTAAGGTAATGAGTACATTTCTTATTGAGCATTGTTACTACCTCCTTTGTTTTTCCCCTACTATTCCTTACCTTCACACATCCCCAACACCTCCGTCCACCCCCCTCTAATAGTATCTTGCAAATCTCATTGTTACAATGGGACAACCTGTATCCTTTCCTTGCATCTTAAATGAAGAAATGCTGGCTTGTTCATGTTGATTCTACTTGGGTAGACACACTTAAAAACACTTTCCAAGTACAAAAGCACATAAATGAAATGCACATCATCTTTTGTCAGTTGGTATAATTGTGTTCTACACATTTATTGACAGGTTACAAATTATTCTCAAATTTAATAAATAAAAAAACTTTCTTTTTTTCTCATTTTCGTGGCCAGGACATCAGCACGACCTCAGTCACCATTTCTCACTTTAGACTTTTCATATGGGTTAGTTAAATTTTGACCTGTGCTCCAGTCTTCTGGGGAGTCACTCATCTGCTTAGGAATTGATGCTGGCTGTGGAAAAGAGCCCAAGGAAGGATGCCATTTAAAGCTTTATACCTTTATTCTTAACAAGGATATTGTCCTACTACTTTGGATGTTGAGAGTGTCTACAAGAGCAAGCATTCCTTGGGGAGCAGGGAGACACCATATGACCTATACTTATTGAGATTTCCGAGTGACTTGCTATCACTTGTACTGCATTTTTCAAGTCGAATCTCTCTAAACCTACCAGTTGTAAGAGATAAGAGGAGTGGTAAAAGAACTCGTAGAGACAAATATATCTTCAACACATTGGTTACCAAGCATTCTGTCAAAGGCATATTTAACAACTAGTGAAACTTTTGTTGGCTATATCTATGTGTCTTTCTCCATTTGTGCATGTGTACATCTGTGTATGTATGTGTGTATTTGTGTGTATAGTAACATTCATGTGTACATATATGGGCCTATATACACATATATGCATATATAAATAAATATACATATATAAATATATGTGCATATTTTACCCATATAATATCATTAACAAAGAAATGAATGCAAAACACTGATATGAAGATATTTTGAAAAAGTGAGTGTGTGTGCATTCCTGCGTGTTGGCATGCTCAGAGTTTGAAATCAGGGCTTCAACGTCTCGCTACATCTTGCTCTCTAGATTGGTGAGCTACTATATGAGCTATATCTCCATTCCTGGCCCTTTGCTAGTTCATTAAAATTTTTGAAAAATAATCTCATGAATTTATTTTGCCCTGATTGGCTTCCAAATGTTATCCACAGATGTTAGGCTCTTGAGTTGGTATCTCGAGTAGTTAGGATTACAGGTGTGACAAACCAGCACAAGGCTTTCAGAATAATTTTAAAAGTCGAAGAAAATTTACTTTACAGAGGCCTGTTTTATCATCTCCTAGCTTTAAAGCATTTTGGAGTGATTATATGTGAATTTTTTCATTCTTGAATTCTTAAAATACAGTAAGCCACAACTTACAATGACGTGAAAGATGTATTCAAAATGAAGAAAAATGTTATGTTCTGATCTTTGTAAACACACACACACACACACACACACACACACATACACACACCATCCTCAAACATTAAGACAGAATTTTAAAAAAAAAGTAAAGCAAAGTGGAACTTCTGGGGCATTTAGTTCAAAATGCATAAGATACTAGACATACATTATGACCAGGTATAAAGTTGTAATGTACAACATGAGGATACAGGGGACAACACGGGCCTTACATAGGAATGAAGCTAAGTAAGTAGGAGTTGTTCTTCCCAGTAGTGGTTACTCTTTTAGTTGTTCTTCCTTCAATAATGGATGAGATAAATGTAATTCTTTAAGTATACCTGCCTATTTTCAGAAATAATAACAAACAATATAGCAATAATGTTGCACGCTCAACGTAGAACAAAATGTCAAATTAACATACATGAGATTATCCTTGATGTAAACTAATAATTACAAATGAGGGAAACCATGGGACCTATGTTTCTTTAAGTCTGGCTTACTTCACTTAATATGATTTTTTCAAAGATCTTCCATTTCCTTACAAATGACGTGGTCACATTCTTTGTGATGCAAGCGTATTTTTCCACATGTGTTTATCTGTACGTGTGTGTGTATGTGATTTTTGGTAAATATTACTGTGATACACAGTAGTAGCTTTACTGTGGCCTTGTTTGTGATCACCTGGTTATATGCCCAGAAGTGGGATTACTGGGTAATAGGGGAGCATTATTGTGTACATCAAGGATAATCTTAGTAGATGAGCAGAATAGCTCAAAAAATAGCAATGTACATATGATCGTATAAGGTGATTCCAAGTGAAATGGACTCCAAGACATGTTCTTTGTTGTTGTTGTTCTTAATGCATTATGTGATTTCTTTTTATCCTTTTGTGTTTTCCCCACCTATGGTTAATCCCCTGCAGTCACTGTATTGGATTTTGATACCCTGGGTATTTTAAATATGTTCATCTGCACTAGGGAAGGGAAAGGAAAAAAAAACAAAATGGTGAGACAAAGGACAAAGGGGGAACCTATGCAACAGTAGTACTCACAAGACAATATTTTGTAAGTAATCTCGGGGGGGGGGGCTTTGGGAGTGAAGTGGGAGAAAAATAGGGGAAAGGGTAACAATTTAGAAAAGAAATAAATTAATTACCTTACCTATGTAACTACATTCTATCTGTACATTACCTTGACAATAAAATTTAAATAAAAAATAAAATAAAATATATGAGAGCAGCAATACAGGAGATGGGAGTGGGGGAAATACTGTAGTATCGTAGTGTAGAACAGCTGTGGAAAGCAGTAATTTTACATTAACATAGCAAGTAATAAACTAGCATACAGATTTTCAGCCTCATGTCAATCATTAAAAAGGGAAAACAAAATGCACAATCAGCAAATCAACAGAGATAAAATAGAAAACTAAACAATTAAGATGAAGAGATGACTTGGACCAAGAATAACAAATGACACAATTAGGAAACAAATAGCAAGCTGCTGGGCTGGGAAGGTGGCTTAGTGGTAGAGTGCTTGCTTTGCATGCCTGAGGCCCTGGGTTCGATTCCTCAGCACCACATAAGCAAAAAGAAAAAAGCCAGAAGTGGTGCTGTGTCTCAAGTGGTAGAGCACTAGCCTTGAGCTGAAATGCTGAGTCACAGCGCCCAGTCCAGAGTTGAGGCCCCATGATCAGACCCAAAAAATAAAATAAAAAAATAACAAGCTGCTAAGTTTAAAAATGATCACCCTTAATTCTATTGACTTGTTTACATCACAATTTGTTAGAAGTATAATTCAAATCACAGTTTAATAGTATGTTATTTTAATAATAGTTTATTTATTATTGATTTCTTAATATTGAATATTTAATATATAATTTTAATTTCAGCAGCTATAGAAAAGAAGAAAGTGAAAATAATTTTAATAATATATTTAATGAATTGTAAAATTGAGAAGCATTAGAATTTAAACAAATAACATATCATTATTGCTTCATTTCTGTGAGTTTATGTAATAATTCAAAGTGTATTCTACACTTAGCACTCATCTTAACATCAAATAATAAATTATCACACATGACTCTTGGTATTAGGTGGAAGGGTTCATCACTTTGGTAAAATTCACACCACATAGTACACGAGGGTATGACCCCTCTCATATAACTTAAATTGTGGAAATTTAATTTCTACATGCATGTTAAATTCTTTTCTAGGTGACATCTATAAAATTATTTACAATTATATACATGAGGACTATTTCAGATAATACTTAAAAGTCAAATTCATTAACTAAATTTTTATTATTTCATACCAAATAAATATTTACAGAGAGACTGAATTTTTGAGTAGATGATGGTGTGTGTGTGCCAGATTATACGTATTAAGGCTTATTTTATATTCATGACATTGTTTCTAGAGTTGGATTTATTTGTCCATTACGGGTTAAGTGTATTATATTGGATCTATGAAAGTCAACTGAATGTTTATTCCTTTAATCCTTTGTCTAATCCCAATATAAATTATCCATGTGTTTGAAGTAATGAAAATAACAACAGATAAAAGCAAGATAAATCAGTCTGTAGTAGACAAGTATTTATTACCGTTATTTTGAAATTTGGTACTGTTTTACACTACAGAATATTCTTGGGAATATGTGCTCCAGGTTGGCCACAACTGAAGAATATTATGGTTTGATCTATCATAAGAGAAGGAAGGAAGGGGAACCTTCCTTCCAAAAGTCTGATCCCAGGAATGTGATCTGCTTTATGGTGCCTACTTGGAAATGAACATTTTTCACAGTCAACCTTGAAAGGCCATCTTGATAGACGACTTCTGTAAGTGGTTACAAAGCATTATTGATGGCTTTGCAAGGATGCCTGATTGCCTCATTTTGAGACAATTAACAGGAATTTAGTCAGTTGTTCTTTAGGAGAAAAACCCATTGACTCTAGGCCAGGGGATCACAGGGGCCCAGAGAAACTACTACCTAGACATCTAAAACAACACACACACACACACACACACACACACACACACACACACACTCCAGTAAGCACAGACAAGCAGGGTTGCTATCACAGCCTACATGAAGTCAGGCAAAAAACAGAAGCTGAGAGTCATTTAACTGATAACTAATATATTTTTTATGAGGTAGACTCAAATGAGACTCCAAAGAGAGGATCAGAAAGACTGATCAGAGAGATTAAAACTGGTCACACAAAGATTGGAAAGTAGAATTCCTTGTAGAACAAATAAATCATAGAAAGCTTGTGCATGTAAGAACAAGACAGAAGACCAAATTCCACAAATGCACATTTTCTTAGAAGTCAGCTTAATCAATTATCAGTGCAAATCTTTGAATTCTTAAATATTTGACCACATGTGGGAGAAGGTTGAAAAGAAAGAAAATTTCATCACTCTATTAGGAAGTCCAATATCACATTAGGAAGTAATCAAGCACAGTTTTGTAATAAAAAGAGAAAACAATTATTCCAAATGAGAGTTTCATTTCTTTTGATGTAAAAGTTCTTAAATTAGGTGCTAGCAATTATCATACAATTGATCCAGTCCCCCAGCTGAGTTGATATTGACTGCAGTATTCCCACATGAAGGAAAAGAGAAAATTTACAAATGTCTGATTAAATGAGGTGAAGGTGAAGTGTTCTAATAGTAATATCTGAGGTTTAGACACTGGTGAAGAGGTGGATTTTCTTTTCTAAAAAGCCCCCTTTTTACCTGGGGCCAGTTGCTCACAGCTGTAATCCTAGCTACTCAAGAAGCTGAGATCTGAGGACTACGGTTCAAACCAGCCTGGGTAAGAAAGACCCTGAGACACTTATTTCCATTTAACCATCAGAAAACCAGAAGTGGCACTATCACTCAAGTGGTAGAGCACTCACCTTGAGTTGAAGAGTTCAGGGACAGTGCCCAAGCCCAGAATTCAATTCCCTCGAACAACAACAAAAAAAAAACTCCCTTTTATCTACTACCTGCATCCCTTCCTAAGATTCAACAAAGGAGTCATTTATCACCCAGTACATATAAGTCCTAATCTAGCTACTGCAAATAGATTGATTTGGTATCTTATATAAAATGGTTCGAATTTGCGGAAACAAATACCAGGAGTGGTAACTTTTTTCCAGTCCTTGAACTCTGGGCCTGAGCCCTGAACATGGTTATGCTGGTAGCTTTCATGTGAGCTTGTTTGTTATTTATTGGATTACTGCCCATGAGGGGAATTACTGGGTCTTAAGGGAGATCTATATTTACTCTTTTCAGGAAACTCCGTACTGCATTCCACAGTGGTTGAAATGTTTAATAATTTCCCACCAAAAGTATAATAGAGTTCCCAATTGGCTACATCCATGCCAGCATTTGCTATTGTTAGTGTCTTAGTAATGCCCATTCTAACGGACAAGGTAGAATCTGTCTTGTTTACTTATAGATTTGTATGCATCTTCTAGCTACAATAAATGAATGAATCCATGAAACCTATATTGCTGCATTCCTTTCTGCATTCCTTTCTCTTTTCTCTTAATATAATTTTCCCAAACCTTTCATTTTCCTTACCACTGGTGAAAAGTCATCTTTCTGATGGGTGAATATAATTCCATTGTGTGTGTGTGTGTGTGTGTGTGTGTGTGTGTGTGTGTGTGAATGTGTGTGTGTGTGTGTGTGTAAGATGACTATAGGCCAATGAATTCATTTCTAAGCATGCTGTTTCATCTGTAATTTTGTAATTCCATATTATAGTTGCATTGCTTTCTCTTCTACATTGAAGAATATTGTTGGGATTTTGATGAATATTGCATTGCCAATTGTTTAGGGGAAGTATTGCAGTTTTCAAAATGTTAATTCTTCCAACCAGGAACATTGAAAGACTTTCTATTTCCTTGAATCTCCTTCAGTTTCCCTTTTTATATTTTTAAAGTTTTCACATATAGGTCCTTCATAATTTTAGTTAAATTAATTAATTCCTAGTTTTGTTGTTGTTGTTATGTTTTGTTTAGATTTGATTTGATTTTGAGGCTAGTACATATGAGGTTGTTTTTGGATTTCAGCGTGGATCTTCCCATTGTTGGTAACAGAAAAACTACTGATTCTTGTGGTTTTTATATCCTGCTACATTGCTGAAGGTTAGCATCATCTTTACTAACTTTAGGGAGGAATCTACAGGGTCTTTTAAATACAGGGTCATTTCATTTGTAAAAAGGGATAGTTTTACTTGTACTCTATTTTGATCTGCTTTATGTTTTCTCTTGTCTATTGCTCTTGCAAGAAAGTCCACTACCATATTGAAGAGTAGCAAAGAGTGGACATCCTTTTCTCATTCCTCATGTTAATGTCTTCATGCTTCCACCCTTAGGTAAATGCTAATTATCTCTGTCATATACATACTCAGTTTAATATTGAGGAATGTTCCATGCATTCCTAGGTTCTTAGACCTTTTCATCATAATGGGGTATTGGAGCTTGTTAAAAGTAATTTCTACATCCCTATTGACAATCATGTGTTTATTGTCCAGGTTCTGCTGAGGGTTTGTATTATGTTTATTGACAAGAATATTGAATCAAATCGTATCCAAGATGAATCCTATTTGATCATACCATATGATTTTTTTTGTTAGTTGCTGAAATTGGTTAGAGAGAATTTTCTTAAGAAATTCTGCATTAATGTTTATCAAAGAGTTAGGTTCATAGCTGTCTTTCTTTGGTGGGTCCCTATGTGATTTGAGGAGGAGTCTAATTCTAGCTTCATAGAATGTGTTTGATAATGTGTCTCTCATAGATACTAGATGGATGCATCTTGGTTTTTGATACTACTATCTAATCTATGTCTTCTATTTGGAAATTTAAGTCTATTGATATTAAGCTTTAAGACAGAAGTATCTGATAAGTTCTGTTATGTTATACACCTGTTGTTAGGAGCTGTGCCTCATCTACTCTTAACATATTTACCTTGTTCTCTGGTAGGGAACATTTTATATAACCAGTTCCTCTTCTTCTTGATCATCTCTATGTAGGATATATTTGATTATATTCTATCCTCATAATTTGGTGGACATACATTATTTCAAGTTTTCTTTGTCATGAAATATGTTTATATATCCTTTAAATGTAAAGGAGAGTTTGGCTTGGGACTGTATTCATGGTTGGTAGTTGTTTACCTTTAATGTTTGTCATATATAATGCCAGGTTTCCTTTTTACCATATCAGCTAAGAAATCTCTATTTATTCTGACTGCATGTCCTTTATAAATAATTAATCTTTTCTCTATGGCATCTTTAAGAACCCTTTCCTCGATCTTTAATAATCCTCTAATGGATTATGATGTCATGGTGGATTGTTCAGTTCTAGAATTCTGTTTGGTTTCTACAGGCTTCTCTGAATGAGCCTATCTCGCTGGATGTTTGGCATGTTTTTTCTGCTAGAATTCTGCAATATGCTTCCCATCCATTTAGTTTCTTGCTCTTCTCCTTTTTGATACCTATCTCCCCGAAATTTGATCTTCTAACTGAGTCTTGAAGTTCTGGCAAGATCATTTATTTCTTGGATTTGTTCTAAATGATTATTTCCTCTTTCCTATTAGATCTATTCTGTCTTTGACCCTGAGATTATCTTCTACGTCATCAATTTGCTGTGGAGACTTTATACTTTGTTTTTGATATCCCTGTCTTCTAATTGGTCATTTTTTAGGAGATCTGTCTCTTTATTAAAGCTTTGTTTTAGGTCTTGTATAGGCTTTCTGTACATTTTTTCTTTGGTTGGGGGAGATGTAAAGGTTGTTTTCTTAGCTGTGTCTTCTCTCATATCTTTTAACTAGAGATCCATTTTTTCTTGGACTCCCTTGCCTTCTCAGAATTTATTTATCTTTCTGTTTGAAGTCTCCATGAATTATTTTGCTAATGACTGGTTGGTCTCATTTTGTTCACAAATTTCGTTGTAGAGGTTTTCTATCTTTCCATTAATCACATTTTTCAGCAGTATCTATAATACATTTCGATAACTATCTTCTACATCCTTGATTGTCTGTTCTAATGCCTGGTTATTTACTGTGTGAATTATACTACTTTGACATCACTTTTCTTGTATTTTTCTGATTTGTTCTGTCCATTTGGAGGTTTTCTTTTGGGGGATCTCTGATATTAATAGGTGACTACCTATGTTCTTGGTTGATTTTAAGGGTCTTGGTTTGGTTTCCTGTTGTGATTTGTTTTTCTGGAATGGCATTTTTGTCGAGTCCATTAAGGAATAGAAATCAGTTGTGCTGAGATGTTGTGATGTTAATATTTGTGATTCCAGTGACCATATGGACTGTCCAGTGGTATGGTGAATTGTCTATGTGTATGGATGTGGCTCTCTCTGATGTATACTTCTGTTCCTGCTTTTTTCCATGTTGCCCTTTTATTTCCACACTGCACATGTGCTTTTGAATGTGCTGCCCAATGTGTTACTGGCTGGCACCATTTCATGGATTTCTGTTTTCTTGTGAAGACAGTATAAAATCTTCTTATGAATTGTATGTCTATAATTATGTCTATATTTATAGCTGCATATCTATAATTATAGCTGATTTGATGTGACCCTCTAGATGTGGAGTACCTGCTAGTACTCTAAATCTCTATTTCATTAGAGATTGCTAGGATAATTTTCTGTTGTTATTCTGTCATTGTTTTTCCTCATCCTCAGGTTTATTGTTAATATTTTGGATTTTTTCACATAATTTAGGATTTGTGATTGTTGTATCAGGTTATTTTGTTTTCCTGCTTATACTACTTTGAAATAGTGATTTCAGGCTTGTAAGAAGAAACAGAAAGAGACAGAAATGTATGTAATTAAATAGAGAGAAAGAGAAGATATTTAAAACTATGTCCTACAAGTAAATTAATATTAAACAAAGCTAATGAAAATAATTACTTATTTACTCTTCAGAAGATGAGTATAGTACTCTTGGATATCTCGGAGGAAAACACTTTAGACTCATTACAATTGATGACTTACATTGAAAATACCGGCTAAACGTTCTTCTTCAGAAAGGGAAAAGCTCCATTACTTCCATATTAGTATTATAAAATCATAAAAGCTGCATGTTGAATTGTTTTGCCTGTGCTATTTTCAATTCCATTCTTCATCCATTATGTATCTAGGGCTTTGAATGACCAATTCCTTAAATACCTATATTGCTTATATTGTGATGTAAATCTCAGTAATATAAATATGAATTTATCTATGAGTCACATCTTGAGCTACATTCATATGAAATTTATGCAGTCTCAAGCAAGAAACCTGACTTTTTTACTCTATTCTATGTTTTAATCAATAAATCCATTCTCTTTAGAAATGCGTTCTCAGCTTTTAAATTGCTCCAGTAAACATCATGTGTTTCTAGTACTTTTACTGAAGTAAATATAAAGTTTGGAATATGAAGACAACTCCCCTATTATCACTTTAAAGTAAGCCCTTGGGGATTATTTTATATATAAAAATAAAAAGTGCAATGCAATGTTTATACATAAATAATATAATGGTTAAGTCAATTAGACACAAGAACTACCATAGCAATTCTGAATTAACTTAAAGGCATCAAAATATTGTCTTCATGAATATCACTAATTTTAAAAAATGAATAGTCAATACAAAGTTTATATTATATTTGAAATTTACAAAATGCAAATTACACTCAGACTTGCTGTCAATATCCTGCTTCCAGGAATACATTTATTCAGCAAAAAGGGGAAAAAATTAAGGGTTTGTCATATAGAATGAAAAAAGTAGAAGCAGACTGTCTTTCCTTAAGATGTTAAGTACCTAAAAATCGTGTGATTTATTCAAAGATACTATACACACTCATAAGAGAATTTGTGATCAGAAGTGATAGGTAAGCAAAGTAACTGAAAAACTCTATGCTTAATTTGAGCTTTCAATATAGGATGACAAGTTTTTAATAAATGAGCCTATTATTCTGTATCTCTAACACACATACAGCATTCTACATTTTCCCACATACTCCCATTTTCTTAGCTCAGTTCCTGATCGATATTCTTCTATTTCATGATTTCAATTCTTTCTAAAATAAAAAGGTGGGCTTTTTTTGTCTCTAGATCCAATACATTCTAGTATCTTGGAACAGTAGTATGAATTCATGGAGTTAGATTTGAATGTCAAATTTGAAGATATTGTATTCAGGGTACTCTTAATTGGCCTGAAGTATACAAAGATACTCAGTATACTAAGAACAAGGGACTGAATTCAGGGAAACATACAGGTCCAGGCAAGATCCTGAAGCAAAGAAAAGTAAGGGAGCACAAACATCAATCAACTATACTTACAAAGGAATGGAACTGATCTCAGATGTGGCTGGGTGGCAGCTCTATGTGTTTGTGTGTGTGTGTGTATGTGTGTCAGTAGAGAGAGAGAAAGAGAGGAAGACAGAGAGAGAATTTAGTGTGGCTTCCATATTTACAGTACACAGAGCATTACTTGTTAGGGAGGAGGTGCTCATATCAGAGCTATGATACTACTGTCATCACTTTACTGCAAAAAAAACCTCTTGCTTAATCTCTAATTAAATTGGGAAAATAAACTAGCATCTTACACGATTGTTTTGACAATTGATTAGTATATTGAAGGCCAAAGGGAGGAATTGGAGATCAATATAATCTTTTTCCTCTCTTCTAAATATTACACTGAAATAGATGTAATTTCAGGAGTCTACTGACATGTACTTCTTGTTGAATTACTAATATGCTTAATAATATGAAACATGTGATAGAGAAATAGATCAGCCAGCAAGCACAAAGAATTAGTGATAAGATTGAGCTTTTGAGCAGGGTTGCCACAACTTTTAGGAATGTAATTCCTTCATATGAACTTCAAATTTTGTGGCTTTCCCTGTGTGATTAAATGGCAAGAAAGTGCTGTAGAAACAAGAATTCTTGTTCAGCCAAGTAGAAAGTGCTCATGTTCCTATCCTCACGTTGCAAATTTCCATTCCCTATAGACTCTCTGTTAGAGTGCTTCTATTTAGTTTATTTTAGCACTTCATCCTTCCCTGTGGGAGACAAGAAAAAAGATACTTTTGTTTGTGTATTAAATTATGTAAATTAGCATGTACAGGCATGATTTGTATAATTACAGAAGTTTGTAATAAATATAAGTAGGGATCATTTCACAATAAAAATATAATTAATATCACGTAATAAGACTAGAAGTCACAGAATTTTGTGCATGCAAACGTACATTAGATTAGATGCAGAATTTCTATTTTGAGGTAAACTTTATATTGAAGTATAATGCACTTTAAGGATGGAAACATTTTATTGAAAAATATATTTCCTCAAGATATTTTTGCTTCATAATTTTAGGGATACCGTTGGACCCATTGTAATAATGAGATGTACAAGACGTTATGTCGAAAGACAAACTTTACAACTTTGGCTGGCGAGGGTGTGGAGATGGGTAAGGATGGGAAGGGAAAACGAAGAGGAAACAATGCTTGATAAGAAATGTACTCATTACTTTGCCCATATAATTGTAACCCCTCTCTACGATATTTTCACAATAAAAAAAATTAGAAGAAAATGTGATTTATCTCCAATTTAGAAATCTAGATAGATAATTTAATTTAATTTAACCAAAAATATTATTGAGTATAAGATTCTTATACTCTCTACATTCTTCACACTGAGATCATCAAATATGGTGAGTTTGAAATGATTAGTCTCTATTTGACCCATGATAATATTATTTACAATTTGAGTGAAATGTTTAGAAAGTAGTATTTATTTTAGTAGCTCTGAAGAGACAATAACTGATATAATCAAAGGCTAAAAATGATTAGATTTAAAATTTAGAATTCAGGAAATTTTTTGACCACAGTGGTTACTGGAGCCTTCACAAAAACCTCATGAGACAATTTATATTGATGAAGCAAAAATCCCAGTTTAGAGATTTACGAATAGAAAAATCATGTCATTCTGAATATGTAGAGCTACATAACAACATAGAAAATTTAGCTTTTCAATATCTGAATATACTAATACATTTAATTGCAGGGTAAGTACTTGTTCTGGAAGGAGAAAAAATTGCATTTATTTTGAAAAGTAAAGCTAAATATTCATTTGAATAAAAGACAATATTTAAAATATCACTCATCCAAGACACAAGATGTACAGTTCATTGGTTTTCATGCCTATTATGTTCTCTAAACTTCAAACAATTACTAGGTAACTGTTTTATATTTTTTGTCATGGAATCTTATTTGATAAATTTTTATTCAGTAAGTTAAATAATTGGCCAATAACAATATAAATTACGCATGAACAAAGTTTAGAACAAGTATTTCTTTCACAAGACATATCATGGTTCTCTTCAAGAACAGTGGAAGGCAGTGTGTTATTTATTTATTTTTAGTTATTTTATTAATGGTTATTAATTTTCAGAAGTGGCAGTTTGGTTATTCTCTTTCCATAATATACTCCTTCTATTTCCTTTTTGTTACTCCTTCCTCCAAATATCTTGTTTTTTACACAAAATTATATCTTTATATATGCACATATAAACTCATTTGGAAGATATAAGCTAAACTGCAACTTAATTAAAGATGTACAGAGGATTAACAGGATGAACAAAAACGAGTATTTTTTGTTAACTTCTGAATTGAACTATCATTATTATTATAGTTAGGGTTAGGATACCAGACAAAATTAAAATTAGGGTTAGAGAAATAGCAAATTTAGGTTCAAAACAGGATGATCTATTGCAACAATAATACTCACAGCACACTGTACTGAAAATGAACTTTACAGCTTGTGGAGAGAATAGTGATGGAGATGGGAGAGGGAAGGGATAATTGGACAACAACAAAGAAGGGGGTAACAATAGTCAACAAGAAATATACTCATTACCCTTCACATTTAACTGTAATCCATCTGTCAGCCTCATTACCTACTCAGGAAGCTTATTTCTGAGGACCGCAGTTCAAAGCCAGCCCAGGCAGGAAAGTCTGTGAGAATTTTATCTCCAATTAACTACCAGGAAACCAAAAAGTGATGCTGTGGCTCAAGTGGTACAAGCGCACACCTTGAGCTAAAGAACTCAGGGATTGTGCACAGGCCCAGAGTTCAAGCTCCACGACCGACAGAAAGAAAAAAAAAAAAAAAAGAAATGTGTTAAATGTTAAGTAAAGCTGAACTTTTTTAGGTTCTAGGAATTCAGGAAAATCTGGGATAATGGAAGTACAGTGTGTTTCATATCAGGATTTGAGATCAATGAATATAATGATTCCTCTTATGGAACAAGATAGGTTCAGAGATAAGAGTGAGAAAATCTGTAGGGTTTAGGAAAACCTGCAATTTATTTCGAGGATTACAGTGAAATTTCAGTTAGGATTGCACAAAACGAGCATTTTTCATAAATTTTAGAATTGGGATACGATTTAGTGGCAAGGATATGGTTAGGATTCCAGCCATGGTTAGGGTTAGAGTGAAGGAGAAAAAAAATGAGGGTCAAATTGAAGGTAAATTTTAATATAAGCCTGGTAAAAATTAGAATGAATGTGAACTAGAGTATTGCTATTAATATTATAACCTACTTGCAATATTCAATATACCATTTAAAATTAAGTTTAGGGTTAGAAAATGACTAAGATATTGGAAAAAAAATGAAACCTATGTTTGGAAGGCTTATTTCAATCAAGTTAGGATGAATGAAAACTAGTGTAACACTAACTAGTTAGTGTTAGTACTGACATATAATTTGGGTTAAAATCAGGGTCAGTATTTTGTTCTGATTATGATCAGTGTTATGAATAGGAAAGTTTTACTATAAAATAGATTTTTCACTAACAAATAGAAGCCAAAATGTGAGTGTGAATATTAACTAGAGCATTATCATTATATTTATTTTTCAGTGATCATTCTTGTAATGATTAATGAGAGTTTTCCAGCCAGGTTTAGGTTGAGAGTTAGCGTTAACTAAAGTACTAGATGATATGTAAATCTGAAATTGTTTTAGGATACAGTGGTTCAGGAAAAGGTAGGATTAATGGAAACTACACTATTTTCCCTGGTTAGAGAATTTGAGGACAAGTAATATAATAGTTCATGTTAGGGAACAAGATAACTTCAGAGGTAGAGTCAGGAAATTTGTTGGAATTAGGGCAACTTGAAACTCATTTCCAGAGTGCAAACTGGAATATTCATTGCAATGAATAAAAACTAGAGCATTTTTAATATTAATTTTGGACTATTAGTAGGTTGAAAATTAGGTTTCAGTTCCAGCTGGGCTTAGTGTTAGCATTAGGGAAATGGAAAATTTAGGGTCAAACTGAAAGTAAATCTGTGAATAACAAGTCAAGATTGAATTAGAATGAATATGAAATAGGAAACTGTTAATAATATTAGGATTAAGGTATGATTAGTGTGAGGGTTAGCCTGAATGTTGTGTTAGAAAAATGGCACAGTATTGAGTAAAACTAGAAACTATTTTAAGAAAGATGAGTTGAATCAAAGACAGGATGTATAAATTTAATGTACTTTTGTGGCTTTTAGAATCCAAAGGCAATTGGTTCTAGGGTTAGGGTTACTTTTCTAATTAATGAACTAATGAATTAAACGCACAATTCTTTCATTCTTACAAGACAGTCACAATTTGGGGAAAAAAAATTTTCTACATGAAAATGTGTCTTAAAATATTTTCCAACCAGGATTAAATAATAGTGAACAGGGTGTCATTCATTAAAATTAGGTAAGTTGATGATAAAACTTTCAAAAATATCCAAACACATAAATTGGAACTCAGATATGTTATTGGGAAAACAGATACTTGCTCTTGCTGGGAAATTGTGTGTGTGTGTATGTGTGTGTGTGTGTGTGTGTTTCTGTGTGTGTGTGTGTGTGTGAGTGTGTGTGTGTATGCACCCACCACAGGTCTTCAAATGAGGCCTGGGCCCTGTTGTCAGCTTATTCTGTGGAAGTATGGCACTAAACCACATAGCCACAGGCTTTCTTCTGGCTTTTTAGTAGTTATTTTGAGATTCATATCTCATGGATTTTCCTGTCTGGACTTAATCTTCTGATCTCCAGCAATCCTTGGGATAGTGTTACTGTGGGTGCTACCACAAAGTGAGAGTTCATTAAACTGGGAGCAATATGGAAGTACTCGTGCAAGATATGAAGTAACCAGTTCATTAATGTGGGAGTAACAGGATCACATTAGATTGCCTTCAAGCACATTATTTCTGATGAGTTTAACTGAAGCCCAAAGCATAATCCACACTTATTAGCCACACTGTACGAAGTAGCACATATTCATGGTTTAGAATATGTACAATGACTTAAATCCTGAATCAAAAGACTTTGTTGGGTTTGCACCAAAGAAATAGAGTGTCATTGAAATGAAGTCAAGACTGGAGGCCTGTAGCAAGCAGTAGAGCATCTGCTTAGTGTGTGTCCAACCCCCAAGACCATAAAGAAGTAGAAGAGAAAGTGTAAGAGAAAGAGGAAAGGAAAGGAGGAGGAAGGGGTAAGAGAGGAGGAAGGACATAGCAGGAGGGAGAAGATCGGACAGGGAGAAAGTAGAGGTAGGAGAGAAGGCAGAGGGAAACAGGACCCTGGAGAAGAGGAGCAGGAAAGGAGGCAGGAAGAATAAAATAAATGCAATATAACAACAAGAGATGTTGGAAAACATTTTGCATAAGTGATCTGCATATGCAGGATTATTTTCTAATCAGAGAGACAGCTAGCACAGTGACAATATGGGTGATACCTGTTGCTCAGTAATTTTATTCTCTTTCTTCAGTGAGGAGTTCAGAAGAAATGCTGAGTTCCGTGTTTTATAAATATACTTCAGGAATTCTTTTTCATGAATCAAACAATGGAAAGAACTAAATGCAACTTCTCTTAATTAAAAAAGAATAGAAGCTATATTCATTTGTATTACTATGCATGAAGAAATCCTGGAGATTTCTGGTTAATTCAGAGGGCCTCATGCAAAAATATAGGACAAGAGGAAAGGAAAACTGTTTTTAAAGTATAATAGGTTATCATTGATTAAAAGTTTTACAGGACATTTTTCATTTTTCTTTTTGTTTTGTTTTTGTTTTTGCCAGTTGTTCATTGCTCCAAGGCTGTGCCCTGGAGCCCTTTCCAAGCCACCACGTTAAACTCCATTTCTGTAGTCCCTGTGGGTGTGGGTGCCTCCTCAGGTCACCCGTTGAGATGTGTGGCCAACTCCTTTACCTTGGATGTGCAGTGAGTAGATGTGTGTGCATGCTCCCCAGCATTGCCAGATGAGCCCCGCCCACCCTTCCCACCTAACTTCCCAGTCTCAGTTGTTCCATTTCACCCAGGAGCTGGCAGCCATGGGTCTGTAGTTGAGGCCACTGCTGCCCGCTCCTCCTCCAGCTGTGCTGGTACTGGTCTTCTGTGCTCCTGAGTGCGTGGCCCATCCTACGTAGACTCTGTTCTGGGGTCACTGCCTGCCTCCATGAATGCGGGGTGGGGGACACCATGTTTGTACACTGAACAGTCCATGGGTAAAGGAAGGCTGGGCATGAAATCTTCCCCCTTGGGGCCAAGCAGCCCAGCCTTGGTTCACCTCATCAGTCTTTAAGCGGGTCTGGGTACTGGAGCCATGTGTTGGCCCCTCTGCCAGCTTGCTTGTGACAGCTGCAGCAGCTCAACAACCTGGATCCCCTTCAGCATCTCTGTGGAATTACATTTTCTGGTCCTTGTGGACTTGGTACAGGGCCAACCCTACATATGCCAATCAGTGTCAGAGAAGCCTGGACTTGCAGCACACCAGCTGCAGCACCGGGGGAATGAATCCCCTCTTGCTTTGCTGTGTAGCCTCCTCTGTCACCCTTCTGGCCCACATGAGCTCAGCTCTGGGTGCCATTCTAGGGATACTCCATTTGGAGGCAATGGGCTCACCCCCTACCCTTGTTGTTCTCCAAAGCAGGAGAAAGGGCTTGGCCTTGGAAATGTAGGCTGCACAGATGGTAGCCAGGACTTGGCGTCTGCCCTGCCTTCCCCCCTGGATTTGGCGCCTGAGTCTGGGTTGCTTGGTTTGGTCACTAATGGAACCTTGTTGGCTACAGCCCATCGCAAAGGTCCTGCACCTGCTGCAGCAGCAATGTGGTGTACTGGACCCCCTTATGGTCACCACATGGACCTCTGATGGGTCTACTTGGGCAGTGTGTGGGTTTCATCTCAGGACTCCCATTAGGAAGTGCCACTCCCCTTCGTGGTAGTGAAAGCAAGAGGTGCCACATATAATTTCTACTTTCTAACATTTTCCTTCACTGAGATAAACAGAACTTGGAGATTGAAATAAGTTTTATAAAAACAAAATATATAACCTATATCACTTCAACGATTTAAACCATTGTAATATTTTTATCCAGTAGGAATTCTGTCTGTAATTACTTATTTTACATTTTAACATAACTAATGTAATGTATTTTGTGTGTATTTTACTATTCTAGTATAATTTTATTTGTACTACTTACATACAATTTTTTTCAAATTCTGAGATTTAATCACATGTTTATGGATAAGAGTTTTGTTGTACTTTTATTTCAGTTTTCCATTATGGCCTTATGAATACAAACAATAAAATCCATTCTTGCTAGTACAAAGTTTAATGATTTTGGACTAGAGACTCAAGGATATAGCATTACATGTCATACAGTAATGTGTATCACTTTGTTTAATACTGCTCCATAAAATAATTAATAATTCAGGTGGCAGCCACTTCATCTGGCATGCTTGTCTGTCTGGTGTAGTAGGATCATAGTAGCAGCCTGCCCATATCGGGCCATTGCGGGCACCTCGCCTGGGACTGTGGGAGAAGATTAGGGTGCACCTGCTGTTCAGCTAGGGCAGCAACCCGGCAGCTGCTGTGTGAATGACAGTGTCACTGACTCACTTCTAACACATGCCTGCCCTGTGGGCTTGGGCCCTGAGGATCAGCTCCTGGGAGCACACACACACCGTGGGGCAGGGGGCGCCTACCTAGGAAGGTGTGCAGACCAAACAGAAGCCACTCTGCAGATTGGCTGGTACAATATTTATTCTTCTTAGAGCAGGGGACAATTCTGCTCTGCTGTGGGGAGAAAACAAGAAAGACAGACCCAGGCGGGTGAAGCCATCTTTTTGTACTCAAGCTGGCAAGGAAACTTTCCTCCATGCACTCTCCAGCAGACTCAGGAAGCCCTTCCATGCTCCTTGTACATGGAGTAGCAGCCAGGGACACTCCCGTCTGGTGCTCCTGGCTGCTCTTTTGGGTTTGTTTGTTAATTTATACAGACAGTCCCTCCCTCAGACAGCAGAGTTATTCTGGGTTTTGTAAAACGTTCTGCATCTGAGCATTCCCAATGTTTGGTTTTTGCATTGTTTCTTGTAAATGTTTTGTGAAATTTGTGTTTTAGGTGTTGAGGTGCGAGAGAAGGAGCCAGATTATGAAAATAGTTTCCTACCAGTCTTTCATTTAAAAATGAAAACAGATTCTCTATAAAAATGCCTATCAGGAAATAAATTTGAGAGGGGAAAAATGCTGCTTTCTCATAAGATCAAAATATGCTAGTTTTATATGCATATCTTATGCGCTCAAAATACAATTAAGTAACACATTATCTAGGAACAATTGTCCAGAGCTAAGTGTTAAGTGTCTAGGAGCTAGAGGCAGGGTGTTTGTGAGCTTTATCCAAAGGGAGGGAAGAAAGTTAAAATTCATAAATGACTTTGTAGAATCAAGGTGGCAATACAAAATGACTGTCACAATAAACTTCTTTGCTATTCGGGGTCTTTTATTGTTCCATATGAACTTTTGGATTGCTTCTTCTATATCATTGAAGAGTGACATTGGGATATTGGTAGGTATCACATTGAATTTGGATATAGCCTTTGGCAGTATTGACATTTTCATGATGTTAATCCTCCCAATCCAGGAGAATGGGAAGTTTCCCATTTCCATAGCTTTGCTTTAATTTTCTTTTTTCAGGTTTTTAAAGTTCCCATCATAGAGGTCCTTCACCTCTTAAGTTAACTCCTAGGTATTTTATTTTTTGTGTGGCTAGTAAAAAGGGGTTGATTTCTTAATTTCAGCTGCACTCTTATCGTTATTGGAATACAGGAAAGCCATTATTTTCTGAGGGTTAATTTTATTCTCTGCTAGTTTGCCAAAGTTTCTGATCAGCTCAAGTAACTTGGGAATGGAGTCCATGGGTTTCATTATATACAAGACCATGTCATCTGCAAAGAGGGAGAGTTTTACTTCATCTTTTGCTATTTGGATCCCTTTAAGATGGCATCTTTTCTTATTGCCCCAGCTAGCATTCTAATACTAATTTGAAAAGGAGTGGAGAGAGCAGACGTCCTTATCTCATTCTTGAATTTATAAGAAATGGGTTTAACTTCTCACCATTAAGTATAATGCTGGCTGAAGGTTTGTCAATTCTTAGCAGAAAGAACAGCACTAGAGCAATATAAGTTCCAAATTTCAAACGCTACTAAAAAGCCATAGTAATAAGTACAGCTTGGTTCTGGCACAAGAACAGACCTGAGGACCAATGGAGTAGGACTGAAGACTCAGAAATGAACCCCCTGACCGATAGCCTCCTAATCCTTGTCAAGGGAGTTAAAAAAAGAGAATGGAAGAAAGACAGCCTTTTGAGTAAATGGTGTGGGCAAAATTGGTTAAACACCTGTTAAACTAAAGCTGGATCCATATATAAAACCCTACACAAGAATCAACTCCAAATGGATGAAAGACCTCAAAATAAAAGAGGACAACATGAAAACATTACATGAAGGAATAGGATAGACTAGGGCTTTTTAGCACATACCGAAATTTTCTTAATAGAGAGCCAGAAACAAAGAGTAAAGAAAAATCAGTTAAGAAATTCATTCCTTAATTCATCTCTTTATGAAACAAGTAATTTACTATTACAAGATGAGATGGAATTATAAATTCCAAGTGCTGATGCAGTCTGTATTTAATAAACATATTACAATAGTCAATAAAAAGAAATCAAAGAAAGGCTGGACAAATGGGATTGCATGAAACATGAGAGCTTCTGCAAGGCAAAGGTCATAGATAGCAGTATCAATAGAAAGCACACGTTCTGGGAGAAGATCTTCACGAGGTATAAAATGGACAAGGTCTTATATCTAAAATGTACTTACGACTCAAAAATTAAATCCCCGAACAGCAAATCTTCAAAAAAACAACTGCTCGATAATTAAGTGGGCTAAAAACTTAAAGAGAGACTTCTCTGAAGAGGAAATAAAAATGGCCATTAGACACATGAAGAAATGCTCAACTATTCTAGCCACAAAAGAAATGCAAATCAAGACAACATTGCTATTGCACCTTACTCTAGTTAGAATGGCTATAATCAAGAAATTTAGTAACGTGTTGGAGGGGATGTGGCTAAAACGGAACACTATTTCATTGATGATAGGAGTGTAAACTTGTTTAACCACTTTGGAAAGCAGTATGGAAGTTCGTCAAAAGACTCCATGTAAAGTTCCCCTATGTCCCAGCAATCCCACTTTTGGGAATTTAGGCATTTACCCAAATGATCACAAATAAGGTCATACCAAAGTTGCCTGTGCAACCATGTTTATTGCAGCATTATTCACCATAGCTAAGAGCTAAGATATGGAACCAACCTCGATGCTCCTCAGTTCATCAATGGATCAAGAAAATGTGATACACACACACACACAAACACACACACACACACACTGGAATTCTATTCCTCCATTAGAAAGAATGAAATTGTCACATTTGTTAGGAAATGGAAAGACTTGGTAAATATTATATTGAGTGAAGTAAGCCAGGCCCAAAGAAACATACGTCCCATGGTTTCCCTGGTTTGCAAGGACTAGGACATGTCTAGGACAACCAGAGAAGGTCAAAGGCTATGGACGTATAACCATATGAGATGACATTAAGGGAAAGATACCCCAAGTCAGACACACAAGTGATTTTTTCTTTGTTGTTTTTGTTTTTAATATACTTATAATGCACTATGTGATTCTTTTGTAGGTTCATCCCCCCATGGTATAATCCCTGTTTTCAGTGTTTTTGATTCCAGTGTTCTGCATTTTTACATACATTTTTGTAATTTGGGGAGTGGAAAGGTTATAGCAGAATGCTGAAATGAGGATGCAGGTTGACCCATTGGGATGATGAGATGTACAGGACAATGTGTCGAAAATGAATGTACAATGTCGGGTAGGGGTAAAGGAGGGAGGAGTTGGAGAGTTGGAGAGGGAAAGTATAGTAGGGGAAAAACAAAGGAGGAGGTAACAATTCTCCATAGGAAATGTACTCATTACCCTACACATGTAACTGTAAACCCTCTGTATAGTATTTTTACAATAAACAATATAAAACTCTCTTTCTGGTATAGATTTCCAGTGCTATCCTCGGCATTGCATTTTTTGCCTTTTCTGGCTGTGGTTAGGTCCATCTGCCTAGTGGATCAGTAGTCTTCAATGCTTCTTGGTCTTGAAGTGGGACTGGATTATCCAGTGATGGTTGGAGCTAGGCCAAGGACAGGACAAAACCACTTCCAGGGCCTGGCTTCTTCAGCCCCCCACCCCCCATGCAACTAGGATTGCAAGCAGAAGTTCTCTGAATTTGACTCCAGAAAACAATCACTGAACCAAAAGGCAAGATCAAAAAACACCTCCCCTCTTCCCCCCATTCCCTCCTTTCTTCCTCCTTGGGAAAATACAAAATAATTTTGCAGGTTTTAGCAAACACACAAATTGCCCATCACCTCCACTTTTAAACTAGGATTAAGTCACTAAGTCATGTAAATGGATAATGCCGCACTCATTCTGGACAACAACTTCAGGTTGTTTGATGCTTTAATTTGTTGTTGGTGGTGGTGGTAGGAGGGTCTGAACTCTGGGTCTGGTTGCTGTACCTGATGAGCTTTTCAGCTCAAGGCTAGTGTTCTACCACTTGAGCCACAGAGCCATTTCCACATTTTTCTGCTTATGTGGTGCTGAGGAATTGAACTCAGGACCTCATGCATTCAGGAAAAGCACTCTACCACTGAGTCTCCTTCCCAGCCTTAATGCTTCAATTCTTTAAATTTTATTTTTGTCAGTCCTGGGGTTTAATCTCAGGGTGTTAACATTTCCCTGAGTTCTTCAGCTCAGGAGCTCTTTACCACTTGACCCACAGTGCCAATTCCTGTTTTCAGATAAGCGTCTTTCAGACATTCTTGCCAGGGTTTGTTTTGATCAGTGAATTTTTAAATTATATTTCTTCTATGTATTTCCTGGAATATTGCAGTTTATCTGAAATTAAAGTTTTCTGTAAAACTTTGTCTTCAACAATAGTATTAAATATTATATTTACTATCTATTCTGTAGCAATAGATTTTGAAATTATTATGTTAAGATGAAAATCTTGTTGTTTGTAGAAAAATCCCATTAAAGTCCAAATGGGAAATATGCTCATTTCAGCAGCTTTGAATCTCCTTTGTATTTATTTATTTATGAAAATACCATACAGACGGGTAACAATTACAAGGGCAAGATAATGAGTACATTACTCATGAAGCATTGTTGCCTCCTCCTTTGTTTCCCCTTCTCATCTGTTCTCATCTGCCCCCCACCATGCTCTCCAGACACCCCTTTGCCCACCCCCCCCCCACCCTCACCGGCCAAGTTTTAAATTTCGTTTTTCTTTTATTTTTTATTTGTTTATTTTTTTTATAGTGAGAATTCCAAAGAGACGAGTTACAATTACATGGGCAAGATAACGAGTACATTTCTTATCAAGCATTGTTGCCGCCTCTTTGTTTCCCCTTCCCATCCCTTTCCATACTACCCCCCTCTCTCCATCCGATCCTTCCCCTACCCCCCATCAATGTTGTAAAGTTCATTTTTCGACCTAACAACTTGTATATCTTATTGCTGCAATGGGTCCACCTGTATCCCTAGTTCAAAGATTAGTTTTTTCCTTCCCCTCCACAAATTATACCAATATCAAATACCGTGAAAGCAGGGGCTATACTGTGGGGGAGGGACATACAAAGCAATATAGAAATCATCTTATAAATATGTTAGAAACAATTGCAAGAAAAAAACAATGAATCCTTATCTTGTGGTTCATTTCACTTAGCATCAACTTGTCTGATCTTTTCTGCTTGTCTCAGACATATACTAGATATTGCAAATATGGGAAACCATGGGACCTATGTTTCTTTGGCACTGGTTTACTTCACTTAATATAAATTTTTCCAAGTCTTTCCATTTCCTAACAAGTGGGGCAATGTCATTTCTTTCTGATGGAGGCATAGAATTCTCATATATATATATATATACCAAATTTTATTGATCCATGCATCTACTGAGGGGCATCTGGGTTGGTTCCATATCTTACGTATGGTAAACAATGGCTCAATAATCATAATTGTGCTGGTAGCTTTAATATGGTCTTGTTTGTGACCATTTGGGTAAAGGCCCAAAAGTCGGATTGCTGGGTCATAGGGGAGCTCTATGTGGAATCTTTTGAGGAACCTCCATACTACTTTCAAAAATGGTTGAACAAGTTCACATGCCCACCAAAAATGCAACAAATTTGCCTTATGCCCACATCCCCTCTAGCTTCTGTTGTTATTAAAGTTCTGGATTATAGCCATTCTAACTGGGGTGAGGTGGTATCTCAGTGTTGTTTTGATTTGCATTTGTGTTATGGCTAGAGAGGTTGAGCATTTCTTCATGTGTTTATTGGCCATCCTTCTTTCATTTTCAGAGAAGTTTCTCTTTATGTCTTAAGCCCACTTCTTTATTGGGCAGTTGTTTTATTGAGGATTTGTTGTTGTGGGATTTAATTTTTTGAGTTCCATGTATATTTTAGATATGAGACCCTTGTCTGTTGTATGGTAGTGAAGAGCTTCTCCCAATCAATGGGCTTTCAATTGATCTTGCTAGCTATGTCATTTTCCATGCAGAAGCTCTGCAATTTGATGCAATCCAATTTGTCCAACATTTCTTTGATTTGTTGTAATTCTGGGTCTCTATTAAGAAAATTTCAGCCTGTGCAAAAGAGACCTAATGTTTCTCCTATTCCATTCTTTAATGTTTTCAGAGTGTCTGTTTGAATCCGAGGTCTTTGATCCATTTGGAGTTCATTCTGGTGCAGGATTATATATAAAGTTCTAGCTTTAGTTTTCGACCAGTAGTTAACCAATTTTGCCAGCACCATTTACTGAAGAGGTTGTGTTTCTTCCATTCTAATTTTTTAGCTCCCTTATAGAACATCAGATGTCTATAGGTCTATAGGTTCATTTCTGGGTTTTCATTTCTATTCCATTGGTCTTACGGTCTGTTCTTGTGACAGTACCAAGCTGTTTTAATTACTATGGCTTTGTAGAAGAGTTTGAAATTTGGTATTGATATTCCTCCAACTCTGTTGTTTCCGCTAAATATCGTTTTTGGTATTCGTGGTCTTTTATTGTTCCATATGAATTTTTGGATTGCCTCTTCTTTTTAATAAAAGAGGCTGGAATATTGATAGGTATCATATTGAATTTGTAGATAGCCTTGGGAAGTATTGTCATTTTCACGATGTTGATCTTTCCAATCCAGGAGCATGGGAGTTTTTGCCACTTTTTAAGTTCTGTTTTGATTTCCTTTTTCAGGTTTTTAAATTTTTCATCATAGAGGTCCTTCTTTTCTTTGTTAAGTCCTAGGTATTTTATTTTTTGTGGGGCTATTACGAATGGAGTTGCTTTCCTGATTTCAGCCATACTTTTCTCATTTTTGGTATGCAGAAAAGCCATTGTTTTTTGAGGGTTAATTTTATACCCTGCTACTTTGTCAAAGTTTTGAATCAGCTTGAATAATTTGGGAGTGGAGTCCATGCGATACTTTAAATCCAAGTTCATGTCATCTGCAAAGAGGGAGAACTTCTTCTTTCCCTATTTGGATTCCCTTTTATATTTGAATCTTATCTTATTGCTGTACCTAGCCATTCTAATACTAGTTTGAAGAGATGTGGAGTGAGTAGACATCCTTATGTCATTCCTTAATTAAGAGGAAATACCTTTATTTTTTTTACCATTAAGTAAAATGGTGGATGTAGGTTTGTCATATACATCCTTTATTGTATTGAATAATGTTCCCTGAATTCCTAATTTTTCCAGAACCTTCATCATAATGGGGTGTTGGATCTTGTCAAATCTTTTTTCTGCATCTATTGAGGTAACCATGTAGTTCTTATCCTTGCTCTTGTTGATATGAGTTATCGTTTTAATTGATTTGCATATATTGAAGCAGCTTTATATCCCTGAAATTAATCCTGTTTGATCATGATGTATGATTTTTTGGATGAATTGTGAAAGTCGATTGACCAAAATTTTGTTGAGAAATTTTGCATCAATGTTCATCAAAGGAATGGATCTATAGTTCTCTTTCTTTGATGAGTCGCTGCTTGGTTTGGGAATGAGTTTTATGATGGCTTCATAGAATGAGTTCGATAGTGAACTTTCTCTTTCAATTTCATTGAAGACTTGGAGGAGTATTGGTGTGAGCTCTACTTTGAAGGCTTGTAGATTTCCGCTGTAAAACTATCTAGTCCTGGGCTTTCCTTAGATGGGAGGTCTCTTATTGCTATTTCTATTTCATTGCTTAATATGGGCCAGTTAAGATGGTTTAACTCATCTTGGTTTAGTTTCGGCATGTCTATATTTACTAGGAAAAGGTACATTTCTGACAAGTTCTCAAACTTATTAGCATAAAGGTTTGAGAAGTATTCCTTATAATGTACTGAATCTTGGTTGTTTCTGTGGTGATGTTTCCATTCTCATTTCTGAGTTTATTTATTTGAGTGTGTTATCTTGTTCTTCTAATAAGATTTGTTAAGGGTCTGTCAATTTGTTAATTTTTCAAAGAATCAATTCTATTTTGTTGATTCTTTCTGTGATTTTTTGGATTCTAATTCATTTAGTTTTGATTTAATTTTAATTATTTCTTTCCATCTACTGGATTGGGGTTTATCCTGTGCTCTTTTTCAAGGAGGCACAGATGTCTCATTAAATTGTTGGTTTCAGGTCACTCCAATTTGTTGATGTAGGAACTCAGAGCTATAAACTTGCCTCTGAGTACTGCATTTGCTCTGTCCCAGAGGAGCTGGTAATTTGAGTGTTCATTTTTGTTGAATATTATAAACATTTGAATTTCGTTTCTGATCTTTTCCATGACCCATTGGTGATTCAACAGTGTGTTGCTCAGCCTCCATGTGTTACAGGACTTTCATTAGTGGCTTTTGGTATTGAGTCCTAATTTTATTCCCTTGTGGTCTGAGAGAATGCAAGGAATAACTTCAATGTTTTTGGATTTGGACAAGTTTAATTTGTGACCTAAATGTGGTCTCTTCTGGAAAAAGTTTCCTGTGTGCTGAGAAAAACGTTGATTCTGATGCTGCTAGGTGAAATATTCAGTAGATGTCTGTTAAATGTAGGTGATCTATGCAGTTTTTTATATCCATGGTTTCTCTGTTGATTTTTTTGACAAGTTGATATATCTAGTGAGGAGAATGTGTTAAAGTCCCCAAAAATTAGTATCTTTGCATCTATGGGAGATGTGAGAAAAAGTAGAGTTTCTCGGATAAATTCGGTTGCTCTTATGGGGAATAGATATTTAAAATTGTAATATCCTCCTGAAGGAGAAATCCCGTAAGTAGTATTTAGGGACCTTCTTTATCTCTTCTCACTAATTTTAATTTGAAATCTATTTTATCTGATATTAGGATTGGAACTCCTTCCTGTTTATGAGGCCGTTTGCTTGTTAGATTTTGTTCCAGCCTTTCACTTTCAACATGTGTTTGTTTTTATGAGCAAGTTGTGACTCCTGAATGCAGCAGACAGAAGGATCTTTTTTTAAATCCAACTAGACAATCTATGTTGCTTAATTGTATTGTGAAGTTTGTTAATGTTGGGAGATAGTACTGAGAGATATTTGGGAGTTCCTCCCATTTTATGCACCTTCTTGAGGGCTGCGCCAAGTGGGTTCTTCCTACGGTTCTTGGATTCTCAATTTGGGTGCAGTTTCTTACCCTTTATTGTGGTCCTGTTAGTTTTCTCTGTGTAGGACATCTTTAAGTAACTTTTGTAGGGCTGGTTTGGAAAGATATATTGTTTCACTTTTTCTTTGGCATGGAAAGTTTTTATTTGTCCTTCAGTCATGAAGGAGAGTATAACTGGGTACAGTTTTCTTGGTTGATAGTTGTTTGTCTTTAGGGCATGGCCTACATCATTCCAGGCTCTTCTTGCTTTAATTGACTCTGCTGAGAAATCTGAGGTGATTCTAATTGGTTTCCCTTATAGGTGATTGAACTTTTCTCCTTGACAACTTTGAGGATGTTTTCCTTGGTCTGAATTGATCCTGTGGATATTATAATATGGAGTTGTCACGTCTTGTTCTGGTCTGGTCTATTTGGGGTTCTAAAAGCTTCTTGTATTTGAATAGGCCTATCTTTTTGCATGTCTGGGAATTTTCTGCTAGGATCCTGTGAAACAAATTTCCTAGACCTTCTGTTTCTAGGTGCTCCTCTACACCTATTATCTTCAGATTAGGCTTTCTGATGGTGTCTTCCAAATGTTGAATAGATCTATAATATTTCTTGGATTTGTCTTAGATATTTGTATGTTCTTCCTCTACAATATATATGCTGTCTTCAATCACTGAGTTTCAGTCTTCTGCATGGTCTAACCTACTGTCAAGAATTTCTACTTTGAGGGCTGGGAAGGTTGCTCAGTGTTAGAGTGCTTGCCTTGCATGCATGAGGCCCTTGGTTCAATTCCTCAGCACCACACAAGCAAAATAAAAACGCAGGAAGTGGCGCTGTGGCTCAACTGGTAGAGCACTAGCATTGAGCTGAAGAGCTGAGGGACAGCGCCCAGGCCCAGAGTTCAGGCCCCATGACCAGACCCAAAAAATAAATAAATAAAAAAGTATTTCTAATTTGTTTTTTTAAATTTCTTTTCCTTCTAATTGGTCGGCTTTGATGGCTTCAAATTCTTTGTTGGAGCTTTGTTTTAGATCTTGTATGAATTTGTTTACTTCCTTAATTTCGTGTTCAGTGTTTATTCTCAAATTACTTAGTTGATTGGTTATGGTTTCCTTGGACTCTCATTCTTTCTGTTGGGCTCCATTCAACATTCCCTTTGGGGTCTCCCTGACTTCTTTCAGCTGTCTTTTAATGGATTCCATGAATGCCTCTATTTGGTATGAAAGTAAAACCAGTTTTGTGCTAGAACACTATTTTAAGGCAAGCATCATCCAAAGTCCTGTAGTTGCACAATCAAAAGTCGACAGGTACAACCTATTTCAACAGGTACTATCTATTCAACGTAAAACAACAATGTATTAATGGGCTAAGAACAGCAAAGTAGAATTTGGCAAACCAGAAATTATTAGTTTTAGGGAGAAAAGTGGGGAAAAATAGGATTAGAGAGATGTGGAAAGGTAAAAGGACAGTGAAATTAACCAAGTCCTAATTTCAAAGAGGAAAATGGATTGGACAAATTGATAGGAGAAAAAGAAGAGAAAATAAAAGAGGCAAGAAAAAAATGGAAAATCAAAAATTTAAATTTAAAAAGTGAAACACAAAAGTGACACAAGTTTAAAGAAGAAATATTGAGAAAAGAACAGGAATAGGATGAGAGGAGGGGAGGAGTAGAAAGGAGGTGTGAAGAACTAAAAATACTTATAATAAAAATAAAAAGTAAAAAATAATTATAATATTATATAGGTATTATGAGATGATACTGTTATTAAGGAATTTAAGCCTAAGAGTTTTTGAAATGAGTAATAAATTTCTGGATTAAGTGTGTAAACAATGTGGAATAAGGTCTAATAATCAATGAAGGGTATATCTGAGGATGAGCAGAACAGCAATTAAGTAACCTAAAAAAGAATGAAGAGAAGAAAAAGTGAAAAGAATGAGAAAGAAAGAAAGGAAAAGGATCAAAATTCAGTAGAGATAAAATAAAAATACAAAAGTGCACACACATATACACCTAAAATCAAAATTATAAGAGGAAAAAAAGATTAATAGAAAACAATTTTTTTTTTAAATTACAAGTTAATGAAAAGGGAAAAAGAAAGGGTTCTTTGGGGGAGGTGAATGGGAAGATCCTGTATCTCCCTTGTGTCCATAGCTAGTCTCTTGGTGGAGTCTCTGGTCTGCTTGTGGTGTTTGGTTTTCCTGTGGTTTGATTGGTTTCTTAAGTTAGTTTGTTTGGCAGGCAGAAAAATGGTCTGCTTTACCCAGAATTTTGTGATCCTCCTCCCAGGCTAGTTCAGTGGGATGGAGATCTGCTTTGTTTCTCACAAAAGAGGGAGTTGGCAGTTTACTCTTGTTTGGAGATGCTGTGATGAGGCTAGGTTCTGGGTAGAGTTGAAGCCTTTCAGCAAACACTAGCTTTTCCCTGAGGGACTAGCTTCTGAGACACTCATAGAGCCCAGCATGGAGCCATTCTCAGGGTTTATGTTTACTGAATTTCAATTGATTGTCTAGGCTGCTATAAGGAGGGGAAGCCTCTGGCTCTGTTTAAGCAGTGAAGAAAGACATTCCTCTGGGGGCTGTTTTCACTGCCTTGGCTGGGTGACTTTCTCTTGGGTGGAGCTGAGCCTGGCAAGTCAGGTCAGCTTCCTGTGACCTGCTAAATGACTCTTTTGTTTTCCTCCAAGTCCTGGGTTGGAGCTGTATTCTCAGCCAGGCGTTTGCCAGTATCAAAGATGGAGATCTCAGGTAGTGGCACAGTGGGGAGGGGAAGGAGTGACCTTGCCTCCTCTGCTCCTGAGAAGCTGTTATTATGTCTTGGTTCCTGGGTTGTCTCTGGTCTGTGATCTGCAGGATGAAGATACCTGCACCTTGTCAGTTCTTGCTGGTGTTGGGTAGAATCCAATCACTCGCTGTGTCTGGCACATTTGTCCAGTACTCTCTGTGTTGTAGGAATGGCAGCAATGGCCACTGCTACCGCTGCCACCATCACAGCCACAGCTACCGGCAAGTGCGCAGGTCTGTTTCCTTGCCTGGATTTTCCCTTTCTGGCAAAAGTCTCTGTACTGGGATGGCACACTTGGTGTAATTCTCCCGCCTAGGACTGTTCACTGTTACACTAAAACTGCTTTCTAGGTGGGGGTTTGTTTAGCCTCCAGGTTCTCCTCTGCCAGCTTCCTGGAACTACTCCTCTTTTTTTTCTCTCCAGTATATTTTCTTGTTTTGGAACAAGAGTCATGGACTGTTCACCCATTCAAAAGGAAGCTTATTCCATTAATTTAATAGAAAAGGAATGCAGCCTGCCTGCATCTCAAACCAATTTTGAGTATAATGTTAATCTGATAATTCACATCATTGAATTTTCAAAGTTGTATTGATAATTTTTTGTTAAACTATTCATTAAAGAGGTTCCAAATAGCAAGAATAAAAAACAATGTTTTGCTTTCTAAGAATGTTTTAAAAGCTAGTAATACAATAAAACACATTCTATTCTTCCAAGACTCCATGGTGAAGAATTTCTCTTTTATCATAACCCTTACCACTGACTGACCCCCTCCCTTCAAACTTGTAGCTTTATTAAGTTTTCTTGTTCCCGCTTTCATTTTGGTAATAGCACAAATAATCTCCTTGTAGTATTTGACAATGAAATTCCATTTGTTGTTAGAGAGGTCAATACATATTGCCAAAGGCAGATTCATGGGCATATCATAGAGCATAAACTATTGAATATCATTAACGTGATCCTATGCAACTATTCCATCAATTAATATAAATACCACATAAATGTACATCTTCATATAATTTTTAAAATGCAATGTAGTTACATATCATATGTCATAAAATAATTCAGACAACTGGTAGAAGAGACTAAGCTCAAACTTTTGCATCATTACCAATACTATTTGTAAAATTTTCTTTCTCAGTAACTTTCACTGCAGGGCCTTCTTTTCCTAGCAATAAGTTATAAGTCATGTCCTTGGATTTTAGTCAACTTTGAGTAAGCTGTTTTTTTTCCACCACCAGCTGGTCCCTCGTGTTAAATACCTGAAGAATAACTTGTCCCAATATGCCTGCAAAAGGAGTATCCAAGTCAACTGTCTGTGCCCACTCTTCCCTTGCTTTTTTGGGGGGGGAGTAATGGGGTAACAGACAGAGGAGACAGAGGTGTCAGGGTTCAGGTGGCTGGAACCATAGTGTTATGAATTATGGGTAGCAGAAAAGAGTAGTAGAGAGGAAGATACCAGGTAAAGGTTAACTGTGACTGTAATTACTGAGTTCCAGTGTAAGGAAATTGGTTAGCAGCAACAGCTTTGCAGGGGTTGGGGTAGCTAACACAGGTATCCAGAACTGTTTAGCAGGGACAAGGAAGCATAGACAAAGTGGAAGAGTAAAAGTTGTGAGGGATTGTGGGGCACAATCAGTGTAACAAGGTCATGGATGTGCAAATCGGGAAGCCAGTACTATGGGAGAAGCAATTGGCATGGTGGCCTATGTGGTGCATAGCTCTGGGTTTGCCTGTCCAGTTTTGGCTGTTAGATCTTCAGGGAAATTACCTCTAGCAGCTCATTATCAGCTTGTTGTGTTCAGGCACGTGCCATCTATAAATGTCTACTCCAAGTAGATTACCAACTATAGGATCTTTGCTCTAAGCATCCTGAGAGACCACACTCCACAATGCTACAGAACAGGCTCCACATAGTGATTTGCAATCACATCATACAACTCTTCCTGCTCCTCTTCAGTGTGAATTATCATGGTAGCAAGGGATCTAAGATGTGCTCAGCAGCAATGCTCTGAGAAGCTACCAATTCTTACCATCGCAATTGGGGAGCTCCCTAGAAATGGGCAAGAGCACTTGCTGATGTTCTTCCAACTTCTCCCTGTAGCTCTGCACAACCAGATTGTTGTACCTCAGGTGGTTTACTTTGATGTCCAGGTAGCATCAAACTTGCTCTATCTTCTCTCTCTAGGTGCTCTTCTGTTTCAGCTGACTCTCCATTTCCCTCCAGGTAGCTCGCTTCATCTCCACATTTTTTGAATTGTGCTTCATATCAACCTGTGTCTTTCACACCAAGCCCTTCCATTTTCTCATCTACCTCTCTAGCTGTGAATCTGGTACAACAAGTTAATTTCTGTATCTGTTTATCAAGATTTGAGCCGGAATCTAAGATGATACTAGCTAACTGAGAACATGGGGAGCTTCTTAAATATTCCCCTGCCATTCACTGATCATTGAGAAAGATGCAAATGTGTTCTGGTCAGTCTCTCCTTCTCCATTTCTGGTTCAGCAGAATAAAGTGAATTCACAATGGAGCTACCAGACAGCTTCTATGTCAGCAAGTGATGAAACCAAAGATAATTTAGTGAGAGGTTACTTACCAAGTGTAGTAGGATAAATGCACATATTTGTGGGATATTACTAAGAGCTTTCATCAAACTGGTTATTTTATGCCCAAAATGGCAGACCAGTGTTAATCTCTCCCTGAGATCTTCCTGTTCTGAAGGCCCTGAGGACTCCTACATACAACTCAGACCTAATGACATGGGTGAATAAAAAAGTAGGTGAGTATGGATTAGTATTTTGAATGTGTGGTAAGGTGTTGTCTTGTCATGACCACCATGAAATCAATGTCCTTTCTCTGACCTTCATCATATCTCTTTATTTGGCATAATTGGAAGATTTCTTATTGTGTCATTTTCTCCTGTTAGTTCAGTGCACAAGTTAAAACATTAAGCAAGCCAAACCATGGGTTTCCATTGTCCTAGTAGATGTTTTGCCTTCTAGGACCTTCCTTCCAGGTTACTCTCTGTTTAGCATATTGCACAATGCCCCAATCAATGAAATCATTTTGAGCCTAGGAGAAAATCTCCATTTGTAAAGCAGTACACATAAGAAGTAGAAGATGCCCCACACTCAAATGCTCCAGGAGACCAGAGTGTAAGGGTGTCTACATAGTTGGGAAACAGGATTTTGAGGGGTGGAAAGGGATCAGTTTAGATAGCAAACCTAGAAGTAACTATAAGTTTCTGAAATTCTAACCTTTTTTCCTTCTGCCCCTCAGATCCAATTCAGTTAGTGGTGGAATGTTTATTATCAAAAAAAGGAGTTTTTAATCCCAGGCCCAAACTCTAGGTGTTCTTGTTACATCTTCCCACCTGCCCCTGATGTAAATTGTCAGAAGGGCAAAGGGGAAGGGAGTCCCTTGCTCAGGAATATAAATGGAGCATACAAGTAACTGCAGTCTCTGACTTTCTATTTTGAAGGGAAAATAAAAGGAAGTTTGAATTTTTATGAAATCAGTTTCTAGGCTCTATGGTTCCTTCAGAACTTCTTTCCCTCCTTCTATGTTTTGAGAGCCACAGTTAGTACAGTGCTTCTGTCTCTTAGGGGCAATCCTTCTCTTCATACCATGCTTAAAGTAGACAATAGGTGGAAGCTGCCATTAAAACAAAAAAGCATGAAATAGCACACAGTGAGTGCTTTCCCTGAATTCCAGGACCTAACAAGTTCCCAATTCTGAAGAGAACATGATTATGGGTGAGTACTAACAAGATCCACTGAATGGTGAGCTTGGAACACTTTTCCCAAGGCAGGTTCTGTCCAGGTTATTAGGATGGCTGAGATTTACTGGATCAATGAACTTACAGACCATGCAAAACAGAAAATTCTAAGAGATTGAGATCCCAAAAAGAAACTGGACCAAGAAGAGAAAACTTATCATTGCTGAAAAAGGAGGAAGACATAACTAGGAGAATGTTCTTCTGAATACAGATATGGGTATAATTATAACAAAGTTCTAAGCTGTGGCTCATCAGTAGAAACTATCAGGTCAAACCTCACTAAAGCTAAAAATAAAACTTATAAAATAAAAAAAAAAAACTATTTGGATTTCAGTACTAACATCTGTTTTAAGGAGTGTGATTGTGGTGTGTGTGTGTGTGTGTGTGTGTGTGTGTGTGTGTGTGTGTGTGTGTGTTTGTTTGTGTGTGTGTGTGTGGTGTCTGAGATTATTTATGGGACAACATTAGTTCTTAAAAATCAACATACTGTCAATATTCTTTAGGTTTCCCACTCATGTCTGGTGGCGTTCTAGGTCTACCACGTGAAACACACAATTCTCGCTTTCTTCTGGTTAAATGGAGATAAACATGTAATGGATATGTCAACCTGGGTTGGTTTCAAACTATGATCTTCAGATCTTACTCTCTGGAGTAGGTAAGGTATAAGAGTGAGCCACTATGCTCAGCCCAGTATTTCCAGTGACTTACATAATCTTTCTGAATCTCAATTACTTCCTGTGTGCAAATTGAAAAGAATTACTGTGTGGACTTTAGAATCAGGTGGGAGTTATGACTGGGTGTAGGAAGTATACGTGTTTGGGATGTGTTTACAGAGCCTGACACTCTCATAAAACTACTGATGTTTATATTGAAATGTATTCCAGGAATTGGAAACAAGAGGGATTTTTCTGTTCTAGTTTATCCATTTACGGCATTGAAGGAGACAGAGATATTCAAGGAGAACAGGGAAACAAATGCAGCACTTGTACACTGTAGATATTGTGTTCACAATGAGCTATACGACTGTGGACAGGGACAGGAGGGATGGGATTGTAAAACAGGATATGAACTCATTACCTGACTTACAAAATGGTTATCCGTATAACAATTTTAAAAATACAATAACAATTTTAAAAATCCAGGTTGATGATTCTCTCCTCCAGTTTTTGTAGGTGCCCTTAAGACTCAGGCCCACCGATGGAGTTTTTTAAGGTCACTTTATATGATAATTAATATAAAGCCATAATATCTTAAGAAATGTTTTAACAAGTACTTCATTCTTAATACTGGTTTCTCTTTGAGTAGCAATTCTATATGTTGTTGGCAGAGCTAATATTTTACTTTCTGGTTTTAGTATTTGTTAAGTGTTGAAATCCCTCTTAATGTTTTACAACAGAGTTCTGTTGTATCTTGGCACCCTGCCCCTAACTAAAATGGTAATCAACGTGTGTAATTCATGTACTTGAGTATGGGTTTTACTTATTTAATTTACTGATGATGGTGAATTGTCACTGTCCTTCAGCTCTTCAGCTCAAGACTAGTGCTCTATCACTTGAGGCAAAGTACCTCTTCTAGCTGTTTCTGCTAAGGTGGTGCTGTGGAAACAAACCTAGGGTCTCATGCATTCAAGATAAGCTGTATACCACTGATCCACCTTCTCAACCCCATAAGTGGTATTTTTGTGCAAGGGTCTATCAAGCAAATCTATTGAGCAGATGTATTCATTCGCCACTAGACATAATCAAAATTATGAATTACCTGATATTTTAATGAATAAAACTGGAGGAGGTATTTTAAACTAAAACTACAAAAGTAATTTTAAGGTCTTGGTGCTAACAAATCTGTCCAGGTGTTATTACACTAAACAGAGATTTCAAAATGATTTTTCTTCATTAATTCAAAGATTAAAGGACTTATAATACGTATTTCAAAATGCAAATTAAAGGGAAAATCAGTCAGGAGGTAAAATTTATATTGAATGTTATTTTTCGTATAGGAAAAGAAGATCTTAGATGGCAGACTAAAGACAAAACACTATCAGAGCCCTTTATTATGAATTATACAAAAAGAAGCTTTAATTGAAAAATTGAGCTTTAATGTGCACATCAGGCAAAGGCAAGCAATCAGAGCATACCACCAACAAAAAAACGCCATAATGTATATCTCAGAAAAAGGAAACAAGTACAGACCCGGTTTCAACATCCTTATCCTTGATTTCAATGATACACATGTATCCCCCCTACACACAGACACACTCACACACATACACACACACACACACACACACACACACGAACACACAAAAATGTATGCACCAGCTCAACCTATTCACTTCCATTCAACATGAATCAAAGATCTTCCTGTAATATTTGAAACTTTAAAAGTTTCAAGTCTTGTAAGTAATTGATAACAGATGCCTAAGCAATTATTTTCTGAATAGACTCTGCTATATAAATGAGAGTTCATGATGGTTATAACTACTTAAACATCTTTGAATCTCGAAAGAATTAAACAAGGGAAAATCTGAATTTTGGAACTATATTTCTACCAGCTATTCTTCAAAGGCTTAATAAGAGGTAACAAAATCCAAAATTAAATACCAAATTAATACAACTAATACTTGTGTAAGCGAAGTGAAAGACACTGATCAGTGACCTATGCTGCCTCCATTTCTAAGCTGGCTGGACATTGTGGAACCTTTGATTCTGCTGGGCCAGGCCCACAGTTGTCTTCCCCAGAGCAGTGGCCCTGCTGGGGTTGGCACTGGGAGCTGTGTGGAGAGGAGGGGAGTCCTAGGGGTAGGCCGAGCTGGGGTTGCGGATGGAGGTAGTAGGGAGAGTATGGGAGACCCTAGCAGAGGCTAGTGAAGGGAGGAAGGAGGCAGTACGCCAATGGCTCAGGAAGCAGCAGCCCCAAAGGCAGCTGGGTTCTGGGGAGTGTTTGTGAGGTGCGGAGTTAGGCCCCTGGGGCCTCGTGGCTGGGTGAGGAGAGCAAGGAGTCTCAAATCCCACCCAAACAGGCAATGAGAAATGAGACAACCAGTGGCTGAAGAATTTCAAGAAAAAAAGCACGGACTTGTAGGTAAACTCTGGGGGTGGAAAGGGCAGCAGTGCTGAACCAGTGGTGGTCACGCCTCTCTGGGGCCCTTGACGCGGGTGAGGTCCAGCTCTTCTGTGCAATAGGCCTCACTTTCGCCTTGAAGCAGGCACCAGGAATCTCAGGCACAGCCTCAGCCTGCCCCACAGAGCTGGCTTGCCATGAGTGTTGGGGACCGGGCAGCTGCTGGGAGGTTATGTGCAGCAGGGCAGAGGAAGAATGGCTGGTGGGCACTGCTCCACCTCTGCCCCACAGAGCTAGCTTGCAATGAGTGTTGGGGACCGGACAGCTGCTTGCAGGTTATGTGCAGCAGGGCAGAGGAAGAATGGCTGGTGGGCACTGCTCCACCCTAGCCAGGCACAGGGCCAGAGGGGAAGTTCTGGCTCTGGATCAGGACCAGGGACTTCCCCCCCCCCCCCCCCAGACAAGTGTCCTCTGTTGACTTGCATGGTGGCTGCTATGTGTGGGCTTGGAAATTCCTTAACATGGCCAAGGAGTCTCCACGGATAGGCATATTTGCTCCTGTGCCTCTCCCATCTTCTGGATTCCCACTGTCCTCCTGCCTCGTGCCATGTCCAACTATAGGAGTAAACTTCTCCAGCCTCTAAGAGGCCATCCTGGATGTGCTCACAGGGCTTCCCACGTCTGGTTCACCATGCATGCAGGGCTCACAGGGTGCCATCCTCCAGGCAAAGCGTACCCCCATTTCAGCTTGCAAGAGGGAAATGCTTCATTGTCCCAGATACAGCTGCCCTTGGAGTTCTCTGTGTACACTACTCTTGTGCTGAGATAATGATCCCCAAAGACCACCAAGCCATTTCTGATGCGAGCACACGAGGGGCATTTATTGCAAGCTCGAGCCTGGACTCACAACTGTCAGCATCGCAGTGGGTCAGAGTTGAGAGCCCTGAACCTTCAGTTAACAGGGTTTTTATAGGGCATAGGGCTGAAGTAAGTGGGTTCATAGCTTGTCAGTTACAAGATTGGTTGACATTTAATGAGTTAATATTGTAACAATCTTATTGGCTAACATGTGCAGGCTTAGCAGTAAGAAACAAATTATGTTAACTATGGAATCTTAAGAAACATCTGTAGCTTTAGGTACCTTCCTGTCATCCGCTTATGGCTATTGCTAGGAGCGTTACGGGAAGAATGTTATTGGGACATTTAATGGTTTTTCCAGGAACCTGAGTCCTAACTTTCAGTAAAAGTCTTTACAATGGATACTTTTAGTAAATGCCTTCACAATGGATACTTTCAGTAGAGGCCTTCAAAATGGACTAAGTCCAGAATGGCTATACTTTGGCTAAGGTCTCTCACTAGGTGTGTGTGTGTGTGTGGGTGGGTGTGTTTGGTGTGAGAGAGTCAGACACAGCTGAGGTTTGATGTAAAACACTTCTTCCCTACAGCATTGAGTTTTGGTATCTAGTGGTTGTTCCTCCTCCTGAATGATGAACTCTAAATTTCTTCTTCTATATAGTTTTATCCTTAGATATTCTTAATATTCAGATTCCTAACATCTGCTTGTGAACTTCAGAATTTGCTTCATAAAGAGGGTGCCTTTCTTCTTACTTTTATGAAGCCTTTTGCTCTATTTAAATGGATCATGTGCTGTGTTATTGGTTTTACTTAACCCAGACTGTTGTGGCCCAGGCTGTGACTGTTAGTTCTGAGATTAGTTTAGGCTAATATGAGATACTATATTTTCAGACTATCTAGTGAGAAAAGTTCAGCATCTTTATTGAAACAATTTCCTGGCTGTAAAACAAACAAAAATTCCAGTGGTATAAATGTACAATTTGTTGATTTTAGTTAATTGTGCACCACAGCAATGAAAAAAATCTTCTTACTAAAGTATTTAGAATATGAAAAAAATCAATTATTATAGAACTTAAAAACTGATCAAATACCAAAAGAAAAACAAAGACACTGATCAGGAATGCAGTACAAATGTAAGTGTTTAATAAATAAATGAAATGTTTGAGATTCTTATCCACATAGGAAATACAAAGGAAAATAAATAGGAAAGTCACTGAAATCCCATCCTACACACCAGAATAGCTATCACCACTCGAAAAAATAAACATCTGGGAGGTTGAAATAAATCAGGAACTATATTTGGTTTTGTGATATTGTAAACTAGTGCAACCCATAAGAAGATCATAATGGAAGTTTAGACAATACCAAAAAGACACATGTATTGATGACCTTTACTGCAACCTTACTACATAAAGAAGGAATATAAATCAACATCAACATCCATGTGCATGGCAGCAAGAAAGAAAGCTGTGTAATCAACCTAGATGCACAAAAAAGAGGGAATAAAGGAAATATGCTATTCATAACTATAAACATGTTCTGGTATGTAAGGGAAGTAAATTTCTCCAATATCACTGCTAAATATTTTTGGATATATACCTAATCCTAATTTCACAGGTTTTGTGGCTTAGTGTTTTTCTTTAAAAGGGACCTCCATATTCATTTTTAGAGGAGTTACAATAGGTTGAAGATATCCTATAATATGTGGATATTAGAAGAAACTTAAATATAACAATGAACACATAAAGACCATCATATACAGTTTGTAATTTGATCCAATTTTAAGAAGGCAACAGTTGGGGGACAAGACAATGTTAGAAGCTTAATAACAAAAACACAGACATGGAACATTTTTTAAAAGTGTGCAACTGATTAGTGCTAATACTAACAAAATATTTTCCTCAAGTTTTAAAAATGGAACAATTAAAATAATACTTAATAACATCAAGTAAGTATGCCATGGAAGAAAATGTACCATAGATATATGTTTCCCCATAATTTGTTTTAATTTATAACAAACGGATTAAAAGAAAATGAGATTACATGTCTGAAGATGATAACACATTCAAGTATCATTGATTGAATCCAGCAAAGGAAAGTAACAGAAGTAGAGAGTAAGAACAACCTGGGCCATAGATGAAGATACTCAGTAGAACTTTGTGAGGAAAAAATGTGTTCCATTTTGCTCATAAACAGTGAGCTAGGACAGCTACCTTTTGACAGAACACTTGTAATGTAGTCAGAACAGTGGAGTACTAATTTAGGCAGTAATTTATTACTTTTATTCCCTAATCTTATGATATGATTCCCAAATGATGTGAGTGATCCTAGATTTTCTGGGCCCTTTTTAACCCAAAATTTCTAAGTCCTTCCCCTGCCAATAATTCTTCTACTATTCTCATTTCTCCTTGTTTCTAAACTCAACTCCTGTGACCTTTTGGTTTGTTGGAAAGAGCTTGAGAAATATGAGGATGGTCTAGAATCTGAGCAACATCCACACCAGCTTGGAGGATCTAGTAAAAGAGCTTCACCTGGAACTCAGAATCAGATATTAATTGACCTCTTTGGAAATAGAGAAACTCAATCCCTCAGGCAGGATCTATCATTCCTTGACATTCTCTGAAGAGATTTGGTACTAGGCCACAATTCAGAGAATGAGCTTTCCCACCACTTACCACAGCTTTGTCAGGAGGAATAGGTTCAAAACTAAAAGTGACCTCAGTTTTCACAGGGCCAGTCAGAAACCAACAGATCACATTTTCCTCCTCATCAGGCACCTTTCTGAGAGGAACAGAGTCTGGGCAGAGTCTACGATGGAGATAAAGTGAGACTGGGCCTAAGGAGTACACAAAAGAATGTTCATCTCTTTGACTAAAAGTGAGTTGTGCAGTGAGACATGACAACTTCCTTTATATATGAAAATTCACTAGGTGAGTTATCTCACTGACACTGTGCGGGAGGTCAGTTTCCTCAAAGAAGTTGTTAAATGTTGTGTTTACCAGTTTACTCTATAGGCTGTTGTCTCTCCCATCTCTTCCCATGCCAAGAATGCATTGCTTCTTTCAGGTACTCAACTACTTGTCCTGAATCCTAAGCAGGAATATTGTAGGCTATCCTTTGGCTAACCTCTTGCATTGAAGGTAGAAAAGGCCCAGGCTTCGCACATGCCAAGAGGTAGAGAAGGTGAGATAAGCTCAGATTGGTACTGAAGAACAATCATATTGAAAAAAATAAGTAAATGAAATTAATGGTTGAGTAATTTAGGGTGTATAACCACTAAATTTAGGTAATTATTAGTAACATATATACAATCATGGATTAGGAAGAAAACAGTGAAATAGGTTCAAGATAGCATGGAAAAGACACATAATAGCCATAACAGGAGATGAGAGTGTGAAGGAATTGTTGGCATAAGTCCATTTATTATCTGAGGAGTGACTGGATAGGAGGCTTTTAGAATAATATCTAAAAGAGAGAGACTTGCTGGGCACTAGTGGCTCACACCTGTAATCCTAGCTACCCAGAAGGGTGAGATCTGAGTATTATGATTCAAAGCAAGCCCAGGCAGAAAAAGCCAGAAGTAGTGCTGTGGCTCAAGTGGTAGAGCACTAGCCTGGAGCTCAGAGACACTACCTAGGCCCTGAGTTCAAGCTTCAGGATCATCAAAACAACAACAAAACCATAATGATAAAAAGAAATAAAAGAAGGACTTATAGATATACGATGGAATGATGATCCTGTGTAACTGTCTAGGGAACATAAAAGGAGAAAAAATTTGGAGCAAAATGATACCTATTCATTACTAATCAAGGATGCAAAGCAAATGCCAAATTCCTCTGCCCAAAAACTTCCAAACCTGGGCTCAGAACATGGCTCATTGGTTGAGTGTTTGCCTTGCAGGCTTGACGCCCTGGGTTCAATTCCTCAGCCAGAAGTGGTGCTATGGCTCGAGTGGTAGAGCACTAGCCTTGAGGTGAAGAGGTGAGGGACAAGACCCAGGCCCAGAGTTCAGGCCCCATGACCTGCCAAAAAAAACCCCAAAAAAACAAAACAAAATAAACTTCCAAACTTATCTTTTCTCATAATTGAGGAGAGGCTTTTTAAAAAACAAACAAACAGTAATTCTTATCTCGTTCAAGGTCATCAGAACTTCAGTAGAGTTTTCCTGTTGAGATATAATGCATCTAACTCTGCTGAACTTAATCATGACTAGGAAAGTATGGACATTGATGTGTTTATTACATTTTTCCTTATAAATACATAATTCTGTCAGATATTATATGTAATATATATTGTACAATATATTATACATTATGTAGTATAATAAATATATTATAATATAACATATATATTAACAGACTTCCTAATTTTAGAGTTAGGAACAAGCAACATATTGAAAGACAAATGCTTGAATCTCTGAGTAATTTCTCTACCACTGGACAATTCCAGGTTTCATTCTTATTACCCAAAGAGCAACATAGGCAAGTGGTGCCCATGGAGGTGGTTCTCTGGATTCTAGAAACTGTGATCTGCACATATATATGAAATATTGTTTTATACTAGTGAATGTGTAAAACTATAGCAACAGATAATTAAGTCAACATCTATGTGCACACACACTCAATCACTTTCAAGTATAAGAAAAAAGCCGGAAGTGGTGCAGTGGCTCAAGTGGTAGAGCACTAGCCTTGAGTTGAAGAGCTGAGGGACAGCACCCAGGCCCAGAGTTCAGGCCCCATGATCGGACCCCCCCCCCCAAATAAAGAATGTCTGTTCTATGTTCCCTATGCACCTACACAGAGAGTACATGAGTTGCACTTGAATTGTCCTGGGAGTTCTTCATCTGGCCACTGTAGCTTCATATCCTTTCTTCTCTTAGTAGCTATATGTCATGTGTCCAACAACAATACTTGTTACAAGCAAAAGTATCTACCCTGGCACACAGAGGAACTTGGATTTCAGAAATGCCACAAATAAGTAGGAGGTACAGCAGTACTTTTAAAAATTAAATAGATTGTATATTTATTAGAAAGTTTGTCAGAAAAATAAACTTCAGTGCAGGATGAAATACTTGAAGAAAACTGCAGTTGAAATTACATATAGCTAGGTGTTGGTAGCTCATGCCTGTAATCTTGGCTAATCTGGAGGCTGATTTCTGAGAATCACAGTTCAAAGCCATCTTGGGCAGAAAAGTTGCCATTAGACACTTATCTCCAATTAATCAATCAAGACTAAAATTGATTCTGTCTCTCAATGTTGTAGAAAGATAACCTTGAGCCAAAGAGCTCAGGAACAGTGCCCAGGACCCAAGTTCAAAGTCTGCAATAGACAATAAGTAAAAATAAAAAATAAATTACATATAATTTATTACCAACTCTGTACAAGGAAAATAGGATATGACACATGGCAACATATGACTTCAAGTTACAAAGTTCCAAAGCATTTCCCCACTCTTGAGAACTAGGAGTAATCCATATTGAAAAAATAAAAACATGAATGATTTATACCAAATTTCAAAACATACTATATGTTATACAAAGGAAATGCAATAAACATGCATTTCACAATTTAGTAACATCACGTAGTATAAAGAATCTGATTAACTGATTCATAAAAATCAATACAATGCTGATAAAACTTCCAATATCTCAGGGGTCAAATTAGCAGAATACTTTCCATCTATGATGGCTGTTTTGTAAATTATCCAGCCCTCTCAATTCCACAACTGAAGAAGGCTCTTCCTGAGAATGTCCAGAAACCTGTCTCCTGTGAGTGCTCAATGTAGACCTGGTGCCATTCTCTATTAATTACACATGTGATAGACTGAATATCTGATAACTTAATGACATTTTAGTTCTCAGAAAAAAAGGAAAATTGAAGACAGTGGGAAAATCTACCAGATCCCTGAAAGATTTCTATCATTGTGCTAAAACTGTACCCTTTTACTGATACTTGAACAAACTGCAGCAATTGTCACTCCAACAACATGTCCAAAACATAGCTTTCCAAATATTGAGCCGCAGTGCCACTTCCAGTTTTCTGGTGTTTAATTGGTGGAAAGAGTGTCACAGATTTCCTGCAAGGGCTAGCTTTGAACTACCATCTTCAGATCTCAGCTCTTGCATAGCTAGGATTACCGGCATGAACCACTGGCTCCCAGCTAAAATGTTACTTATTTTAAGTTCTATGATTTAGTTGAGGGAGTAGAATGAGTGTGTAGAAAGGAAACTTTCAAGTCATCTCTCTAAATAATTTCAGAGTTTCATTTTCATAATATTTATTGCAGTGATTAATAACAGAAGCTCCCAAAGTAACAGAACGATCCTTCATTTTCTCCTTCCCATAGGTATTATTAGAAGATGAGTGAAATCTAAGTATAAGGCAATATGCACTTGAAACTATAAAAAAATATGTTGATGACACATAAAGAGCTATATTACACAGCTTCTTTTCATTTCATAAAAAAAAGAAGGTCATACAAGTATATTTATTGGCAGGCTTTTTCATCTGAAAAAAATATCATAAAAAAGCTGAAGCGGATCAGCAACCATATAAGTGTGATATAGCATTGGAGACTATAAGACATGAATTTATTCATTAAATAATTATCTAGGAAAGGTATCTGTTCACTAAATTTATTCATTGTAAATTTCATTTTATTTACATGTCACTTAATATATAAATACATACAAGTGTGAAGATATATATATATACACATATATATGTATATATAAACATATATACATATATATGCATATATATATGTATATATGTATATATACATATACATATATATGCATATATTTATCAGCAATATCTGTCCAGTGAACTGCATGGTTAGGTAATTTCATCATGTCAAGTTCATCAAAGGGATGGACTTCCATAAACCTTAACAATCCTGCAACATCACTGCACATGCAAACATAAGTGTTCACAATTGTAAGCCAGACCTGTGTTTTACCAAAGCTTTGTATATAGTGTGTTATTTTTTTCATTTAGGCTTGACACAAAATGTGTTTGCCCTAGAAATAAATGATGGCATTATAACTGCAATATGTTAGTCTAAATCTTTACATTGAACACATGTTCAGTATGAGTTGTTCTTTCTTTCCTTTTCTTATTTTATCTTTAGGATATTGATTTCAGTTTTGATGTAGTGTTTGCCAGACAGGTACTCCACCACTGGAGTCACTCCACCAATCCTTTCTTGTTTAAGTTACTTCACTCATAGTGTAGCAATTTTTGCACCAAGCCCCCAAAGCAGGGACCATGATTTCATTCCAATATACCTACCTAGTAGGTTGATATGGGTGATACTTTCCTTCCTGGACTGATTCAGAACAGTGATCCTCTCAAATTTCTACCACTTTAGTTAATAGTGTGTGCTCCAGTTCTGCCTACCTCTAGAAGATAGGACAGGAATTAATGATTACAGGTAATTTGAGTGAATCATTGGCTCATAGGTGATTTGATTTTAAAATGTAGGGTAAGTTTGAAAGTACAATCACAGTAGTCATATATTTTGCTAAGTAAATTTTGCTTCACATTATAAAACACCTAGACCAGAATTCAGGACTTATATTGCTGTCTGTCAACTTGTATGCCATTTGGGAAAATAAACTTAATACTTAATGTCTTCCATGAGTGGTAAAGATCTTTGAGTGGTCTGATGTGCTGGTTCACATCTATAATCATGGTTAGCAATCAGAAATAAATAGATCACAATTTGAACATAGCCTAACCAAAAAGTTAGGAAGTCTCCATCTCAACAATCTAGTGGATCATGTTGAATCATGCCATTAATCTCAACACCACAAGAGGCTAAGTCTCTGCCCAGTACCTGTGTCACTTAGGTAAATGGCTCACTTGGAGGCAGTCACCTGTCCTGATGCAGAAACTGGGCTGAGATTTAGCCAAGAGGAGGGAGGATTCTCTCCCACCTTCCCAGGGTGGACCTCCAGAATGCAGTGAATGTGCATGCTTTCCTCCTCCAAATGGTTTGAGTTGTCATGCTGCTGAGTGCTCATTATTTGATTCCAGTGACCTGTGGTAGAAGTATAAGGTAACAGTAATTTAAATTTCACATTTTCCAATTGAGCTGTTCTTCACAGCCTGTGAGTTCAACTCACCAATTGTCCATATTTTGAGAGTTGAGAATACTGAGGTAGGGGAGAGAGGGAGGGTGAGTGAAAGAGAGGAGTGATAGATAGAGGGAGAGAGAAGAGAAAGGAAGGAAGGAAGGAAGGAAGGAAGGAAGGAAGGAAGGAAGGAAGGAAGGAAGGAAGGAAGGAAAGAAGGAAGGAAGGAAGGAAGGAAGGAAGGTAGGAAAGAAGAAAGAAGGATGGAAGGAAAGGAGAAAGAAAGAAAGAAAGAAAGAAAGAAAGAAAGAAAGAAAGAAAGAAAGAAAGAAAGGAAGGAAGGAAGGAAGGAAGGAAGGAAGGAAGGAAGAAAGAAAGAAAGAAAGAAAGAAAGAAAGAAAGAGAGAGAGAGAAAGAAAGAAAAGAAAGATAATGATTGACAATGAACGGTTTGGAGTCAGGATTTACATGGCAGAGGTGATACCTGTATTTGGTATTATGTCTGCCCAAGCCATGCAGACCCAATGCAGACACTTCCCCTCTTCTTGGCTAAGTTTCCATCCTTTTTGTGTTACCCAGGTATCTGGCATGCCTGGAGGCAGACACCTCCCCCTCCTACTAAGTCACAACTTGCTCAGCCTCTGGTCACACTTTCCATTTGACCAGAGGAGATTCCCAGACCCGGAGGTCACATCCAGTGTGGCCAGAATTTTCCCCCTCCAGGCCATATGCCATCAGGTCCTTGGCCTAGATATGTCCTGGCCCGAGGTTGGGTCAATCCCCTTTTTTTCACATGCCTCTCCACCACATATGACATGGGCAGCAGTTCAGTAAATAAACTACTTTACCTGACTGAATACCATGTGGTGTTCTCTTCATTGGTTACCTAATGATACTTACCTAATTAATACACCTTACACTTCACAGTTTTTAGTTATGAATTAATGGATATTTTTCTGACATATGTGAGATCAGCATCTAAAAAACATATGTACTAACTCATCATTTAACAGTATAATTCTGCCTGGAGTCTTTTTTTCAATTTTTTAATTTTGAAAATAATGTAAAGAGAAGTTGCAATTACATTTGCAAGATAATGAGTACATCTCTTATTAAGCATTGTTGCCTCCTCCTTTGTTTCCCCTTTTCATCAGTTCCCATCTCCCACTTCCTCCTCCAAAGGTGTAAAGTTTGTTTTTTGACATAATGTGTTGTACATCTCATTGTTGCTATGGATCCACCTGTATCCTTATTTACATAATTTGTTTTTTCCCTTGCACTCCACAAACACTACCAACATCTGAATTTTTAATAGCAGCCTAATTAACCTTAAAGTCTATTTTGTTTTCTTTGCTTTGTTTTGTTTTTAGCTTAAAGTAATCAAAGACTTGGTGGGATAATCTGGAAAGATCTCTACCGTCATATTTTCTAATCACCCTGGGCTACAACCTGTGTGCTACCAGGTCAGATGATGGGACTTTGAAAAATTAGGAAGCAGATGCACATCCTAAGGTCCATGGTTTTGGGATTTCTCAGATTCTTTTTTAAATGTAATTGTTACTAAGGTGTGTAGAGTGTGTTTACCATATCACAATTCATGTAATGTGTACATTTGCCTTGTAGACAATGCCATCCTTTCCTGAGCTTTCTCCCAGTTTTTGTTTGTTTTGTTGTAGTTTGTTTTTGTTTTTGTGCCTAACCATCAGCTTCAACTCAGGATTGGTTGCTGCACCTGAGTTTTTGTAATCAAGGCTACTCTACCTCTGGAGTCCCAGCACCCTTTATGGCTTTTTGGTTGTTAATTGGAGAGAAGAGTCACAGATTTTCTCACTCCTGCTGTCTTTGTACTGTGATCAGCAGCCTCCTGAGTAGCTAGGATTATACGACTGAGTCCCCAGTGTCCAGTTACTAAGGTATTAGTTTCATGCTTATCTGGTTGTGTTACAATTTTCCTCGACACTTGGCACTAATACTCCATATTGCCTGGCTCAAATCTGAATTGGTGGAACATGCTTTTATTTTGAGGAAGGCAGGAATAGGAAACTATACGCCATAGGGACATATAAGCTAAACAAATCATTTGGAACGTGGCATAAAGACAAGTAAATTTATTGCCAGTTGACTGTGCCCTGTTTTTACTGTTAATTTTTCATGGCCTGTGAATGATGTTAGACACACCCAAATGGCCATTGGCAGAAATAAGGTTTCTCATCCTGTTCTAAAAACAAAACAAAAAGTCACCAAAAAATATTACTTATGAGTCCAGCAATTTCGTCAAATTAGAGACCAATCTGCCCTAGTTTATGAAAAAATGTCCTTTATTCAACTGCTGCTACTTTTTCTAACTACAAATATAATGAAATCTGTAGTAGTGTGTAGAATTGTATACCACAGCTGTCATTTTAATTTACAAAAAATTCAGACTTTAAAATGTTTATTTATTTTTTTGACAGTTGTGGGGCTTGGACTCAGGGCCTGGGCACTGTCCCTGAGACTCTGTGCTCAAGTTAGTTAGCATTCTACCAATTGAGCCACAGAGTCACTTCTGTTTTTTGAGTTGCTAATTGGAGATACGAGTCTTATGGGGAGTTTTCTTCCTGGGCTGGCTTTGAACTGCGATCCTCAGATCTCAGCCTCATGACTAGCTGGGATTACAGGCATGAGAGACTGGCACCTGGCTTCAAATAGTCATTTTTAAAATGAACTGCTTGGTGCCTCTGGCTCACATATATAATCCTAGCTATAGTTAGGATTACAGTTATGAGAAACAAACACTAGTTAAGTGTTGTTCATGATGGTTTATATTGCCATGCTATAATATTGTTTGTTTCTTATACTACAATGCTCTTATTTTTATTTTCACATAAGTGGGGGTGATAAGTGCTAGCCAGTGTTGCACTTTCTTTGGTTGAGATGGAGCCATGTGGACGATCTTTCCTAGAATGACACGGAATTGAAATCCTCCTGTTCTCAGCTCCCCATGGGCCTGAGATGATAGAAGTATTCCATCACACATAGCCAGTGGTTGGGGAGCATTGCAGGTAACTCTACACTGGTCTGGAACTGATGTCCCAAATATCTACCTTTACAGGCAAAACAATGTTATATTCCATTTTACTTTGGATAGCTTATGTATATACTTAGAGAGTACAATAATAACACACTACATGTTAAATATATAAAATAGTCAATATAATTAGCAGGTTTATCTCCTAAAACATCCAAGCTAATTTAGTTTAGTTAACTCCTGACTCTGTTTGGCAATATACCATAAACATGAATACACTGACAATGTGCAGAATATTGGAAGTTGATAGAGATAGAGACAAGTTAGAATATGTGTAGTAAATATATATTTATCTATTGCTCCTCTGAAGAATATTTTTATATATTCACCATGACAATACCACCATATATTCACCATGACAATCTGCCATCTTCGTCTTTTTACATCTTTTTACGTTGTAAGTATGAACGTTTTCCTGTTTATTATAATGTTTTGAAATTATTATATGATGGAATTAAAAATTTGTAGAGTCTACTGAAATTATCTCATTTTGTTTGGATTTGTGATGCTAAATCATTAAGACCATGGTTTCCTGAAATTTATGCTAACAGACTATATCACTAAATTATATTCTAATTATATCTTATTATTGTATTTTTATATAGGGTTCTACTGTTGCTGTTTTATGATATAAACTGTTGTGAAGCTAGACAGAAACTTGCAACCCCACTGCCTCCAGTAACAGTTTGATCATCAGGTTATGGAGACTGACAAATATAACTCTAACTAATCAGGAGTTTGAGACCTGAGATTTAGTTCAGACAGCCTGAGCATGAAATTTTATGAGTCTCTCCTCTCCATTTCACTACAGAAAGCTTGCAGTGGAACTGTGGCACAATTGGTAGATCACTACAGTCACCAGAAAGATACTCAGGCTTGTCATATAGCCCCTGAATTCAAGACCTAAAACACAGATATGCACAGCAAAACCTTACACACATACACACACACTCAACACACATGTACACAAACAGATTCGCTGGCAATGTTGTATCTTAAATTCTTATCCAGAGATTGGGCAACAGCCCACTCATTTGTGAAGGTTTTTTTCCTGATTATTTTAAGGAGGAGGATAGTTCATGGGACAAAGATGACAAGACTTCAGTGAGGAATTCTTTATAAATGACTAGCTTATTATAAAAAAAACAGGAGCAAAGTTTTCATATTTAAAGCTTACATTCCTTCAACTATAGTATTTTTCTATAATAATCATTGAATCCTGAGAAGACAATGCAGCACCTCTTCCCTCCTCCCCCGCCCCTCTGTCATAAAATATGACAAAAGTATCAAAAATACTCTCTTATCTTACAAGAATGTACATCTCTAAAAATGTCTGACAATATGTAAGGTTTATTTTTCAATACTTGTATGATTTTCCCACCTCTAAGTACTTAGGTTTTTTCCAGATGACAGCACACTGGGGCTTCAAGAGCAAAGAAGACTAGGAAACAAAAAACAAACAAAGTCCTACTATGTAGTTGTCAAAAAAAGATACATGAAGTACATGGCATGCTGAGAGGGCCCTGAGAGGCAAAATGATTTCTGCAGGATCAGAGGAATAGTGACAAATAAGGCATGGATCTGACCTAGGAAGTGTTCCTTGAGGTTGAGAGCATGATGATTCCCAGACCTAGCTGAGGATATTGGGATTTGACAATGTTCACATGTGTATAGAGTGATGTATGAGGGAAGATTTCAGTCTCCAGTATGTCGTTGGGATGGTCTTATGTGAGCAAGCAGCTTAGATCATTGGGCTCTGAGAGATGACACTCTCTACCTCACAATGGAACAGAATATGGAACTCTGAGTGCCAGGCAACTGTAACTGACAGCTCAAGCCAGCTCAAGTGGCCTGTAGCTCAGGAACAAGAAAAATATTCCTGTGTTGTTTTCAAAGTTCAAGAGACTCAGGTCTCAGGCATAAGAGGTGTGAGTGCCTCACTCAATGCTGCAGACATTGGATCAGTGCAAAAACACGAATCCATATTCTCGGGCCTTTTTATAAGAAGAAACCAAGGAAAACCCAAGGCAATTCAGGCCAGTTATAACTGACAGGAAACCTATTTAATCTCATCGTAGCCCATAGTACAACCTTCTTCTTGTGTGCTTTTACATGTGTATACTGAGAAAATATTTACTTTGTACTTTTCAATCCACTCTATTACTCATTTTAAAGTGTACTCCTAATTCCACGTTTCAAAAATCCATTCTTTTTACCACCTCAGTGTGACAATGAGTCAGCCCAAACCCTGAATGTGCCTTATAATATAGGGAGCTTGGACTCAAGCTTGTTTGAAATGCTGGTAATGGACCTGGTCCCTGATTACCAGAATGGTGATCTTTTCTATGTGGGAAACATCCTTCACCACTATAGAGTAGGAGACAATGGAGCAGTTGCTGGATATTGTTTAAAAAGTGAGTGCTCCTCTTTCAAACAGAGCTGATGAAACACCCTGGCAGATGATTGGAATACTTGGTACCTCTTGGAGACTGTTTCACTAGGGTCTGATCACAGGAGCTTGTCTTGAGACAAAGAAGTTCACTCCACAGCTAACTCCTTAGGAGTGGGCTGTCAGAACATTTCATTTGCCACAGAAACTAGTGGAGCCTTAGCAGTTTGCTTGCTGAGAGACTAGGATTATAGGAATGAGCCAGGGGCACCCACGTCCACCCTCACCTAGGAAACCAGTATCTTGGAGGCATTTGAAGGAATATAGACAGAAGAAAGAATGCAACTTGAGCTTGAATTCAGGGCCATAGTGCTGTCCTGTTCATAGTACTCTATAATTTGATCCCCAGGTCCAGGTCTGGCCTTTGGCTGGTTAACTGAAGTATCTTTAGAATTTTACAAATTACACTGTGTTCAAACAGTGATCCTCAGATCTCACCCTCCTGGTTAGTAGTAGTAGAGGCATGAGCCATTGTGCACTTATTTGGACAGATGCATATAAGCATCCTCACTGAATTTTCTTGAAATTGTGTAGACATATCTTCACTTTTTGTCTGTCATGTTTACATTACTCTGTGGGACTTAACCAGTCCCATGTGTATCCTGTTAGTTCAGAACAAGGAGAAGCACAGAGTTATTCTCCCTCTCTCCTCCCATTGGTACAGATCCTTCTACCGAAACTGAGAAGAAGACGAACAAGATGAAAAAGAAAGTGGACGTTGGGACAAAGAGAAGCTATGTCCTTGAAAAATGGGTATCTTTGAGGTTTCTGATTCAAAATCAACATTCTTCTTTGCACACCAGTTTTGATTTTCACCGGGGGGTTGAGGCTTGGCACTTCACTGGATAGCAGATTACACATGGTGGATGCAGTTGCTGTTGTGGACTCTACTGGATGACAAGGAGGTCTGTGTATAACAAGTCAGATTCAGTGGGGAAACAAATTTCTCCTCCTATCACGGGGTGAATTTTAGAGTACTGTATTTGAGAAATTGTGAGGAGCATCCGGCTTGCAGGAGTCTCTTCCCATCTCCCAACATGCATGTCCCACCAGAAAAACGCTATAGGCTCTGGATGTGGTGGGCGGGCTCTCATTTTCCTTGTCTGCACACAGCATGGTTTGATCCATCTTTCCTATGTGGATGGACTTCTACCATGATGATTTCTATGAGCACAAGTACCATGACACCATGAAAGAACTTACACAGTATGTCAAGCTCAACATGCCCTCTTCAGTCTTGCTCTTCTGCTCACATATACTTCTGGAGCAGCTGCAGGAACGCATGATCCTTCAGACCAAGAAAAAGAGGAAGAAGTCCTTGTTTAGATGCCTTAGAGCTGGTGAGTATGGATGGAACCTGGGTCTCTAGGTCTCTGCCTGATTGGCCAAGAGCCCTTAGTACGCCCCAGTTTGGTAAAATGTCCTTTCATTGATATTCTTTGTCAGGTAATATCTGTTCTCCTTTTGAAAGAACTTGGAAGTAATCACTCATTAGAAACACCCTACCTTCTCATCAGTGTTCAGTCCAAACACAAGTTCTACAGCTTCCCCCATTAGATCCTCATGAATGTTTAGTCACACCTTAACTTCTATAGTTCTAAGACTCCTGAACCTATTTCCATGCTCAGGTTTGCATCACCGTAGAACAACTTCTGCAGAACTCCAGATAAAGAACCCATCAGTGATGTCATCTCTGGTGACTGATATACATAGGAAGCCATCACTAATCTCCAGAAAGCATGTGAATATAGAGGGCTTTATTTTTTAATTGGTGGAAAGGCCCAAGCAAGTTTTGAGTCTTGTGGACATCTCACTGGTTCTGAACACCACATGTGATGCAGGTGCACCTGCACATACAACCAAGGAAGAAGATGATCCAGAATGTCTCCCATTGATATTCACAATCCACCTAGATCGGCGCCAAACCAGTCAAAAAGACTCGTCTTGGTGTGCAGGCTAAATGTGTGCTAATGGAAAATGACCCCAGTCTATGTTCAGGAAAATCAATAAGAGAGGTCCAAAATCTAGATTCAGTTGAGGAAAGAGAATCTTTCCTCACAGAATACCCAGACCAATCTGTCCTCTTGCAGGGGATCCAATATCCAATTAAGAAATTAGAACCTGTCCCTTCCTGCACTCAAGAAGAAAATCCTGTCTTTAATGAGGAAGTAAATCCCTTTGAGTACTCAGAGGGAGAATTTCTGCTTGAAGGCAACTTAGAGGCCCATCTAGACTTAGAGATTCCATTCCCCCTTCCTGGAAAAATCTTTATTTTCCTTTTGTTCTGATTGTTGTAATGTGTTAATTCTATTTAGTTTTCTAACTTTATTAAAATGTCAATGTTTTTGATATATTGTAGACTCATGAATCCTAAATATGTTTCTTTTTAAACCTACAATCTGAAGCATCGTGCATACGTGTGCTATTGGAGGGAAAACACAGAGTGACAGGGGGCTGAACAAGAGAGCCTACTGTGTATAAATGGAACTGTTAAATGCACAGGAAGCAGCAAAGAAGGCAGGTCATGCCTGGCTGGGTTGATAAGGTGGCTAGAAAAGGTTTTGGACAGCAGATAAGATGTCCTACAAAGCTATTCTGTCAATTGGGACAAATGACATAATATTTATAGTGGTATGTGGGACATTCTTCCAACAGTGAGTTCAAATCTGTATAGATTTTCTTTGTGCTTTGGGTAAATATGGAAGAAAAATTTGGCTCCAATAATATAAAAATCTACTTAGGTTGATATTTGACAAAATATATAGGAAATATTTATACTGGAAAGTAAAAACCATCATCAATAGAAGAAAGAAGGTTTACACAGATGAACAAACACAAAATCAGGAAGGAAAATAACACAATTAAATCAGTTGTATGTAAATAAATGTTATATTCTTGATGTTATATATAGTATATTATATAATATTTAAAATTGAATATGAGTTTTCAAACTACACAGGCATTTAAATTTTTAGTCTTAAGTAATTATTTCATAAAATATTAGTGTAAAATATTTTTGGTGAAATACACCTATAATTTGATTATAATTATATGATTATATGAATATATATTTGTGTGTTTCTAGATCTAACACTGATTATTAATAGATGAGTAAACATGTACATATATTTGTATATATCTGTCTATGAAATGAATATAATGAAACTGACTACACTATGTATTAAAATGCACCTATGACTTGAGTCCAAGAGACTCAGGCCTGTAATCCTAGTGATGTGGGAAGCTGGATTCTGAGGTTTAGTCTCTCTTACCCCCAAAGCCTTAGATTTTTAGAGGAGGTCTGTGCCCTTCAGTTTAGCAAAGGGACACATATGCAGTGGGATCACACTCCCCGAACCCAGAGGAAAGTCAGTAGAAATCAGGACAAGCCTCTTATGACACTCTACTCAGTTTCTGTACCAAGATGGCTATGTGTAAAACATCAGAGAAAAAGTAGGCATTCCCTCTAAAAGGATCTAAAAAGAGCCTTCTGAACTATAATCTCTGACTATACTGAAATAAACCTTATTTCCCTTCCCAAGCTGCAAACACATAGAAATATGGCAAGGGCTCACGTGAGATGGACAAAGACTTACAAATACATAAAATAATATATTCTGTTTCAGTAATTCAATGACAAATCACAAAAGCATGTCTTGAATTTTTCTTTTTTTTAAAGGAAAAGGAAACATACTCTGAATGTATCAGGAACTGAGTGACTGTTTGGTTGCTGAATTGTTGAATGCACTCCTGGGCAAAGGAGATACATATATGGAAGAAATTATGTGGGGGTGAATATCCTCACACAGCTTCACAAAATAATGGCTATAACTTCTATGATGCCACAGCCACCTTTGCCATAGCAACAAATAGGTGTCAGGCACTGGTTTTGCCCTGAAGTGGACTCAACCACACCAACAGTCACAAAGAATGAGAGGGAATGACTATTAGCCACCAGACTTCAGCTTGAAGAGCTGTCCTCACCAGAAGCTAGGATAAATTGAGCTGGGCAAGGCTGATCTCCATGTAAGACTCCTGAACACTAAGGATTAGACACTATTATAGGTATTGGAGAAACAGAAGTGAATGTGGCTCTCTGCTCACCAATTTCATGCTGAAATGAAAACCAGAAATCTTAATGATAATTCCTATAAATCAGAGACATGACATTGGTGATTTTGTAGCAACAACTTCACAGTGAAGATGGGAGGAGACAACCCTGAACAAGAGATAGTTGATATGAGAGCCATCATCCAGACAATTATCTAGGAGCAGGTACTTCAGGCAGTAAGAACAGCAAGTACATCCCCCATTGATGAAAATGGACCTGACTTACTTCAGAAAAGGAAAACTGCACTGACATGCTTGCTTGTGAAGTAAGAATGGAAATGTACAAAGAAGCAAAAAGAGGTCATAAATGAAGATAGGAATAAAATAGATAGATATGGGATACTGTGGATTACAAGATGAAAAGTTCTGATTTTAGTATAAAACTGACATGACCCACTGGAAACAAGTGCTAAATTAGCAGTCGGACACATCTGATTCACCGAAATAATACTTCTACAATGTGATTCCTGCTGGGCTCTGGTGGCTTACAATTGGGATCCTATTTACTCAGGAGGCTGATATCTGAGGATGAGTTTTAAGGAATCCCAAAGAGGAAATTTGGTAAGACATGTCCAATTAAACACCAAAAATATGGATATGAAGCTATGGTTCAACTGGAGGATCACTAGCCTTGAGGAAAAAAACTAAGAAACAGCACGGAGGCCTTAGGACCAAAACCCAGGACAACAAAAACAAAGAAGCCAACAAATAAAATTTGGTGCTCAGTCATTCATCACTTAGCATTCTCGTTCAATGTATTTGGTATGAGTCTTGGAAATTATATCCTTAGCAAATGCTCTCCCCAGATATTTTGCTTCATTACCAACTTTCAAACCCCTGGCAGCACCAATGTCTCCTCCCAGTTAGCATAGCAGTCAACCATTGGAAATTTGAAGATATATTTTTTTTACCATAAGTATTCTGATCATCTTTCCATATAAATCAAATGAGCAGTAGCCACATTCCACTATTCTGAATGTTTATAATCCTCCTTTGAGTTAATAAGCATTAAAGCTTAAAATTCTACAATGGTTATCAAATTACCTCCTCTTACCTCCATTTAAACAGTAAATCGAGAAAGCTGAGCTGTGCTTCAAATAGTAGAGTGTTAGCATCGCATATTAAAGCTAAGAAACAGTACCTAGGTCCTGAATTAACCCCAGTACTGCCCAGTACTGCCTCTCATACACAAAATAATCATGATTACACCACAGGATATGCACATGTTAACAAGGGATATAGATGAATGGAATGATGACATCAATTACCTCACCTTTAGTCTCAAGCATTCTGTACAGCGTAGCCCAGTCTGTGAAAAGTCATAGGTGAAATCTTCCCTCAAAAGCAGCAGATACATCCTCATTTCCCTCTGCACATTTATATTATTTATACACACATATAAGGGCTATATTTTCTAACTAATTTTCTTTTTTTAGGGTGGGGTCTGGTCGTGGGGCCTGAACTCTGGGCCTGGGCGCTGTCCATCAGGTCTTCAGCTCAAGGCTAGTGCTCTACCACTTAAGCCACAGTGCCACTTCCGGCTTTTTTCTTTTTGCTTATGTGGTGCTGAGGAATCGAACCCAGGGCCTTGAGCATGCAAGGCAAGCGCTCTACCACTGAGCCACCTTCCCAGCCCCTTAATTTTCTGTTTTATTGTGAAAATACTGTACAGAGAAATGCATAAACTTACACACATGCTTCAGAATTATGTGCCCTTGTTTAGGTTTCATAGGGAGCACAATATATCCATCCTCTGGATCATTCTTGTAATCTTAGCTGTTCACAAGGATGGTATCTGAGGATCACAGTTTTATGCCAACCCAAGCTAATAAATCCTCAAATTCTTATCTTCAATTAAATAGAAAAAGCCAGAAGTGGAGATGTGGTTCGAGGGGCAGAGTGACAACATTGAGTAAAGCAATCTAAGCAAGAGCTCCAGACCCTCAGTTCAAGCCTGAGTACTGGCCCACTAGTACTTCAAAAGCCAACCTCCCCCCAAACACCAAACCAAAAATATGTCAAAATATTTGTAACTTGTGAAGCAAAATCCAATGAGGAACATAGATGCTAGTTTGTTAAAGAGTTGGCCGGGAAACCCCAAATTCAACCTGTGTTCAAATGACATAACGAAATAGCAACCAAGTAAAATTTCCCAGTAAAGAAACTTCCTTAGTATTCCCTGGGACCCCTGACAAAGATACATTTTTCTATGTTTTTCGAAAATTGGTGTTTTTTTTCAGTAAGGTAAATAGTATAAACTTTTTCTGTAAGTTATACGAGTCATTGGAAGCTCCAAGTGAAGTGAATGTACAACAAAAAGCATACAATATTACAAGTTTCTATGCCTCTGTTGAGACACTAGAAACTTGTTATAGTGTGGCCTCTTGGAAAGAGAAGGGGGATGCTCAGCATCACTGGTCATAAAAGAAATGCAAATCAAAAGCAAAATCACATTTAGATCCCATTCACCCCAGTTAGAATGGCCATTATCAAAAAAAAAAACAAATAATAACAGATGCTGGGGTGGATATGCCTCAATGAGAACCCTACTACACTGATGGTAGGAATGTAAGCTGGTTTAACCACTCTGGGAGGCAGTATGGAGGTTCCTTAAAAGACTAAATATAGAACTCCCTTAAGATCAAGGAATCCCACTCCTCACAGTTATCCAAATGATCTCAAACTAGGGCACAATAAGCTACCAGCACAACTATGTTCATTGCAGCATTGTTTACCATAGCTAAGATATGGAGCCAACCCAGTTGCCCCTCAAAAGATGAACGGATCAAGAAAATATGGTATATTTACAGAATGGAATTTTATGCTTCTATCAGAAAGAATGGCATCGTTCCTGTTGTAAGAAAATGAAAAGACTTTGAAGGAATCATACTAAGTTAATCAAACCAATCCCAAAGAAACATGAGCCCTATGATTTCCTTCACTTGCAATGATTATCATTAGCTTATTACTCCTGAAAGTGGATCATAGTAGCACAGGAGTTTTATGAATATATACATGACCATACAAAATGATGCTAACTTAAATGAATGCTAATACATAGAAACGGCAGGTCTTCTTTTGTTTCATTGTTAAGCTTGATGTAATCAATGTACGGCAGATAGTTCATTTTTCTTACTTTATGTTATTTTTCTTCTCCTATTGGTTTTATCCATGTCAATTCCCATCTGTGATTCTGGTACCCTGCATTCTGTATATTCATTTATCTGATTGGGGGGAGGGAAGGGAAATAACAAAATGCTGAAAGAAGTTTAAATGGTGATGCATTGCAACAATGATATTCACAGGACACTATGGCAGAAATTAACTTTCCAACGGGGTGGGGGGATTGGAGGGAAGGGACAGAGGAAGATAAACACTGGAGTGGGTAACAATGTTTAATGAGAAATGTAACTTACTCATGTAAATGTAACCCCTCTATACAGCATCTTTATAATAAAATAGATTTTTAAAAATATAAAAATTAAATTTTTTTTCATAAAATCTCAAGCTGATACTAATGGAACTTCTGAGTTCGTATCAAGAGTTTTTCAGGACTATCAAGAAGCTAGTACTAAGTACATATAACCACAATTAAGAGATAATGAGAAAAGTAGCGCTTTGTACTTTGTTAGATGAATAAAAGAAAATTCGTTTTTGTTTCTGTTAACATAGAATATGTGTTTATTATCTGCACTGTTCCCAAGTCAGACTAATCTCTTGTCCTTAACTTTCTTTGGTATGTATAACTTGGACATGTAATCTGAGATATAAGTAGTATTCTTTGTTCAATTTGGAGGCACTCCTCCCTGGTCAAGGAGTTAGACTGGAAGACCCTTCACACTTGCTGTTGTTTCTCTCACACAGCTTAGGAGTTTGAGAAAATGACTGTAATTAAGTGCCTCTTACTAATAATAATTATTGGTAGAATCTGAAAACATGTTTGGGTAATAAAATAGACTAGAAAAAGGTTAAGTTTGCTATTTTATATCACTACATTTCTTTTCTTCTAAGTATAGAAGCCAGACTTACCCTAAGAGAAGAAGCAAAATGGCTTATAGAGCTCAGATCATTTCTTTCCACAGCAGATGACAGCAGCAGAAGATATACAGGTCCACAAGTGGCACAAGGAAGTGAGACTTTGATTTCTCCTTAAATCTTAGGGTCGAATGCTCAATGAGGAACCCTATGGACTGATGACAGATTAAGGACGTAATATTTCCTGTGTTGTTCCATCTTAGGAAGCTGTCACCAGTCTCCCATCACACTGTAGGTGCCACGCCTGACTGTTGACCTTGGCTGTGTCCTGAGAAGGTCCAGAAAGGTTCTGTGATGTTCACTGGAGAGTTAGGATTATACTCTAACAGGACATACCGGAATGTGGTAATAAGGCCTGAGTCAGGGTTTTGTCAGATCTAGATGATTTGTAACAGTCATTGCTGTCTTCTGGCTAAGAATGTGGATATATTATCAGGGTCCTGCACACAAATTTATCACAAGTGTTAGTTTGCACCATTTCCTTATGAAAGACAACAAAAGGTCATTAATGCCATCTGACATATTCTCATCAATATTTACTAGGTTAAAAGCTATATAAAATCAAGTTCATCATGAAGAAAAAAACAAGAAAAAAAACAAAAATTTTTTTCTGTACATATCATATGTGACAATGTATTAAAAGTTAATGAAGCTGGGAAAGTTAAATGGATTTCTTTTTTACTCTGGTTGCAACTGTCTTTTACATTTCAAGTACTTAACAAAAAGAATGTAAGCCAATCACGGCCAGTGGTACACACTTGTAACTCTAGCTGTGATCTGAGGAAAGTGGATTATAGCTAGACCAGGTTAGAAAAATCTGTGAAATTTTGATCTCCAATTAACCATTCAAAATCAAGAAGTGAAGGTTGGTTCAAGTGGTATACGGCTGCCCTTGAGTTAAAAAACTAATGGTCAGCTCCCTGAGTTCAAGCTCCATTATACACACACACACACACACACACACACACACACACACACACACACACACACAGTTACCCTTGAATAAAAAGCTAAAAGTCAACTCCCTGATTTCAAGCCCAAGTATTTACACACACACACACCAACACACAAACACATTTTATCTCAAAAATAGCCAGTGACCAGGAATCAGAAACAAGATGATATTTTTCTTTATTTTCTTTCATTTTTGTCATGTTTCTTCATTTATCTCTCTTTGAGAAGTTAAAGGAGTCATATTAAAGTGAGACAAATGATGATCATGTGCAACAGTGGTATTCAATTGGTATTATATTGAAAATGACCTATGCAACTTATTTGTGTGGAAGGATGGGAAAACTAAGAGATGAAGGGAAAGGGTAACATTCTCCAAAAAGAAATGCACTCTGGGAAGTAGAGCTGTGGCTCAATATGAGTGCCATTCTTCAGCAAAAGAGCTCAAAGGCAGGGCTCAGGCCCTTGGTTCAAGCCTGATTACTGACTGAAACAAAAACAACTACAAAAGAAATGTAGTCATTACCACACGTATGTAATTATCCCCTCTAAAACAAAATAATGATGATAATAATAATAATAAGAAGAAGAAGAAGAAGAAGAATAAGAAGAAGAAGAAGAAGAAGAAGAAGAAGAAGAAGGAGGAGGAGGAGGAGGAGGAGGAGGAGGAAGAGGAGGAGGAGGACGACGAGGAGGAGGATGAGGAGGAGGAGCAGGAGGACAGAAGGAGAAGTTAATAAAACCAAACCAGTGAGTGAAAAAAATTGAGAGAGCAAGGGAAGGGCTGACATTTCAAAAAAGAAATATATCCATACCTCACTTATATGACTATAAACTCTGTGTAACTCATCTTTGTAATAATAATAGAAAAGAAAAAAAGACAGAAATATAGTGCTGGAGGCATAACTCAAATGGAAGATCCAACTAATATTTATGTGATACCAAGTTCAAAACCCATTATCAATTTCCCCTTCAAAAATGGCTCTTCTCATCATGTGTGCTTTGCTTAGCTTATGAACAGGGGTGCAAACAGTTAAAGAGAGAGAAAAGTAAGCTGTCAGGCACAGAACTGTGCTTTTAAGGAGAAGTACTTGCTAGAACACATGTTGACTAGAACACATGATGACTCCATGTTTTCTGAAATAAACAGACCTAGTTGAACTGGAATACAGGCTCCACTGTATATGAGATAGGGACTCAAAATTAACTAAACTCTCTGGATCTCAAAGTCTTCATAGTTAAAGTGAGCATAACAATACATACCTCACATTATGAGATATGGATGTCATCAAACCTGGAGTGGGTGTTATCTTAGGTGTGTGTGCAACACTCAAACACTGATGGAAGGAGTATAAACTGGTATGATGTTTACTATATTACTTAACAGTAATACAGCAACTATACAGCTCATGCCTGTTATCTTACAAAAGAAGCAGAGAAAATAGGATCAAGGTTCTAAGCTGGAACAGGAAAATGGAGTAGACTCATTTCCATTGACCTCTAAAGAAGCTTGAGGTGGAGTTTGGTTCAAGTTGTAGAATGCTAGGGTTGAGCAAAAAGCTCAGGAACAGTGTGCAGGCCCTGAGTTCAAGCCCTAGGACCAGCACAAGCACAAGCACAAGCACAAGCACACACACACACACACACACGCACTCACACACACCACACAAACACACACACAATTTTGTACGCTCCTATCACCCCACTTAACAATACTTTCCCACTTCCAAGCTCAAAAGTTGTTGTTGTTTTGTTTTGTCTTAAAAGGTACTTGCTGTGTAGCTCAGGCTGCTCTTAAGCTTACAATCCTCCTGGGTGCTGTGATTACAGGCATATCTACCATAATTGGCTTCACTCAGTAACTCTATAACATTTTTTTTGCAAGAAATTCATTCATACTCATGAAGATATGTGACTTAAAGCTGTTCATATTAATATTCTACTGTACAAAATGTAAATAATATAGCTGGACATGGTAATATACTACCACATGGTAATGCCAGACACAATTAGGAGTTGAGGAAAGCCAGATTTACACTGCAGAACCTTGTCTCCAAGGAAAGGAAATCTATAAATATAAATCTACTATGAGACGTATAATATGTTAAATTTATATAATGGAAAAAATTAATTATTGTTAATGGAAATAAAATCTTGGCAGAAATTTTAAATACATACATATGTATATATATTTAAATTTTGAGAAATAAAATTTAAAGTGGTATTATCTGCATTTTTCAGTCTGTAACCTACCCACTTACTGACACATTAATTTCTGTTTAGTCTTCACAAAACACTGTTCTCTCACATAAGTACAAAAAACGCAAAACAAAAAGTACAAAAAAGTGCATTATCATAAATGCAAATATAGTTAATTCCCTACCATAATAATTTGGAGAAAACATGCATTAAGTTAATGGCACTGAATACTGCTCAAGAAGGGGGAGGCAAAGAGAATGTAGATTATGTCTGTGTGTTTGTGTGTGTGTGTGTGTGTGTGTGTGTGTGTGTGTGTGTGAGTTCCATGAGTAAATAATGGAGTCAGAAGTAGACTTAATATTCCTGTTTAGTCTTTTTGCGCAAAGCTGATACTCTACCACGAGAGTCACATCTCCACTTCTGGATTTTGGTTTCTCAATTGGAGAAATATCTCAGATTTTTCTGCATAGGCTGTTTTAAACCAGGATCCTCCGATTTTTCCTCTAAAGTAGCCAGGTTTTAAAATATGAGCCGTAGTTGGACAGCAACTACATTAATATTTTTGCATGTTTGAATGAATTTTAGAGTAAGACATAGATGTTACTTTTGAGAATGTAGGAAAATAATAATTAATATTTAAGAGATTTTAAAGCATACAAAGCTGAGAATAGAATTTAGCTGAGAATAGAATGGAATAAATCAAAATTACCTATGATAGATTTCAGTCTGTGCACAGAAATAATTGCACTGTTGGAGCCCAAGGCCATCAGATAGCTGAGCTCCAGCTGGCTGCTGTGCTCATGAGGCCAGCTAGTGCTATTCACAAGAATGTGATGTTGTTGGATGGCAGGGATCAGCTTCAAGTTCTGATCCTGAAATATTTCTATTGATCTAGAAGTGGAAACACACCAGGACAGAACGTGATTAAAATGCAGAATGCAAAATCCATTGAGTCCAAGGAAGACAGAATAACTCTTTCTATATCTGAAAGAGTATTGTCTCACCAAGAATCCTGAGCCAAATATGGTGGTCAATGTTTGTAATCTATGAACTTGAGAGGATGATTTAGAAGTTAGCTTGAGACCAGCCTATGTTTTAGGCCAACAGAAGGACACATAGTAAAATGCTATCTTAAAACAACAACAACAACAAAAGTCCCAATAACTGGGAATGTGGTTACTGGTAGAGTGCTGGCCTCCCATGCATGAAGCACTTGATTTGATTCCTCAGTATGACATAAGCAGAAAAATTGGAATTGGTACTGTGGCTCAATTGGTAGAGTGCTAGTCTGGATCAAAGAAGCTCAGGGAGAGGGCCCAGGCCCTAATTTCAAGCCCCAGCGCTGGCAAAATTAAACAACAACAAGAACCAAATGCAAAATGCTGTTTGTTGAAATAAATATGTTGAAGAATTGTTGATGCTCACAAGAAAATTTTGCTGTAGCCATTCATGATGAACTTTGTTAGGAAAAGGTAAATTAAATTAATGAAATATTATCTGGCATTAGACAAGACATAGTGAGATCTAAAAATGATTGCTGCCGATGGTGACTTGACACAACTAACATTACAGATACACTTTCTAGATTGTAATTTTTTAAGGATACAATCGTGGGGTTTTTTCTTTTTCAAAATAATTTTACTGCCTGGGGCCAGTGGCTCACACCTGTAATTCTAGCTACTAAAGACTCAAAGCCTGTCCATGGAGGAAAATCTGTGAGTCCCTTATCTCCAATTAAAGGTTCAGAAAATGTAAAGTGGCATTGTTGCTCAAGTGGTAGAATGCTAGACTTGAGCTGAAGAGCTGAGGGACAATGCCCAGACCCAGAGTTCAAACACCACAAATGACAAAAAATAATAATAGTAATAACATTAATTTTATTGTTACTATTAAGGTGTTATATATAAAGGCTACCATTTCATAAGTTTGTTTCTTTGCCCAAAGAACACATATGTATCTTCATTGCCAACCACCAGGATTTGGCCATCTGCTTTCCAGCTGATCTCTGGGTGTAGAGGGAATGTGTAATACAAAGCAATACAAACCAGTTCTGACTATAAATAATTTTTTTCTGCACATCCTCAATATCAATGATGATAACATGAAATAAAAAATACCTTAGTTTAAAACATTCTTTAGACAAGTTAAAGAAATCCTGAGAAAAAGTATTTTAAGAATAATTTCAGAGGGGGGGGATTAAAAAAAAAAGAATAATTTCAGAGAGTTAAATCTCTGGGCTTAGGTTCTGTCTCTGAAATTTATTACTCAAGGCTAGTGCTTGCACTTTAAGCCACAGTGAAGCTTCCACTTATCTCATGGTTAATTGAACAGAAAAGTCTCACCAACTTTACTCTTCAACTTGGTTTTGAACTAGGATCTAGAGATCTCAGTCCTCTGAGTAGCTAAGATTATAAGCAACTGGCTAGAATAATTGCTTACCTGAGACAGAAGCCAGTTAGTATTAATTGTCAATCATGTTTAACTTTGTAAAATAAACTTTACTGAAATGCCTTACAGAAGAAATAAGGAAAAAAATGTGTCTGTGTGTTACAAAGTTCTTGCTAAAAGATATATATTTTACTTGTTTTTTTTCTTTCAAAATTTTGTGTTTTCCAGAATCATACCTTATCTTTCCTTGCTGTTTCTTTAGTTTATTTCATACATGCCCACAGCTTCTTCAACTATCATTTCTTTATGTGAAGAGCTGCACATATCTATTTTCAGTCCAAATTCCTTGTATGCATCTATCAACCACATATTCAACTGCCATAAAAACTAGTGAAACAATAATCACCTCTTTACATTATTGGATATTAATGTGTATGTAAAATTTAGGAAAACAAACAATAACATCAACAAATATAATTAGATTTTAATACTAATGTTAAACATAAATTAAATGTTGATTATTTTCTGAGCAATTTAATAAAAACATCAAGGAAAACAAATCAACTATTTTGAGTGCTGATATTGTGGTTTAAACTCAGGATCTTACCTTCTCACTTAAGCTTTTTCCCTAATGAGTGTTGCTCTATACATGAAACGCAGCTCCCCTTCCAACTTTATTTTGGGGATTATATAGAGATAAGAATCTCATGGAATAAAAAATCAGTTGTGTCCGTATCTTGGGGTTCATTTTAATTAGCATCATCTTATATGGTCATATGGTACCATGTACTAGTTACTACAAGCAAAGGAAACTATGGGAACTACGTTTATTTGGGCCTGGCATATTTCACTTAATATAATTTTTTCACATCTTTCCATTTCCTTACAAATGGGGCGATGCCATTTTTGATAGAGGCATAAAATTCCACTATACACACACACACACACACATACATACATATATATATATATACACATATATATACATATATATATATATATATATATATATATCACGTTTTCTCTTTTTTTTATTGGGAAAATACTGTACAGAGGGTTTGCACATAAATGGGCAATGTAATGAGTACATTTCTTATCAAGAATTGTTGTCTTCTCCTTTGTTTCCCCTTCCCATCCCTTTCTATCTCTCCTACCCCGCGTTCCCCCACCCCAAGCCAAAGTAGTAAAGTTCGTTTTTCGACATAATGTGTTGAACATCTTATTGTTGCAATGGGTCCACCTATATCCCTATTTAAACAATTTGGTTTTCCCTTCCCACCCACAAATTATACCAACATCAAATACAGTGAAAACAGGGGTTATACGGTGGGGGAGGGCTATAAAAATCAACAAAAAAATCATCTTATAAATATGTTAGAAACAAGCAAAAGAAAGAAAAAAATGTTTGAAGCCTTATCTTGGGGTTCATTTCGCCTCAGATCAACTTATCTGACCTTTTCTACTTGTCTCAGACATATATTAGTTATTGCAAATAAGGGAAACCATGGGAAGTATGTTTTTGTGGGCCTGGCTTATTTCACTTAATATGATTTTTCCAAGTCTTTCCATTTCATAACAAATGGATCTATGTCATTCTTTCTGATGAGGCATAGGATTCCATTGGGTATATATACCACATTTTCTTGATCAGTTCATCTACTGAGGGGCCCCTAGGTTGGTTCCATATCTTAGCTATGGTAAATAATGCTGCAATAAACATCGTTGTGTTGGTAGCTTAGTATGGTTTTGTTTGTGATCATTTGGTAAATGCCCCAAAATGGGATTGCTGGGTCATAGGAGCTATAACTGGAGTCTTGGAAAAAATTATATTACATGAAGTAAGCCAGACCCAAAGAAACATAGGTCCTTTGTTTTCCTTATTTGAAATAACTAGTATATATCTGGGACAAGGATAAAAGTTCAAAAGCTATGTATATAAGACCAGATAAGATTATATGAAGTGAAATGAACCCCAAGATAGGGGTTTATAATCAACCATGTGATTTTTTTGTTTCTTTGTATGTTCCTCGCCCATGGTATAACCCCTGTTTTCACTGTATTTGATGTCGGTGCCCCGCATCTTGTATACACATTTCTCTAGCTTGGGGAGGAGAAGGAAAAAAAACAAAATGTTTAAATAGGGATACAGGCTGAACCATTGTAACAATGACATGCATAAGAGACTATGTTGAGAAAAGAAATTTACAATTTAGGCAGGGAAGCAGGAAAGAGGGGAGAGGCGGAGTGAAGTTGTGTAGGTGGGAGGGAAGGGCGGGGGTAGGGAAATACAGAGGAATAGGTAACACTGCTTGATAGAAAATGATCTCATTGCAATGCTCAAGTAACTATAACCCCTCTATACAATATTTTTACAATAAAAACTTCTTCAAAAAAAAAAAAGAAGGTGTCATGTACACCAAGTATAGTAGTCCACTTCTGAAATCCCAGCTGATTGGGAAGAAGAAATGACAAGGATCATGGTCTGAGGCAAGACCACAAAAATAACTGCCAAGGCAGCCATCTCCCATCTCAACAAATGAGCTGGACATCGTGACTCACATCTGAAATCCTAGCTAATTATGTGGGAGGCATAGGTAACAAAGTCTCAGTCAATCTAAGTTCACACCTGTGCAAAAAGTTCAAGATCTCAAGCAAATAATATGGACTAGAAGTATGGCAACAGTGGTCGAGCTGCTTGGTGCTATACAAAAAAAGTCCTGTCTAGCAAGCAGAGAACTCCTGGATAGAACCCTAGTAATACTCCTCTCTCCCACCAAAAAGCCTAAATAAGTTTCTCCTATTTGAACATCTAATTTCCAGGCCACTGACAGTTCAGAGATGGTGATATTCTCTTTAAAATTACGTGTTCTAAAGAGACAAAATTATTTAGGCTTTGAAAGAATTTAAAAGGAAGGAAAATGCATGCGAGTTTTGTTAGCTCCGTAATTCTTGAAAATATAAAATGCATATATCCATGTATGTATGTATATACATGTATGTAAATATATGTACAAGTAGTTCATCTCTTTTCTGTGTAGCAAATGGTACAAATGAATCTGCACAATCACTACTCAAAGGCATGAATAGACAAAGAGAAGGAGCAAAGAACTCATATTCAGGAATCTATGGCTAGCCAATAACCCTGAAAATCTTTACATCAGTTTGCATGTGTCAGTTACTGCAGTACAAGTAGAGTAAATGCTCAGGAGTAGAGTTGATGGATAATATGGAAGTGGGTAGTCAAAAGAGAGGTGAAGGGAGAAAAGGTAGAATGACCAAGAGGAATTGGAGGAAGTGCAGAGAGGAATCCAGTACATTTCCTACAAAATTATGAAGAGTGAAGGAAGATATTCATAGAGGAGGGATGGATGAGAATGTTGAAAGGCTTAGCATTGATCAAAGTATACTGTATGCATTAACTGATTTATTTAATGATAACTCATTATTTAATGATAACTCAAAATAATGATTAAAAATCATGTCCCTAAAATGTTATGCAATTAGAAGCAAAGCATGAGAATGTGCTCAGATCATTTCTAGTGTCTATAAATCTTTTTTTATTAGGATGAGTTTTAGAACAACAGTAATGTTGTTCTAATGCCTATCATCTGAAGAAAATTTAATGATTTCCAGCTATTTAAAATAATCATTTTGGGAGCTATGGCTCAAGTGGCATTGTCTACCTCGTGAGCAAAGCTCTCAGATATTGAATTCAAGTCTTGATCTCAAACATAAGTAAAAACAATCAATAAAATCAAGCACTTTCCTGGGCACTGGTAGCTCATGCCTTTAATTCTAACTTTAATCAGAAGGCAGAGGTCTGGGGATCTCAGTTCAGTATCAGCTTGGATAGGAAAGTCTGTGTGATTCTTGTCTCAAATTGACTGCCAAAGAAAGCTGGAAGTGGATTCGTGGCTTGTAGCCTACAGCATAAAGCTCAGGAACAGAACTCAAGCCTTGAGTTAAAGCCTTAGAATAGTGCATATATATACACAAATGAAGTAAGTCACTCAAGTTCTCAACTTCCATTTCCCTAATCTTAACTCTAATCCTGGTCAAAACCCTAAGAGTAACCTTGATGATAATAGTAACCCAATCCTAAAATTAATGAAAATTACTCGAGTTTAGATACATACTTACAGATACCCATTGTCTTTGAAATGATTTGCAATTTTCTCCAAATCCTACAGATTCCCTAACTTGGACCCTGAAATCTATCTTGTTCCCTATTAGGAATCATTAACCTCAAATCCTCATATCATGAAAAATACCATAGTTTTCATTGATCTCAACTTTTACTGAACTCCTGTATATCCAAAAAGAAGCTGCAGGTTTACTTAAAATCTACTCTACTTCCAAACCCTAACTATATATCTAATCCTTACTAGAAACCTAACTCTAAATTTAACCCTATTGAACCCTGAATAGGAAAATTAGGGAAACTAGTTTTTGTTAAATTTCGCACTTACATTACTTGAAAGTGTTAGTAGAAATTCAGTTTTACCTTAAAGCTTACTCTTCCCTAACCCTAAGCCTAAACTGAATTAGGAAAGTAAACCTAAACCTAGAACTAATGGCCTTTGGAGTCTAAAAGCCACACAAATACATTAGTTTTTATTCATCCTAACTTCAATTCAACTCATCTTTCTAAAAATAGCTTGTAGTTTCACTCATTATCTTGTCTTTATTGTAACCCTAACCCTAACTGGAATATTGATGTTAACCCTCACCCTAATCATACTCTAATCTTAATATTATTAGCAGTTTTCTATTTCACATTCATCCTAATTCTTACTCTACTTGTGATTCAAAGATTTACTTTCAGTTTGACCCTAATTTTTCCATTTTCCTAATGCTTACTCTAAGCCTAGCTGGAACTAAAACCTAACTTTCACCCGAATGATAATCCAATTCTGATGTTTAAGAAAAACACTCTAGTTTTTAATCATTCTAATGAATACTCTAGTTTTCACTCTGGAAATGAGTTTGTTTGCTCTAATTCCCACGAATTTTCTGACTCTACCTCTAAAGTTATCTTGTTCCCTAACATAAGCCATTATATTACTTGTCCTCAAATTCTCTTACCAGGAAAAATACTGTAGTTTCCATTGATTCTACCTTTTCCTGAACCACTGTATCTGAAAACAGTTTCAGATTTACTTACCATCAAGTCCATTACTTAACGCTAACTCTCAACCTAAACCTGGCTGGAAAACTCTCATTAATCACTACAAGAATGATCACTGAGAAATAAATATAATGATAATGTTCTAGTTACTATTCAGCCTTGCATATTTGCTTCTACTTGTTAGTGAACACAATTTTATACTAAAAGCTTTCTTATATATAAATATAATCAGAAGAAATTACTGACCCTAATCTTAATCCAAATTATATGACAATACTAACACTAACACAAGTACACTAATTTTCACTCCATCCTTCCAAACATAGGTTTCATTTTTTTCCAATATCTTAGTCATTTTCTAACCCTAAAGTTAATCTTTCTTAACTGGAACATTGAGAATAACCATCAGCCTTATTGTAAGTAGATTCTAATATTAATAGCAATACTCTAGTTTGCATTCATTTTAATTCTTACCAGGCTCATATTAAAATTTACCTTCAATTTGACCCTCATTTTTTTCTCCTTCACTCTAAGCCTAACCATGGCTGGAATCCTAACCATAACCTTGACACTAATCGTATCCCAATTCTAAAATTTATGAAAAATGCTCATTTTGTGCAATCCTAACTGAATTTCCACTGGTAATTCTTGAAATAAATTGCAGGTTTTCTGTAAACCCTAAAGATTTTTTCACTCTTAACTCTGAATGTATTTTGTTCCATAACAGGAATCATTATACCCATTGATCTCAAATCCTGATACTATGAAATACATTGTACTTCCATTATCCCAGCTTTTCGTGAATTCCTAGAACATAAAAAAAGGTTCAGCTTTACTTAATATTTAATTCTTTTTTTTTTTCTTTTTGTCAGTCATGGGGCTTGCACTCTGGGCAAGGGCATGATCCCTGAGTTCTTTAGCTCAAGGTGTGCGTTTAACCAATTGAGCCACAGCACCACTTTTGTGTTTTATGGTGGTTAATTTGAGATAAAAGTCTCATGGACTTTCCTGCCTGGGCTACCTTTGAACTGAGATCCTCAGGAAACAGCTCCCTGAGTAGCAAGGATAATAGGCGTGAGCCACTAGTTTAACCCATTTCTTGACTGTATCCTCATCCCCGGTTAACCAGAAACCTAATGCAAATCACATTCTGATTTAACACCAAATGGTTATTGTAAGGAAAATTGTCTAGATTCTATTCAATCGCACATTTTTTTTTGGCTTCTACTTCTTATTGGAAAACTAAAATTTACCTTAAAGCTTATCCTTCCCTATCCCTAACCAGAACAAAAAAGTATCTCACACTTTAAACCAAATTGTATCTGAATGTTTAAAGTAACACAGACTGGTTTTCATTCATTCTTCTTAAAATATGTGGCAGTTTTACACAATGTATTACATGTTTTTTTCATCCTAACTCCACTCTCACTGGCACACCTTGCCTAATCCTAAGCCTACATAAAACCGAATCATCATGTTAATAGCAAGCCACTTTTTTCATATTTATCCTAACGCTTGCTTAGCGTGTAGGTCTAAATTTTATTTGCATTTTGAACATAAAATGTTAAGTGTTTTTCTATTTCCTGTCAGGTTTTATTGTTCATTATTTTTTTTTTAATTTTATTTTGTTGAAAAGATGCTTTAAAGAGGGATATGTTACATGTGTAAGGTAAGGAGTATGTTTCTTGTTGAGCATTGTTACCCATTTCTTTCTTGTTCTGCCACTATGCCATCCCTCCCCACATCCCTTACCCCTCCCTTCTCATGGTGTAAACTTCATTTTCAACATAGTGAATGTGAGTATCATTGTTGCAATGGGTCATCCTGTGATGAACCTAAATTTTCTATTTCTCTAATCCTAATTCTAATTTTGTCTGGGATCTTAACCCTAACCAAAATAATAATGATAGCTCAATTCAAAAGTTAACGAAAATATTCAGGTTTTTATTCATCCTATTAATTTACTGTACATCTTGAATTAATTTGCAGTTCAACTTAAATCTTCCAAATTAGTTTATATGCGCATGTATAAAGATGTAATTTTATGTGAAAAACAGAAGATCTTTGGAGGAAGGAGTAATGAGAAGGAAATAGAGGGAGTATAATCAAATATGTTAAATATATTATGGAATTGTCACTTCTGACAATTAATATCCATTAACAAAATCACTAAAAATTAATAAAGAACACACAGCCTTCTAGTGTTCTTTAAGAGAGCCATGATCTGTCTTCTGAAAAAAAAACTCGTGTTAGATAAACTTTGTCCATGCATAATTTATATTGTTGGCCAATTATTTAACTTAATGAATATAAATTTATCGAATAAGATTCCATGACAAAAAATATAAAACAGTTACTTAGCAATTGTTTGAGAAAAAGTTATTGTCATGAGTTTTAGGAAACGGAATTGCTATTTCCCCACAAAGCAATGAATTAGGTTTACTAATCTAGTATTTGTAGTAAGTTTAGAGAACCTAATTGGCATGAAAAACAACTAACTGTACATTTTGTTTCTTGAATGAGTGATATTTTAAACATTGTCTTTTATTCAAATAAATACTTAAGTTTTCATTTCAAAATAAGTGCAATTTTATCTCCTTTCAGAACAAATACTTACCCTGCAATTAAATGTACTAGCATATTTAGGTATTTAAAAGCTAAATTTTCTATGTTTTATATGTAACTCTACATATTCAGAATGACATGATTTTTTTATTCATAAATATTTAACCTCAGATTTTTGCTTCATCAATATAAATTGTCTCATGAGGTTGTAGTGAAGGCTCCAGTAACCAGAGAGGTCAAAACCATTTACTGAATTCTAAATTTTAAATCAAATCATTTTTAAGCTTTGATAATATCATTTATTGTCTCTTCAGAGCAATTAAGCTAAAACAAATACTACTTTTTAAACATTTCCCTCACATTGTAAAGAATATTAACATAGGTCAAAAAGAGACTAATTATTTCAGACTCATCATATTTGGTGATCTTAGTGTGAAGAATGTAGAGAGTAGAAGGTCCTTATACTCAATAAATAGTTTTGGTAAACATTGTCTTTTATTCAAATAAATACTTAAGTTTTCATTTCAAAATAAGTGCAATTTTATCTCCTTTCAGAACAAATACTTACCCTGCAAAAATTAAAATTAAATCATATATCTGGATTTCTAATTTGGAGGTTAATCACATGGAAACAAGAAAATAATAAAAAAATTACTTTGGGATCAACAGAAAAAGATATTTGTGCATGTAACCACAGTTGCTTTATTAGTTTGTAGTTGAACACTGGACTTCGATTCATATCTTGGCTGTTGTGAATAATGTGAATAACAATGAACTACAGATATATTTATGAGTTACCCAGAGAGAAATAATCACACGATTGGTGGGTCAGATGATATTTCAACTTTGATTTCTTTAGAATAGTGCATACTACTTTCTACAACGAGAACACTAACATGTATTTTGACCAAGAGTGTAGAAAATTTCCTTTTCTCCACAGTGTCGCCAGCCAACATTAATACCTTTTGAGTTTTTTTAAAGGGCAGGTTTTTACTGTGCACAGTATCCCAGACTGGCCTTAGGCTAAAATCCTTTTACTCCAACCTCCAATCACTTGTAATTACCAGCCTTTGCCACCACACCTGGTTCCTTGGATATTTTTGATAAGAGTTATAATAGTTAAGAAGTAGTATCATAGTAATTTTGAATTGCATTTCTCTAATGACTTCTGCTCTTAAAGCATTAAGCCAGCATAAAAGTTGTATTAAATACAAATTTGTAAATCCACAGGCGATTTTCAGGGCTTTTTGGAAAACATGTCTATTCAGAACTTTTGTCCATTTTTAATCAAGTTTCTTGTTAATCTCATCTTTAATCTCTTTATAGAAAATCTATAATTAATTCAAGGTAGTAGAAAGGAAAAAATTAAGCAGCTCCTAACATTTTTAAATTTTTAATAAAGTGATATTGCTTTAATCATTTTCTGTTAATGCTTGAGACTATATAACTCAATTTACAAGGCTATATATATTTTATTTATTTTACTTTGATTGTTCTTTCCAAAGCCTACATGACTGATTTTACTTGGTTTCTTTCAGTCTCATGTAGTTCAGATTTCAACCTGAAGAATAAACGGAAGGTAGCAAACAAAAATACAGTTCCCCTCATCTGATGATGCCTCTACAAGAATGAGGAAAGTGTTCATCCTTCTAAGGACCAATGATAGAATATCAAAAAGAAAATTTATTCTTCTAGGTCTTCCTTATCTTTGTGATGTAACTTAAATGATGTAAAACACAATATACTGTTCAGATACTTTTATGTTTTATCAGTTTTGCACATTTTCATATGGATTTCACCTCAGTCTACAACATTCCTTCATCGTTCTGTCCCTGATATTTTTACACTATGACTACATAAGATTACCTGTTTGATTTACAGCATGAGAAGTTATCCACCTTTCTTCCTTGGAAGCAGAGCATGGCCAATAGATATTACTTCTGGTTGCTCACACTACATGTAATGGTTTCTGTACTACTTATCACATTCTATTTAGTATTTAAAAAAGAATGCTGGCTAAACTCAAAGCTCATTCATAGGTTTATGTTAAGTGTTTCACAAGTTTTATTTTCTTAATTCTTAAGATAACATTTGCTATAATGCTAATGTTATTACCAGTTTAGTGTTAGGAAAAATTGTAGTAAAAGACAGTAAGTGCATGGCCCAAAGACACACACAGTGAGGAAGGAAATGAGTCAAATTTTCCAAAAGTCTTTCAGCAATACCAAAAGTGGGTAAAATCTCTCCATTCTCTTACACTCTCAGTTCAATATTCATATTGTCCAAGAAATAATAGCATAGCAAATATTGCCCATAGTGATTGTTTTTTGTCACATTTTGTCTTCAACACAGACTGTGTTGGTGAAATTTGTTTATCATGCACAGAGCTGAGCTTACAAATTGAAGTCGGAAGACAGCCAAATTTCTTCTGTCCCACAGTTCCAGTTTCTTTTTTAAAAAGTACTAAAATTTTTAAATATCATCACTTACTATCTTTTAATCTCCAAACGAATTAAATTGGCATATAATCACTCCAAAAGTCTTTCAAATTAGGTGATGATAAAACAGGATCCCATGAAATAAAATTTCTTTTATTTTTAAAATTATTCTAAAAGCCTTGTGCTGGCTGGTCACCCTTATAATCCTATCTACTCTGAATATTTGCTCAGGAGACTGAGATCTGTGGATAACACTTGGGAGCCAATCAAGCCCCCCCCCCCAAAAAAAAAAACTTCAATGAATTATTTTTCAAAATATTTAATTAACTAGCAAAGAGCCAGGAATTGAGATGTAGCTTATATAGTAGCTCACCAATCTAGATAGGAAAGGCCTAGCAAGACCTTGAATCCCTGATTTTAAACTCTGAGCACACCAATATACATACATGGCGTGTGTTCGCATGCATGCACGTGTTTGCTTGCGCGCTGCTGCACTCACACACACACATTTATTCAAATTACCTTCATCTCAGTGTTCTGCATTAATTTCTTTGTTAACGATATTATATGGGTAAAATAGAGGAAATAAACTCTTCCATCTCAGAAAATTTTTGTGTTTTTATTCTAATAATACTGTGCAGAAGGGTCAGATTTACATGAAAAAGGAGACTATTACATTTCCTAACAAGCATTGTTACCTCCTCCTTTATATTTTCCCTACAATCCCTTCCCTCCCACCTCCACAAGTACACTCCCCTCCCCCTTCCTTCCTCTGCCTAAATTGTAAAGTTCATTTTGCAACATAGTGTCTTGTGCATCGCATTGTTACAATGGGTCAAACTGTATCCCTATTTGAGCATATTTTTCCCTTCCCCTCCCTAAATTAGAGAAGCATACATACAGGATGTAAGTGCACCAACTTCAAATACAGAGAAAACATGGGTTATGACGTGGGGAGAAACATACAAAGAAACAAAAAAAAATGACATCACACATTATAAGTATGTTAGAAACAGTAGCGAGAAACAAAAAACAACTTGTGTCCCTATCTTGGGGTTCAATTTCTTTAACATCATCTTATCTGGTTATATGCACATATCTTTTGAACTTTTCTGCTTATCCCAGACATATATTCGTTATTGAAAATAAGGGAAATCATGGGACCTATGATTCTTTAGACTTGGCTTACTTCACTCAATAAATTTTTTTCCAAGTCTTTCTATTTCCTAAGAAATTGGGCAATGTCATTCTTTCTGATGGAGGCATAGAATTCCATTTTGTATATATACCACATTTTCTTGATCCATTCATCTAGTGAGGTCATCTGGGTTGGTTCCATATCTTAGCTGTCGTAAATAATGTTACAATAACCATAGTAGTGCTGGTAGTTTTAGTATGGTCTTGTTTATGATCATTTGGGTAAATCCCCAAAAGTGGGATTACTGTGTCATAGAGGAGTTTTATGTGGAGTCTTTTGAGAAACCTCCATACTGCTTTCCAAAGTAGTTGAACAAGTTTACACTCCCACCAAGAATGCAGTACTATTCCCTGTGGCCACATACCTTTCAACATCTGTTGTTGTAAAAATATGGGCTCCATGGATTTGCATGTCATCCTTGTGCAGGGGGCATGCTAATCTTCTCTGTATCGTTCCAATGTTAGTGTATATGATGCTAACTTGAGCACAGAACATTTTTTATATATAAAGTATAATTTTTATTGATTTTATTAAACTAGACAATTCAACAGAAAGTAAGTTCAAAAGAATTGTGAAATTTTAGAATCATGTATTTCTTTATAAGCACACATTGAAGAATAAAATCAAGATAGACATGCCAAAAACAAAATAATTCCAGAAATTTGTAGTTCAAGAGATGTGTAAGAGGAGGAATTCAATTATTCTATACAAGGAACCTGTCAAAATGAACATTGCAGCAAGTGTTAAGGCTTGTTAAAAGTTTTAAATATGCTTAATTTTGGGATTTTGCTTATATATGCCAAAAATAGGACTCTTTGGCAGGTATAAAACTTTTCTGCAAAGTATTTAAGATTTACGGTAGCAGACATTATGTACTAAGTATGTACATTTCAGATTTTAAGGAAACTTTATTAATGAGAATTTGCAAAGTCTTTGTGTAAAGAAGCAGAGTGAAGAATTAAGACTTTAACTACACAGTTTCTGTTAATAATTTAGGGATTCCTTACTTTATTTGTTAGCAAGGAATAAATGATGCTATAAGCCATAATGTACACATGTATGTTACTATTTACACACATATACATACACATGTATACATGCACACATGGAGAAAGACACATAATTACAGCCAACAAAAGTTTCACCAGTTTTTGAATATGCCTTAAACTGAATACTTGGAACAATATATATTGAAGATGTATTTGTCTCTAAGAGTTCTTTTACCACTCCTCTTATCTCTTAAAACTGGTAGTTTTAGAGAGATTTGACTTACAAAATGCAGTACAAGGGATAGCAAGTCACTTGGAAATCTCAATAAGTATAAGTCATATGGTGTCTCCCTGCTCCTCACAGAATGCTTACTTTTGTAAACACTCTCAACAACCAAAGTAGCAGGAGAATACCCTGGTAAAGTGTAAAGTTAAAAGGTTTTAAATGGCATCCTTACTTGAGCTCTTTTTCCAACAGCCAAGCATGAATTCCTAGGCAGATGAGTGAGTCCTCAGGAAACTGGACTCTACATATACATTTAACTAACCCATGTGAAAATTCCTATGTGAGAAATGCTGACTGAGGTCTTGCTGATTTCCTGGCCAAGAAAATAAGAAAAAAAAGAATTATTTTTAATGTTTTCAAGTTTGAGAATAATTTGTAGCCTGTCAATAAATGTGTAGAACACAATTATACCAACTGACAAAAAAATGATGGCATTTCATTTATGTGCTCCTGGACTTGGCCAGTAATTTTAGATGTGTCTACACAAATAGAATCAGCATAAATCAATCCAACATTTCTTCATTTAAGATATAAGGAAAGGATACTGATTGACCCATTGTAACAATGAGATATACAAGACTCTCTATCAGAGGATGGGTGAAGTGGGGAGGTGGGGACATGTGAAGGGAAGAGATGGTAGGGGAAAAACAAAGGAGGGGGTAACAATGCTCAATAAGAAATGTATTCATTACCTTACTTATGTAATTGGAACCCCTCTGTACAGTATTTATAATAAAAATATATATTAAAAAGATACAAGGAGAACTTCTGTACTTATATGAAGATGTATTTGTCACTCAATATAAGTAAGGTATAGGTTTTAGGACCACAGGCTTATTACTTTGGATACTCAATATCTCTACATGAACACAGTATATTATTTATATTAGAATCTGCCCACAAGCTAATGCAGTATAATTGCTATGAGAATTTTTACTACATTCTATATTTGTAATGAAAACTAAAAGTATATGCACTATCAACTGATAGAAATTTTTTCAGATAAATTTTGTATGCAGTTTGTGGATGGAATTTGGAGAGCAATTTTGAAAAGCACAAATTTCATAAAAAAGACCAGTCTACAAATTGTAAAAAAGAGCTAATACAGCATCATTGAATAGTATGGAACTTCAAGGAGAAGTACTTGAATTGAGATAATATCAGAAAGTGTAACAACCCAAGGAATTTTTGGAAATGCAGCTACTAGATTTCTCATGTAGAGCTTTCATAACAGTTTGTGAAGCACAAATCAGAACCTCACTGAAGTGTAGATGGTTTTCCCTCAACTTTCTGTCATGATCAGTCATTATCAATCAACATATAGCTAATCTTGAATAATCCTCTAATAAAATGTTGGTGGAGTGTTTATATGGAGAAAATCTCAGAAGGCTAACTTTTTCCAATTAGGACAGTCTGTATTCTATGATTCATCCAAGAGAAAACTAGGTAAGCATCCATTTACAACCTTCTTCATAATTCTGATTCTGCACACATTACTTATCTATCCATACATGTGCCCAAATGAAAAGATTTTAAAATAATTTATCATTAAAAATTTAAATTTAGGGTTCCGGGAAGATAGCAGAGGAGAAGCTGGAAGCTAAACAAGCTCCCACATAGAAAGCAGTTTAAGTGCTCCAGTGAACAGTCCTAAGCCAGAGAATCACACCAAGTGTGCCATCACAGTACTAAGAGTTAGGCCAAAGAGGGAAAATCCAGGCAAGGAGACAAATCTGAGCACTTGCCAGCAGCCATGGTTGCAGCTGTGGCAGGTATGGTGGCAGCCGTAGCCGCCATAGCTGCAACACAGAGAGTCTAGGACAAAGGCAGCAGATGCAGCAGGAGAGAGGATTCTATTAAACACCAGCAAGAACTAACAAGGAGCAGACATCATTCTTCAGATCACAGACCAGAGATGACCCAGGAACCAGACTCCTGTGTGAGTAGAAGCCTGACTTCCTCTCTCCTTCTAAGGGAGCAGAGAAGGGAAGGCTACCCCTCCCTGCCCACTACCGGAGATCTCCATCTTTGATACTGGCAAAGGCCTGGCTGATCAGCTAGCTCCAACTCAGTCCTTGGATGAAAACAAAAAGTCATTTAGCAGGTCACAGGAACCTAACCTGACCTGCCAGGTTCAGCTCCACCCAGGGAAAATTCACCCAGCCCAAGAGTGGCTTTCTTCACTAGGTAAACAGAGCCAGAGGCTGCCCCTCCCTACAACAGCCCAGACAATAAATTGAAATTCAGTAACAATAAACCCTGAGAATGGCTCCTGGCTGGGATCTGTGACTGCCTCAGAAGCTAGCCCCTCAGGGAAACGCTACTGTTTGCTGAAAGGCCTCAACTCTGCCCAGAACCTAGCCCCATCACAGCATTTCCAAACTAAAAGAAACAGCCATCACCCTCTTTTGTGATACTCAAAGCAGATCTCCCTCCCATTGAACTAGCCTGGGAGGAGGATGACAAAATCCTGGGTAAAGCAAAGCATTTTTTTGCCTGCTCAAACAAACTGACTTAAGAAACAACCAAGCTACAGGAAAATCAAACACCACAAGCAGACCAGAGACTCCAACAAGAGACTGGTTATGGACACAAGGGAGGTACAGGATCTTCCCATCTCACCCCAAAAAAGCAAAGAACTCTTTTTTGGTACCTTTTATTAAAATTTTTAACATTTTTAATTTAAAAAATCGTTTTCTATTAACTTTTTTTCTTCCTCTTATAATTTTTATTTTAGGTTTATATGTGTGTGTGTGCTTTTTTCACTTTTGTTTAGCTCTACTGACCTTCTTATCCTTTTTTCCTTTCTTTCTCATTCTTTTCACTTTTTCTTCTCTTTCGTTCTTTTTTTGCGTGATTTAATCTCTGTTCTGCTCATTCTCAGATATACCTGTATTCAATTATTAGACCTTATAACCCATTGTATACACACTTAATCCAGAAATTTATTACTGAATTCAAAACCTCTTAGACTTAAATTCCTTAATAGCCGTACTACCTGTATATACCTATATAAAATTTTAAACATTTTTATTTTTTTATTTTTCATGTCTCCTTTCTATTCCTCCATTTCTCTTATCCTATTCCCATCCTAATCTGAATATTACGTTTTTAATTTGCATAATTTTTAAGTGTTCCATTTTTTAATTTTTGTTTTACTATTTTTCCTTGTCTTTTTTTCTCTTTCTTTTTTCCCCGGTCTCTACTATCATTCTATCCAACCTATTTACTGCTTTGAGATTAAGACTTAGTTAGCTCTCCCTCTACCTTTCCAGAACCCTCTATTCCTATTTATACCCACATCTCTCGCTAAACCTAATAACTTCTGATTTGCCAAATTCTTCTCTGCAGTTTGTAGCTTATTAATACATAGTTGTTTGATGTTGAAAAATATATCTGTTGAATTAGATTATATCTGCAGGCTTTTGACTTTGCAATTACATACTTTGTTGATGCTTGCCTTAAGATAGTTTTCTAGCACAAAAGTGGTGTTACTCTCATCCCAAATTGACAGAATAAGCAGGAAAAACACAAGAAAAATGGCAAGTCCGGGTATCTCAACTTCCACTCATGATAATCAGTGGACAGAACAGATAATGAATAATCCAGAGGAGAGTTCCCAAAAAGCTCTACAAACACTAATGGTAAACATGGTAAATAAAAAGATTGAAAACCTGCAAAGGACTCTGTGTGAGCATGATAGGGAGAGAGAGGAGGCAAACCAAAGATCAAAACAGGAAGCTCATTGGTGTGAGGAAGCTACTCAAAGATAGATAAAGGAATTGTATGAACAGCTTGAGAACACTCAAAGAGAAATAAAGGAATTGTGTGAGCAGGCTGAGATCAGGCAAAGAGAACCACAGGAATTGCATGAATGTGAAGAAGCAAATCAAAGAGTAATACAGGAAATGAGAGAGCAGGATGAGAATAGACAAAAATCACTAGAGGTATTCATGGAATCCATAAAGAGAGAGCTGAAAGACATCAGGGAGTCCACAAAGGGAATGCTGAATGGATGCCAACAGAAGGAATGGGAGTCCAAGGAAACCATAACCAATCAAATAAGTGATTTGAGAATAAACACTGATCACCAAATTAAGGAAGTAAAAAATTTCGTATAAGATCTAAAACAAAGATCCAACAAAGAATTTGAAGCCACAAACAGTGACCAAGTAGAAGGAAAAGAAAAAAAAAGTAGAAAGTGTGGATAGTAGGATGGACCATGCAGAAAAATCCTGAGGAAAGGAGACAGCCTAGATATTATAAAGAACATACAACCATCCATGACAATTCCAAGAAATATGATAGATCTATTCAACACTCAACCCTTGGAAGACACCATTAGAAGGCCTAATCTGAGGATAATGGGTGTAGAAGAGCACCTAGAGAAAGAAGTCAATAGTCTAGGAAATTTGTTTAACAGGATCCTAGCAGAAAACTTGCAAAACATGCAAAAAGATAGGTCTATTCAGATACAAGAAGCTTTTAGAACTCCCAATAGACCAGACCAGAACAGGACATCCCATTGTCACATTATAATATGCACAGGATCAATTCACACCAAGGAAAAGATCCTTAAAGTTGTCATGGAGAAAAGATCAATCACCTATAAAGGGAAACCAATTAGAATCACCTCAGATTTCTCAGCAGAGACAATCAAAGCAAGAAGAGCCTAGAATGATGTAAGCCATGCCCTAAAGGCAAACAACTATCAAACAAGAATACTTTATCCAGCTATACTCTCCTTAATATTTGGAGGTCAAATAAAACACTTCCATAGCAAAGAAAAATTGAAACAATATATCTCCACCAAACCAGCCCTACAAAAGAATCTTAAAGATGTCCTACACAGTGAAAACCAACAAGACCACAATAAAGGCCAAGAAACAGAACCCAAACTGAGAATCCAAGAACCATAGAAAGAACACAGTTGCCTCAGCCACGAAGAAGTTGGATAAAATGGCAGGAACTCCCAAATACATCTCAGTTCTATCTCTCAACATTAACGGACTTAACTCACCAATTAAGTGACAAAGTCTGTCTACTTGGATTAAAAAGCAAGATCCTTCTATCTGCTGCCTTCAGAAGTCACATCTTGCCCACAAAAACAAACACTTTTTCAATTTTAATGTCTGGAACAAAATCTACCAAGCAAATGGCCCCCATAATCAGGAAGGAATTGCAATCCTAATATCCGATAAAATAGACTTTTAATATTAGTGAAAAGGTCAGTGCATAGTAATTAAGGGATCACTCAGGAGGATATTACAATTCTAAATATCTATTTGCCAAAAAACGGAGCACCCAAATTTATCCAAGAAACACTACTTTCCCTCAAATCCCACATAGATCCAAAGACATTAATTGTTGAGGACTTTAACACACAACTTTCCCCACTAGATAGAAGAACTTCGCAGAAACTCAACAGAGAAACCTCAGATATAAACAACTGTATAGACCAAATAGATTTAACAGACATCTACTGAATATCTCACACAGCAGCTTTAGACAATACGTTTTTCTCAGTAGCACATGGAACATTTTCCAAAATAGACCACATTTTAGTCCACAAAGCAAACTTGTCCAAATTCAGAAACATTGAAGTTTTACCTTGCATTCTCTCAGACCACACGGGGATAAAATTAGAACTCAACACCAAAAGCCACCAAAGAAAGTCATGTAACACACGGATCCTGAAAAACACACTGCTGAATCACGAGTGGGTTATGGAAGAGATTAGAAAGAAAATTCAAATGTTCATGATATTCAACAAAAATGAACACACCAAGTACTAGCTCCTCTGGGACACAACAAACGCAGTATTCAGAGGCAAGTTTATAGCTCTACACAAACAAATTGGAGAGATCTGAACCAATTTAATGAGACATCTGAGCCTCCTTGAAAAAGAGCAGTAAGATAAACACAATCCAGTAGATGGAAATAAATAATTAAAATTAAATCAGAATTAAATGAAGTGGAATGTAAAAAAAATAGAAAAAAAACCAGAGTTGATTCTTCGAAAGAAATAACAAAATTGACAGACCCTTAGCAAATCTTATCAGAAAAAGAAGAGAACACACCCAAATAAACTCAGAGATGAGAATGGAAGCATCATCACAGAAACAACTAAGATTCAGAACATTATAAGGGAATACTTCTCAAAACTTTATGCTAATGAGTTTGAGAACATGGCAGAAATGGACCTTATCCTAGCAAATACTGACATGCCCAAACTAAGCCAAGATGAGTCAAACTATATTAAAAGGCCTGTATCAAGCATTGAAATAGAAACAACAATAAGAGACCTCCCATCTAAGAAAATCCCAGGACCAAATGGTTTTACAGCGGAATTCTATAAGGCCTTCAAAGCAGACATCACACCAATACTCCTCGAAATCTTCAATGAAACTGAAAGAAAAAGTTCACTACTGAACTCATTCTATGAGGCCATCATAACACACATCCCAAAACCAGGAAGGGACTCATCAAAGAAAGAGAACCATAGACCCATTTCTCTGATGAACACTGATGCAAAGTTTCTCAACAAAATTTTGGCCAATCGACTTCAACAATTCATAAAAAAAATCACATACCACGATAAAAAAGGATTCATTTCAGGGATGCAAAGCTAGTTTAATATACTCAAATCAATTAATATAATTCATCACATCAACAGCAGCAAGGATAAGAACCACATGGTTATCTCAATAGATGCAGAAAAAGTTTTTGACAAGATCCAACACACTTTTATGATGAAGGTTTTGGAAAAATTAGGAATCCATGGAACATTACTCAATACAATAAAGGCTGTATATGACAAACCTATAGACAGCATTATACTTAATGGTGAAAAACTAAAGCTATTTCCTCTTAACTCAGGAACAAGACAAGGATGCCCACTCTCTGCACTTCTCTTCATTCAAGTATTGGAATGCCTAACTAGAGCAATAAGACAAATGCAAATACAAGAGGGATCCAAATATGCAAAGAAGAATTAAAACTCTCCCTCTTTGCAGATGCCATGATCTTGTATTTAAAAAATCGCAGAGTCCACTCCAAAATTACTCAAAACTTTGGCAAAGTAGCAGAGTATAAAATTAACACTCAAAACTCAATGCCTTTTCTGTATGCCAACAAAAAGGAAAGTGTGGCTGAAATTAGGAAAACACATTCATTTGTAATAGCCCACAAAAAAATACCTAGGTATTAACTTAACCAAAGAAGTGAAGGACCTCTATGATGAAAATTTTAAATACCTGAAAAAGGAAATCAAAACTGAACTTAGAAAGTGGCAAAAACTCCCACGCTCCTGGATTGGAAAGATCAACATCGTGAAAATTGCAATATTTCCCAAGGCTATCTAAAAATTCAATGTGATACCTATCAATATTCCAACCTCATTCTTCAAGGAAATAGAAGAGGCAATCAAAAAATTCATATGGAACAATAAAAGACCCTGAATAGCAAAAATGTTCCTTAACAGAAAGAACTGTGCTGGAAGAATATCAATGCCAAATTCAAATTCAACTACAAAGCCACAATAATCAAAACAGCTTGGTACTGGCACAAGAACAGACCTCAGAACCAATGGAATATAATTGAAAACCCAGAAATGAACCTATAGACCTATAGCCATCTAATCTTCGATAAGGGAGCTAAAAAAAATAGAATGGAAGAAAGACAGCCTCTTCAGTAAATGGTGTTGGCAAAATTGGTTCACTACTTGTAGAAAACTGAAGCTAGATCCTTATATATAACCCTCTACCAGAATCAACTCCAAATGGATCAAAGAACTTGGAATAAAAGCAGACACTCTGAAAACATTACAGGATGGAATAGGAGAAACCCTAGGCCTTGTTGGCATAGGCCGAAATTTTCTTAATAGAGACCCAGAAACACAAAAAATCATAGAAAGGTTGGACAAATGGGATTGCATAAAATTGCAGAGCTTCTGCATGGCAAAGGACATAGATAGCAAGGTTAATAGAAAGCCCATGGATTGGGAGAAGATCTTCACTAGCCATAAAATGGACAAGGGTCTCATTTCTAAAATATACCTGTAACTCAAAAATTAAAATCCCCCAGCAAATCTTCAAAGAAACAACTGCCCAATAAATAAGTGGTCTAAAGACTTAAAGAGAAACTTCTCTGAAGAGGAAAGAAGGATGGCCAATAGACACATGAAGAAATGCTCAACCTCCCTAGTCATAAAAGAAATGTAAATCAAAACAACATTGAGATACCACCTCACCCCAGTTAGAATGGCTATAATCAAGAACTGTAATAACAACAGATGCTGGAGGGGATGTGGACAGAAGGGAACACTACTGTATTGTTTATGGGAGTGTAAACTTGTTCAACCAGTTTAGAAATCAGTATTGAGGTTCTTCAAAAGACTCCACATAGAGCTCCCATGTGACCCAGCATTCCCACTTTGGGTATTTTCCCAAATGTTCACAAACAAGACCACACTAGAGTTTCCATCACAACTATGCTTATTGCATCATTAGTTACCATAGCTAATATATGGAACCAACTCAGATGGCCCTTAGTAGATGAGTAGATCAAGAAAATGTGGTATATATACACACTGGAATTCTATGCCTCCATCAGAAAGAATGACATTGCCCATTTATTAGGAAATGGAAAGACTTGGAAAAAAATTTATTAAGTGACATAAGCCAGGCCCAAAGAAACATAGGTCCCATGGTTTCCCTTATTTGCAATAACTAGTGTATGTCTGAGACAAACAGAAACTGTCGTACAAGTTGATGTGAGGGAAATGAACCCTAAGATATATATTCTAACGTTATTTCCTTCATGTGATTGTTTCTAACACATTTAAAAGATTATTTCTTTTTTGCTTTGTATGTCCCTCCCCCACTGTACAAACCCTGCTTTCACTGTACTTGATGTTGGTATAATTTGTGGAGAGGAAAGGAAAAAACAAATCATTTAAATAATACGGATACAGCTGGACCCATTACAACAATGAGATGTACATGTCATTATGTCGAAAACAAACTTTAAAATTTTGGTGTGTGGGGGGAGGATTGGGTGGGGAGCATGGAGAGGACAGGACGTTATGGGAAGGGGAAACAAAGAAGGAGGGTACAATGCTTGATAAGAAATGTACTCATTATCTTACCCATGTAATTGAAACCCCTTTGTACAGTATTTTCACAAAAACAAAAAAATAAATTTAAATATGGAATGAAATTAGTTCCAATAATGCATTGCATTAAGGTATTTAGAAGTAACTTAAATGTGCATAAGATTTTTTTTTAATTTTAATGTTTATTTTTTGTGAGCATACTGTACAGAGGGATTACAATTACATGGACAAGATAATGAGTACATTTCTTATCAAGCATTGCAGCCTCCTCCTTTGTTTACCCTTCACATCTCTTCCCAGCCTCCCCCCCCCACCCAATCTCCCCCTCCAAAGATTTTTTTATTAGAAATGAAAGGATATTGGAATTAGGTTCTCTACATTTTTTTTTATTTTTTGTGAACATACTGTACAGAGGGGTTACAATTACATCGGCAAGATAATGAGTACATTATCGTAAAGTTCGTTTTGAACATGACAACTTGTACGTCTCATTGTTGCAGTGGGTCCACCTGTATCCTTAAACGACTTGTTTTTCCCCATCTCCTCCACAAATTATACCGACATCAAATATAGTGAAAGCAGGGGTTATACTGTGGGGGAGGAACATACAAAGCAACAAAGAAATAATCTTATAAATGCGTTAGAAACATATGCATGAAACAAAAAAACATTTAAATGCATATCTAAGGGTTCATTTTCATAACATCACATTATCTGACCTTTTCTGCTTGTCTCAGAGGTATACTAGATACTGCAAATAAGAGAAACCATGGGACCTATATTTCTTTGGGGTTGGCGCTACATTTTAAGCAATTTGCTTAAAAGAATAGGCAAAATAAAATTTACATTTGCAGCAGATTTGACACATTAACTTTTGTATATTGAAAGGGAAACAAGCCTCAACAATATGTCAGTTTTCTCTTCTTATTTATCTCTAAAGGTTTATGCTTCTGGTCTCTTAATATTATAACTTCAAAAGAGTATGTTTAGCTAGTTGTAAAGGGGTTTTGCTTCATCGTGTCAGTTTTGAATAAAGTGTATGTGCATTTCAATATACAGTGCATCTGGATCATTTTCAAATTTCACATTTTTCTTCCTTCCTTTACCCCAACCCCACCTATCCCTTCATGTTTCCTACTTATATTCTGACATGTGTACATTGAATGTTATGACTGTATTAGTCCAACATTTCCCTCTCCATTCTTCTACACTACTCCCTTTAGCCCAGATCCCCTTTTTAATACTTGTTTCAACTTCATGGTATTTTGTTAAATATCTCTACTTTGGCATTTGGCTATGGGCTTGCCACATCCTCTCTTGCATGTTTGACCTACATAAATGAATATATTTCTCCACATTTCTAATCTCTGAATGGCTAAGATAGATCTCCTTTACTATTCACCTTCTGTCTTAAATTTAGAATTGGACTTTCAGAGCCATCCGATAGAACATTTTTATTCTCTACACACTGAAAATGGAAGGGAAATAATTTCCATGCTGTCAGCATTATGTTATCCATCATGAATTCCCATCGCTATTCACTTCAGCAGTCCAAATATAAAGTCATATTTTCTGCATTATATTCACACAGTATAAGTGAATATCAAGGGTAATTTACCTAGTATTGGAAGTTTAGGGACGATCTTCAATTTCTGACGATAGAAGCAGGAATCAGTTTTAATTTTCAGATTCCTCTATGTAGTGAGCCCTGCATTCTTCTAATTTTTCGATAAATTTCGAGTTACTTTTTGTTAATAATTTAAAAAGTTTTATTTCAGTATTTGAAATGCTGCTCCAATTATTTTAAAAGTTTCACAATAAGTTAGACTGAACTTTTTCCTCCTATGTTCCCCACTAGTTCAGGTTAAATCTCCTTTCGCTGTATTTTTTGAGAGACCAAGGGATAAGGGTAAACAGAGAGATGATCATTACTCAGATATTTCCTTCCTCTTCTGTTTCTGTGGTTTTGTTGAGAGGAAGACTGGAGCAGGGAACAAGAGTGATGCTTGACTTCACCATACAAGGGAGCATTCCTGGCATGTCAATTATTGTTTCTCAGAATCACTGAAATTGCTTACTCTTGCCTTCTGACAGTAACCTAACTGTGGCTTCCTTGGTGCAGAGGAAGCACACTAACAGGTTACTACCCATAAATTGGTATTTTATATCTCAGCTTACTACTACCAAAAATAAAAAGCTTTGGCTACATAAATGCAAAGGTACTGATTGTCCAACAAAACCTTAGTGAGGAGTAGACAATTCTACTCATCTACCTCCCCCCTCGTATCCTCCCTTCTATTCCCCTCCCCTCATTTAACCTCCCTTACTTTCTTCTTTCTTTGTGTCTCTCTCCTGCATATTCATCTCTATCTTCTCTCTTTTTCTCTTCCAGTAGCAAGTGCTTTGGTTTATCAGAAAACACATAAATAATTGAACAAATATTTTCTTCTCCTCTTTTTGTGATTTTTTATTTTAAGAAGTGAGTTCTAGCACAGCACCAGTGGCTTACACCTAGATAGTCGGTAGGTTCAAATTTGACAATTGCAATTCGAAGCTATTCCAAGTAGATAATCCTAAGAGATTCTTTTCTCCACTTGTGGTAAATGGAAGAAGTGAAGGTGTGGCTCAGGTGGTATAGAGCAAACATTGAGAATTAAAGCCCAGATAGAGCTCAAGGCCAGGAGTTCAAATCCCAGTACCAGCACAATATTAAAAAAAATGAGTCCTTTTTCTATGAAAAGGGATATTTCTCCAAAATTTCATACCCAGGACAATTTTCAAGGTCCAAGACTCTTTTTAAGGCTCTTTCACATCTTAAACTGATTCCTCTGCTTGATTCATATTATGAAAAATAGGAGTCACACTTCATAATAAAAACTATGCACATTATTGAACAGTTCTTACCATTTTTAATGTAAAGGAAGCATGAGAGAAGAATTCATCTCACTTGGGTGAGTTAGGCTTGACTCACTGACAGACTATTGCTAGTAAATGAGGGTCGTTTACATGTAAAGAAGTCTATATAGATGTTTTTCTAGGAGAGAGAACAAGCTACCTGTTTCCAAGTTTGAATCAGATTAAGTTTATTCCTATGATATGGTAAAGAGAAGCTCATATCATACAACACTATGCAGACAGTAATTTCAAAAATATTAAAAACCAAGGTCTATGTTTTGAACAGCTAAATTTTCACAAACAAAAAACAGTTTTTGAGCCAAGAAAATATAAGTTAGAGCAATAGGAACTATATTAAATATAGTTAATGGCTGAGTGATATGTGTAAAAGAGTTCTGTAATCACAACTATACATTTTTTCATAATGTCCCTAACAAGAATCTCTTAGATAGACCTTGCTAAATCTGTCATAGAGCGCTGTGTTTATGCAATTGTCAGGTTTGTTTAGGGTCCAATATCTTCCACAGTCGCTTGGGTTGCAAACTGCTCTGTTGGGAAACACATGCTGTCTTGCTAGATACCTACGATTTTTGTGCCACTGTGAAAAGTTATTGTTTTTCTTCTTGTAATTATATCTGTCAGTGTGAAGTCCTTTCATGATAAGAATAATAGTTTCTGTACCCTTTGTTACACTAACAAATCTCAGATATAAGTATAGTCGGGTGCCCGTGGCTCATGCCTATAATCCTAGCTACTCAAGAGGATGAGATCTGAGGATCACAGTTCAATGCCAGCTCAGGCAGGAAATTCCATGAGATTCTTATCTCCAATAATGTACCAGAAAACTAGAAGTAGCGCTATGTCTCAAGCGGTAGAGCTCTTGCCTTGAGCTGAAGAGCATTTGGACAGCACCTAAGCCCAGAGTTCAAGCCACATGACTGACCAAAAAAATATCTATCTATCTATCTATCTATCTATCTATCTATCTATCTATCTATCTATCTATCTATCTATCTATCTATCTATCTATCTATGATGAGTTGAATTACATTTAAATATAAATCAATATTTGTGATACACATTTAAAATATAAGTAAATATATGATGTATTTGTAATATATACATATATTTACATATATAAGATCATATTATACCTGTATGTTTATAAATACACTTGTAATTTATATCCAAAGAGTACATCTGAAGATTTTCGGGAAAACGTAGAGTGTCTAAAGGGTTACTACTGACCCGCCATACTTTCAATCATTTTTTTCTACTTATTACAATGTCTGGAATACTAAGACTGAATGATTATGAAACAGAGTTGTTGTTTTATTCCTTAAGATTTTGGATTAGAAACATCTACTTACTTTGTATAAAACCTACCAAAATGTGATCTTGAAATCACACTCCACAAACTGGACATATACATCAATTTAGCAACTTACAGGTCTCAAACTTTTATTTGAATCCTGTATCTCACATACATTCAGTTTCCTTCGAGTCAGCTCCATGTACAAACATGCCTAGATTTTCATGCTCACATACATCACCATACTCACATGACATACTAAATGTAACATTGTAATAAATATATATATATATATATATATTGAAAAAGAACACCTTTGTAAATGTAATTAAATTTTATTTTTAAATACAATGCATTATTGAAATACTGATGAAAGAGCAGCTGAGAGATGTTTCAAATAGTAGACTGCCTCCCTAAAGAGCATGTTTCTTATTCCAAACATCATTATTTCCATCCTTCTTTCTCCCACATAAAAAAGCATAAATAACTACAGAATTAACTGCATGTTCCTTAATCATTCATTGAAGAGAGAAACTGTAACATATATATATATATATATATATATGTATGTATGTATATACACACAATGATATACTATTTAGCCACACATAATTATGAAATAATATCATCTTCAAGAAAATAGAATGGGAAACCTTCATATCAAAGCAATTAGTGGTACTGTCAAAAACAAATATTAGATTTCTCCTATACAGACTCTAGACCCAGAAAATAAAATGAATGACCCAAGTGTTAAAGATGGAACTGATTAAGTTTTGAAAAAAGTAAGAGAGGAGATGAAGAGAAATATTGTGGAGTAAATATGTTCAAATATTTCATATGTTAGTATGATGGCATAATAAAATATAAGTATAAAAATAGGAAAATGAAATTAATAAAATGAATAAAATGTAACAAGCTACATTATGTGGACATATGTTTATAACACAATAAAATACTTTTGTAAAATTAATATTTGCTAATAAAAAGTAAATTTCATTCCAGTTGTTATAGATTCATATGTTAATTTCCATTTTTAGCTCAGATATTTACCTGATAAAGTAAAAGGAGTAATAGGTTTTGCTTATTTAGAAGGACAATCTTGTCCAATTAGCATTAAAGTATTCTAGGTAAATACTGTCAATGTGAAATTGTTCAAATTATTATATTAGAATATTTCTAATTGACTCTTCAAAATATTACCCTACAGGTATATACTTTTTGCTGTTTATTGAATATTTTTCTACCCAATTACTATGTGCCATTTTCTGAATGCAGTTTGGAATATGTAACTAGGATATATTATACCTAACCAGGAAATCAATTATTCAAACAGTTTTTTATCAAAAATGCCTATAACGAAATAAAGCGGTAAATCCAAATTATGTATATTTGAAGTCAATACTTGCTTAGTGCTCTTCTCACATTCTTCATTCCCTTCTTGAGAATAATACACATTGTAAGGAATACTTAGCATGTTTTAGAGAAATAGGTTGACTTTAGTCAAATGAGTTACTCTAAGCTGCATTTTGGTTTACTTTATATCCAGAAGAGCTAAATTCTTACCTTATGATTTTCCTTAGACTTTATATCAGGTTTAATCTCTGGTGGGTGCCAGATAAAGGTATAAACACTTTTTAACAGTGGCTAAATTTAGGCTGGGAAATCTAGGTACAACTTTACTAATGCAGATAGGCCTCATCAGTCATGAGACCACAATATCAAAATGTTAACCTATGCTTCCTGAAATCATGCTTATGAGATTTTGTGTATTATAAGCAGTGGTTATTAGCATTTGTTTTGTAAACAACATCATTTCATTGGATAGGAACTGAAGTGAAATATTATACCCAGAACAAAATTTAAGGAGGCATCCAAATTTAGTTACCAAGATATAAATCATTTAACACAATGTTTAAAAAATGCAAGACAAAGGAAATAATTTATGAAAAAAGCCAACATTTAATATGACTGATTTTTCTTTTTATCCCAGTTGCAATACGGATTGCATGATGACTTTTCTAGTTATATGCTTAGTTAGGTCTTGATATTTAGTTGGAGAAGTTATGTTCTTTCATATATTCATTTGTCAGATCAAAGAGGAAATGAATTCCATGCCAGAGTCAACATCCATAATAGTGTTACAGTTGTATTGTACTACTTTGCCAAAGTTTCGAATCAGCTGGAGTAACTTGGGTCTTCTTTGGATCTAACTAATTAGGTATACAATTTAGACAGTACTAGATTTTGACCACGATTTATTAAAATATTATATTCCAGAAACTACTACTATTCTCTCTTTTCATGAGATTTTTAATGTCATTTATATGATGTGGTGATGCTTTCTTTTAGATAATCCACATTCAGTCTTGTAAAAACCGTATAATTTAGAGTATTTTTAAATTATGTACACTGCTCAGATTCTGTTATTTGCACATTTTGTTCTTGTTAAGTCAGTAGTATTTAGTTCTCATTATGGATATTTTGGAATTACTAATTGCATTTCGGAATTTTTAACAATGTTATGATTTTTGTGATTTAATACTGTAGCATTTTTTCTTTTAAGTATGTTCAGATCTTATTCTACATACAGTTACATTTGATTTAAACAATTTGATCCATTCAAGGGATTTTCTATATTAGGTTGATCTAAATAAATTTAATTACAAATTAACACAACCTTATTTCTGAAAGACAGTTATACTTATAGCTCTACTTAAATTAACATGTGTTTGAAGTTTAAAAAAATAAGTTGGGCACAATATGTTTTTGTTCCTGGGGAAGTTCCAATTTGTTGGTTGTTTTTCCAGCTGTGATGACTTCAACACATGTGTGCATTTTAGTTCGATTGTTTTGTGCCTATATTTTGTTTCATATAACAGAAAATACAAAAAGAATCAGCTATTTAGAACTTTTCCAAATAGAATTCTAAGAGAGATACTTGAAGTTTTGTGACAACTGGGAAAAGGGACGTCTTCTTAGTGGAGGGGTTAGCAGAATAACAGAGACATTGTTTGAAGAGATTTGAATTCTGCCACTGCCTGCCTCACTATTTCCAATGGTATTACTTCAGCGTATTTAGTGGAAAGAAAATAATTTTATCTGTATGAATTCACAATTTTTGGTTTATTTGGGCCACACTACACATTCATATTTGATTTTACCTTTAAAATCTTTTCTCCTTTGTTTAAAACCACAGATGTGAATTTATAATGTAAAATAGCACCTAGAATTTATATGAAATGGTCCAGACTATTTAGATTGTAATGATTATAGTGTGTGAGATAGTATGTAATAATTGATTTTGGGGAAAGTCAGTTACAGTGGATTTTTGTGAAATACTGAGTAATAGAATTATATTTGATTCTATAAAAATACTTCATGGTTACATCTAAAAATAACTCAGTTACAAGCTAATTCTGAAAAAGTAAGATTGTTTACTGGAAAAAGCTAAAAGTTTCAATAAGCTTGCTTTTTAAAAATTGACTTGGATCTAGACTTTGGTGGCTCATGCCTGTAATCCTCGCTACTCAGGAGTCTGAGATCTGAGGATAGTGGTTGAAAGCTAGCCTGGGCAGAAAAGTCTGTGAAACTCTTATCTCCAATAAACCACCTTAAAACCAGAAATGGCACTGTGGCTCGAGTGGTACAGTGGTAGCCTTGAGCTGAAGAGTTTAGGGACAGTGCCCAGGCCCAGAGTTCAAGGCCCACAACCAACAAAAAAAATTGACCTGGAGTTTTACTATATTATTTCATGATTTTTTATAGTTGTTCAGTGAAAATGTCATTGGTTTTTATATTTTGTGTTGGCATAAAATGAGCCTACTATTGTCTTAAATTAATCAAAAACATTTCTTATTCTATGACTGCATAAATGGTTAAAACCAAGTAGCCTTTTTGAAATAAAATATTTATATCACCCCCCCAAAAAAGAGGAACAAAATAAAATATATGCTAGAAACTTACTCTGTAAATCTTCATGGACTAATAGCCTGTCAGTTTAACTTTTAATAAAAAATTAAAGTAATAATAATATGAACCCATTTAAATTTCTTCATCTTTGTCATTTAAGATTCACTTTAAAAAGAAGTTCAACAGGTAAGTGTTTTTTCTTTACTTTTCCAAAGAAATTATCATTTCATCGTTATAGTGTATAGCACAATATACCCAGAAAGCATTTCTTAAGGAAAATGATTTTTTCCCATTCTTTGGTTTGCTTCAGTCTGTATTTAAACTGCATACCACAACTTACCCACCCTATTGTTAGTCTTTTCATTTGAAACATTTCAAAAGTTTTTCTTCCCTGGTGTGTCAGCCTGCAAAGTTTTACAAAACAGCATGCTTTCATTAATTGTGCTTTCCAAAATATATCTCACAAATGCCAACAACGAAACACAATCTGAAAAATCTGTGGACTTTTCCACTTATAGTGGAAAAATCACTTTCCATACTCCTTAGAACCAGCTGTTTACAGGCATTAATTGCTCTGTCAGTGCCATGCTTTAGAACAGCTGCATTTGACAATGTCGTACATGTTAATTTGTTTACCACATCTGGTTTGTTTTCAGGAAGGACTGTATTCATGCAAGATGGTAATAGATGAGTTTTGCAATTATGTAGCTTAATAGGACTCTGAGTTGTGGATATAGAACATCCATTTCAGTGACTAAATATTTAAATTAAATCCCATAAAGTATATTCCTTCAATTTTCTGGGTGAAGTGTTCTACAATCTAGGTATTTTAAAAGAAGTATTATATGTTGTTTCCATGGTGACAACGTAATTGCAGGACTTAAAATTTTATATACCATGGCCATCTTAAATGAGGTAGATGAACTTCGGTTGGCATGCAAAACTTTTGGTAAGTAAGGTATGTGGTCTACCACTGAGCAACCTTCCCAGCAATTCATGCATGCAAAACTTTTGGGACAGCATTAATGTTTGAATCTTGGATAAGATCTCATTGGGAATTGTGACAGACTTTCATAGTATAAGAAGAAAAACGAAAGGCCATACTAATTTTTTTGGGGGGTCCGGTTGTGGGGCCTGAACTCTGGGCCTGGGCGTTGTCGCTCAGCTATTCAGCTCAAGGTTAGCGCTCTAACACTTGAGCCACAGCACCACTTCTGGCTTTTTTCTTTTTGATTATGTGGTGCTGAGGAATCGAACCAAGGGCCTCATGCATGCAAGGCAAGGGCTCCACAACTAAGCGATCTTCCCAGGCCCACTAATACTTTTCTCTGCTACATTGTTATATTAGTTTATTGAAACACACACATACACACATACAAACACACAGATACACACATTTGTAGAATAAAGACCCACTCCGTCTGCAAGAAAATATTTTAATAGGAATTCCATAAAATATTTAGTCTGCTGAGTTCTGATTAGAATTTACAGAAATATCTACTTGTGTCTTCCCCTGGACAAGTCATTATCATTTGTGAAGGTGTTGCCAACTGAATTTAGAATGCCCCAGAAAGATCTATGTGTTAAAGAAAAATGACTTTCTATTTCCTCCCAGACTGTGGAGAATATCTGAATAGTTCTGAAGATAAAGTTCTTCAGCGTGAAAGCTATGAGAACTTAGACTCTCAACTACTTTCTTATTTTATCTTTTAATCAGTCTAGGTCAAAAACTTTTCTCTTTGACCTACTCCCCACCTTGCCATTGTCTTGTCACAGGCTCACAAAGTAATAAAACCAACTGACCATACACTGAAACCTTCAAACTTGTAAATCTAAATAAGCATTTCTGTATAATAAGTGGACAACATCATTTATTATGGTAGGTTATAAAGCTAACACAGAAGTCTAGTCTTTCTAACAATGTAGAGTATATTAAATTATGCTTCATTATAAAATATCTAACTCCATGTTTTATTTTATATTTTTGTTTCTGTTGATCCCAAGGCTTAAACTCAGTGCCTGGATGGGGTTTTTGTGTTCTAAGCCAGTGCTCGACATACAATCTGCACTGGAACTCCATTTGCCCTGGTGGTTAATTGGAAATAAGAATCTAATGTACTTTCCTATGCAGGCTGGATTTGAACTCTGATCTTCAGATCTTAGCCTCTTAACTAGCTAAGATTACATCCTTGAACCAGCAGTGCCTACCCATGTTGCATATTTTGTGTAATTCAAATTGTCAGCATTGTATCGATGCTCCTACTACAATATAAAAAAACTAAACCTAGTTTTCACTGTATTTGATGTTGGTATAATTTGTGGAGGGGAAGGGAAAAACCAAATTGTTTAAATAGGAAAACAGGTGGACCCAGTGCAACAATGAGATGTACAAGATGTTTTGTAGAAAAATGAAATTTACAACTTTGGCTCAAGATGGGAGAGAGGGTCAGGAAAGGGAGATGGAAAAGGATGATAAAGGGATAGAAAGGAGGAGGTAACAATGCTTGATAAAATTGTACTCATTACATTGTCCCTGTAATTGTAACATCTCTGTATGTTATTTGCACAAAAAAACTTAAAACATAATAAGGATATTTGTAAAGTATATAATGAAGGAAGAATTTTCATCCTTTACAAAATTTATGCTAAACTATCTATATTTTACTGTACCTTTCCTGCAACCAGTTTGATATAGTTTAATACCTGTCACGCCGTTTCTCTATAATCTAATGGAGATTTAATTTTTCATGTATGTATGTATATGTATATGTATATGTATCTATCTATCTATCTGTATATGTTCCAATGTGGATCATCAAACTTGAAACTTTGCTTTTTTTTTTTTTTTGGCTGTTCAGCAATTAACCTTGTCGGCTCAATCTGTGACAATATCTGTGCTCATTCTGACCATTCCTTTATTTACAACACCATCAGCCTTTTAAAATCAGCTTTATTTCCAGAGATGATTACCAATCAGTCCAACAAATATACACCCAGAGAGCTTTAATAAAACAAGCTTTAAGGAAGGAAGATAACATGAAGTGACAACTACAAAATTTCTACAGTGACCTGACATCTCTCATATTTCTGCCGTCCTCCTGATACTTATGCAAGCATTGACTAACACTATAAATAATAGTGCAATTATAACTTAAAGATCAGTGTTTTCTTCCAACCTGAAGCCTTTTTTTCCATGATTTTTGACAAACTTTTGTGAGACTTTTTTGATTGTGATGGGATTCCATCCTAAACAAAGCCATGTATATGAAGAAAGCCAATGTTTTCAACCCAGAGTACTAAACAAAAGAGGGAGAAAATTAAGGCTAGCTATATATGTTAAGCACAAACATAGGCAATATCAAGATATTTTGAAATTGTATACTTTTACTGGATAAAGTGGCTCAAATCTATAATATTATCGACTTGGAAAACAGAGCTTAGAGAATTCCAGTTCCAGGCAAAATGTATTATGCTTGTGTTCGGAGGACCTCAGTCCAAGCAGGCCCAGGCATATTGATACTACCTCAAAATAAGCAATCAAATTTAATCTGCAGGTATGGTAGTGGTAGAGATGCTATTTCACAAGTGTAGGTTTTGAGTTCAATCCTCCAGTAGAACTGGGAATTTACATGTGTCCTGTCTAAGGTCAAGACTTTATAATTATCTTACAAGCTCTAATAAAACCTTTACCTCTTTTGCTATTTTTTGAAAGTATAACCATAACTTCCATGCCCCAAACAAATAATTTCATATTAGAGATTTTCTTCTATCTATTAAGCAATATGTTATGTCCCACTGAACTCAGACTAAAGATAAAAAACCCATTGTCTTACAAAGTGACTGCATATGGAAACAAAATCTCAAATGTAGCATTTAAGTTGAAGTCTACTCCAAGAGAAGCAGAATGCCTTGAATATGCCAAGGAAAGAGGAATCAGAAGCCAAATCTAATCTTGGAGTTCAAATTCCACCAACTCAGAGAAAATGTATTTACAATGTTAATGCTACACAATCTGTGGTAGTTTATTATTGCAATTACTAGCAAACATGTGGAAGCTATAAAACACGAAAAGTCATTGACTCTTCTGATCCAAGACTCATCTCTATAATCCTAGTGATTAAGAAGTACGAGACTTGGGGGATAATGGTTTTTCAGGTTGGTAAGAAAGTTCATGAGGTTCTATCTCCAATTAACTACAAAAATTTCTGGGCTGGGACATGGTTCAAATAGTAGACTGACTTGTGTTAGCAAAAAAAAAAAAAAAAACAGAGCATGATGTATGTTCAAGCAACAAACTGGCAGAAAGAAAAAGTCCTTAGAAGAATACTATGAGAAGCAGAATTATGAATAGGAAAGTAGAAACAAAAGAAATAAACATTGATATAGACAAAGCTTCTCAATGTGAAATATGACACAAACTGTAATATTTAGGGTTTTCCTTCCTATACAGTAGAAATAATATTCCTTTTATGTTTCCATAATTTAACTTGTTTTCCTAAATATTTCTCGAATAGTGTAGCTTTTGAAAATCAATAAATGTTGCATTTTCATATATGATTACATATCCTTCCAAGTGTTGTCTAAAATTGATCTACACTGAAATGATTGTCATTGACATCTTTCTCAAGATATTTATACTTTCAGCTGACCTTCCACAAAACTCATACCCAAAATATAAATTTTTAGTTTGTTCATACAAACATAGGAACATAAACATATGTCTCAAGATGTTAATTACTTTTATCTGCTGTCATTAATGAAGTATATCTAATAGAATTAAGTATATACCCTGAAGGAAATAAGATACTTCCTTCTAAATACAGACTTGCAAGCATACACACAATCACACACACACACATACACATATATATTTACCACACTGACTCAGGTTGGATTCCTGACATTGGGTGTCAGCAGTGATCTAATAATCAAATTTTCCTGCCCAGACATAAAATACATTCATAATTCCACACAGACAAAAACACCAGATCATTCAAAATAATGAGAACATTTAACAGAACCAACCAGCACTTGAGCCATCTACTCCCTGATTTCATTCATTCATGATCATGCATTTTTCATATCATAATTTAAAATAAATTTGTCTCTGATTGGCAGAAAAAATATGCTATCATATAATAGAAATGGTAGGTAAAATTACTTGTAATCTTTAATATATCTTATCAAAGACTTCTGTTTCCTTCTTGCATAGTGTTTCTGGCATTTTGCCCTAATGTCTATAATTAAATTACAAAGGACATGCCATATACCTTAATTCATTTTATTTAAAGGTTATGCTATGGAGTTGAATCTGATTTGTTTGCTTATTCTAAATTAAATATTCTCAACAACTTGAATCATTGTTTATGTTACTCCCAATCCATTTGAAATATCAAATAAAACTGGAAATTCCCCTCGGCAATTATTTGTGAATGTCATTAATGGTTGTGGAGGGATGAAGGATTTGAATTTTCTAGAGTGCATTAAAAATGGCACTGTTATTCCAAGGGCTGATCATTTAGTGAGCTTTTAAAGTGTGGTCTTCTTATTTCATCTAAGAAGATAACAGTATGCTTTTCATCACATTCTTGCCTGCAAAGCAGTAGAATTATTTCCTTTGTACTGTTTATGTCCAGCTGCGACATTAGTCAAACCTACAATCAACTTCAGAGCTGTATTAGCTGCTCTAGATTTTGAAATTTTCTTCCTGTAGCCCTTGTGATTTGAGCCCAGATTCATGGGATAGTCACAGAATCCACAATAACAAAGCACCGCAATATACAAAGACCACTTGCAAAATGAAGTTCAATTTTTTCATTGTTGTTTCCTTTTTTTATTGTCTTTTAAGGAGCTAAGGGTGTTTCTCATTATTTTTGATGTGACTTAAATAAATTTTCCAGATTTTTCAAATAAAATAGAGATATAAAAGAGACCTAGTTAGTCACAAAATACAGCTAACCATTTGCGTGATTTTTTTAGTCTAATCCTTTTCTCAGTTATCTTCAAATAACGTTGAGATGAGCCTAGCATATGTGTAAATTGACATGTATAAAGCACACAGAATTCTGGAATCTTTGAACTGTGATTTCTATATAACTTCACTTAGAAAAGAAAATTATCACTTGCTTCATGTCTTAAGTAATCTACTTAAAACAAGTTTTATTAACTTTATTAATAGATGCCATAATCTATGGTACTGATGCATTGCATAAGTATTTGATTCCTTATGTCCACTGAATTAACATTACATTTATTTTATTTTTTTTTGCACATGAAATAATGACATCTTGAGGATAAAACATACCTGTTTTTCATTTTGGTTGCCAAAATGGAATTATTAGACATTTGGAACATTTAAATCTGAACTTTCAAATTTCACTAGTACTTCAATTGTGTTACTTACAAATTTAATATTAAAATAAAAAATATCATTAAATAGAGAGCAAAATTATGTTATCACACCTTACTCCCTGAATTGACTTCATGATAAAAAACAATTAGATTTATATAACAAGATACACATACTCAAACGAACTATGAGATACGGAAACAGAAAACTTATTTTTTGTTTTGTGTTCGTTGTTGTTTATAGTTTGTGATAATTCTGTCTTTTTTGCCTTATGCCTGGTATATTCATTGTGAAGGTGAGGGGTGGGCACAGAGTTTTAGGGAAAAGAGTCGAAAATTGCAGCAGTGTAGTTCATTGATCATTGATGAAAGTGAACTATTTAATACATGGGTGGGGACAGGAGGGTGGGACTGGGAACAAGTGTGGGAACTGAAGACATTTCACAAAAGGAGATGTGCTCATTACCTGACCCTTGTAATTGTAATCCATCTATAAATCACCCTAATAAGAACAACAGAGCAAATTTCTGTTAAAAAAAGGCAAACAAAATGTTGTTTCTTAGAATCCTAGAAGTTTGTTTTGTTCACTGGTTTGAGCTGGTTGAGTCTATCTCTGAAAATAGCTATATTGACATTCATTGGGCAAATTTTTGAGCTACTAGTAGATAAAAGTCAATTATGATTGTATGTTTTTTGAGACTGATTCATTTATTTCTTTAATATAATTTGTATTATTTCTGTCTATTGGTTTTTGGTTTTGTTTTTCCTGTTTTGTCAAAGACTTAGTGGTGCATCATTAGTGCTGATTAAGATTGTTCTAGCCAGGCGCTGGTGGCTCATGCCTGTAATCCTAGCTACTCAGGAGGCTGAGATCTCAGGATCGCGGTTCAAAGCCAGCCCAGGCAGGAGAGACCGTGAGACTCCTATCTCCAATAAACCACCAGAAAACCAGAAGTGGCGCTGTAGCTCAAGTGGTAGAGCATTCACCTTCAGCTGAAGAGCTAAGGGACAGCGCCCAGGCCCAGAGTTCAAGCCCCACGACTGAACAACAACAAAAAAAGATTGTTCTAATTTGTTGATGTACATAATCAAAGCTATAAATATTCCTCTGAGTATTGTCTGTGCTACTGCTATGTCCCAGAGAAGGTAATATCTTGTGTGTTCACTTCCACTGAATTCCACAAACATTGGAACTTCCCTCCATATCTCTTCAGTGACTCACTGATGATTTAGCAATATGTTTTTCAGTCTCTGTGAGTTTCAGAATGTTATGTGATGCCTTTGGATGTAGAGATCTAATTTGGTCCCATCATGGTCTGACAGGATACAAAGAGTAATTTCATTTTTATTTTTGAATTTTGAAAGCTGCTGAGTGGAGTATATATTGTGATACTGGTAGGTGAAATACTCTGTAGATATCTGTTAGATATAGCTTGTCAATACAGTTATTTAGCTCTAAAGATTTTTGCTAAGTTTTTACCTGGGTGACCTGTCCAGAGGTAAGAATGATTTGTTCAAACAACCAACAATTAATTTGGATGTATGCATGTTTTTAGGGTAAGTAGTATTTCTCTGATGAATTTGTGAGCTCTAGGTTTCAGGCCATTGATACTTAGAATTGTTATATCCCTCTGATGGAGAGTTCTCTTTGTCAATATTTAATGTCCTACTTTGTCTCTTTTTACTTGCATACCACTTATATTTTAAAGCCAATTTTATCTGATATTAGTATAGCTACTCTAGCCTGTTTATGAGGTCCACTTTTAATTTGTAAATATGATGTACAGAAAGGTTACAATTACATAAGTCAGATAATGAGCACATTTCTTTTTGAACAGTGTCACCTCTTCACACATATTCTCCCAGTTTTTCCCTTTCAACCTCCCTCTCGTGAAAGTTGTATGGTTCATTTACAATGTAGTGTCTATTGAGTAGCACTGCTGCATTTAAGCCTTTGTCCCACAATTTCTGTATTCCCCCTTGCCCTATCCAAACGTACATATAAGACCAAAGGTGCAGAAATAAAAAAAAAAAAAAAAAAAAACGGCATCAGAACACTGAAGGAAAAAGCAAAATAATAAACAAACTCTCATAATCATTTCTTGGAGATCATTTTAATTAACATTGTTTTATATGATAATCTTCATACAGCTATTGATCCTTTGTGATCCTCTCCAAAGGGCGTCCTCCTTTAATCTCACTGTATATATGTTTAGAATCCCATAAAATTTATAATGTCCAAGAGTAATGTTTTCTCTTTCACCACCCAACTGTGATTACTTGTAGAATTAGAGGCACATTCTTCTACAACAAATGAGGGAATTTAGGCAACCAATATTTCTTTGAGTCTGTCTTTCTTCACTTAATATGTTTTTTCCAAGTCTTTCCATTTCCTTATGAATGGTGTAATATCATTCTTTCGGGATCAATAGAATCACATCATACTGAAGAGTTTCTACATGACAGCAGGAAAAGATAGCAGGATATATAGAAAGAGAACAGAATGGAAGAATATTGTTACTAGTTAAGCATTAGACAAGTGTTTTTATAACTAACCCATATTTAGAGATCAAAAAGTCAAACCCAACAAAAATAAACCCTCAAAAAAAACAAGAACCCAATTAATATATGGGATAAAGACTTAAAGAAAACTTCTTAGAAGAAGAAGTAAGAATCAAAAATAGACACATCTCTCTCCATAAAAGAAATGCCAATCCAAACAACACTTATATTCATCTCACCCCTCTTACAATATCATTATGAAAAAACGAACAATCACAGATATTGATAGGGATGTGGCCCAAAGGAAACTCTATTACACTGTTGGTGGGAATGTAATCTTGTTCAATCACTCTGCAAAATACTATGAAATTGCTCACAGAACTGTATAGAGAGCTACCTACCAATTATCCAGCAAATCCACTTATGGTCATTTATCCAATAGAGCAGAAACAAGGCCACACTGAAGATACCCGAACAATCATGTTCATTATTGCATTATTTTCTATAGCCAACATATGGAATCATCCCAGATGCCTCTCATTGTAAAAAGAGATCAAGAATTATATATGTATATATAAATTATATATATATATACATATATATCTAATTTTATTTGTCCCAATTAACAAGTATATATGTATGTATATTAATGTATGTATACAAACATATATACATACAAACATATAAATACATACATAATGGAATTCTGTTCATCCATCAGTAAGAATAATATTGCACCATTCTAAAGGAAAAATGAAACACTTAGAAATAATATTAAGTGAAATAAAGCAGACACAGTGAAACTTAGTTTGCATGACTTTCCTCACTTGTGGTAGATAGGAGTGTCTATAAATGTAAAAGTAAACACACTGGATTGTATGCAAGGAAGTACAAATGAATTATCTGAAATGTCATAGTCCATGGAGAGTGAAAATACTATAATTCTCATAAAAGGCTAAGTCAAAGCCCAACAAAATAAATACCAGTAAATTTGTAGTGCAAGAGAGGATAGTGGGGGGAAATGTGAGAGGGGTAGGAAATTGAAGGGGAAAAGGATAGAATACAGGCAAGAATCCATTGTATACTTCCCAGAATTGAAATATACAAAGCAAGGGGTAGTGTGAAATGGGGTTGAAGATGTTGAAGTGGTAACACAATTCCAGGTGCATTGTACACATAAACTGCTTTATTAAATGGCAAGAAATTGCATAACATAATATTGAGATACATAAGGATTGGAGATGATTGGTAGGGGTGGATAAGACTGTTGAAAGGGGTGACATAGATCAAGATGCACTGTATCCGTACACTGTTTCAGTGAATGGCAAATCCTTTGTACAACTAAAGATAATAAAAATATTCAAAAATTAATTATGATAGTTGAATAGAGAGTTGCACCTCAACTCAATTCCCATTTAAAAATATTTTTAACCCAGAGACTTGGAGAATAAAATTCAAATAATAAAACCCTATGAATCTTTGTTATCAGAATTTGTGAAATTTAAATCAAAACTTTGCTTTTTGTCAGCCATTGGGCTGTTAAAATATTTCAAATAAGTGGCTTAAAAACATCAGGAGTATATTATCCATATTCTAGAAGCTTAAACATTGATTTTAAAAATGGTTATTCAAAGTAATTCTTTGTCTTATGGGGGTCTATTTTCTGATTCATTATAATCTATTTGCTGGACGTTCACATGGCAGAGTAATTATATTGGGATTCTTTCGTCAGGATCATTATTGCAGGGTCATCTCTGAAAGGTTGATTCTGATGTCACCAGACAGGGGAATCGAATTTTAACATGTGTATCTGGAAGGAGTTACATGGTCCAAACACTTTGCTACTTTTGCTTTAACTCAGTGTGGTGTACATTTGGATATTATTTCGCAGAACAAAATAACTCAAGGACAAGATTATATCATGTAAATTATGTGAATGATTCTTCTTACAATGGGAATAATTATAGTGATGGCAAAGTGAAGTATGATTGTTTAGTGGCTCGTGAATCACATCATAGGTAACCATGTTAACGTGGTACAGCCTTTCTAAGGCCCTTCTGATTTATTTGAAAAATCTCCAATGAGTTAATTGCTTTCAAAAATATTAGTTTGTGCCAACAAATACAGATCTCCTTTCATTTAATTACTGTCTGCTATTAGGACTCCCACAAACACCAAAATCAGAGTATGCTAAATTGTCTGATAAAATACATAATAAAAATGTTACAATTAATATAACATAAAGACTAATATTAATAGCATTATAATTACTAGTATTCACATTATATAATATATTGACATCCCTTGGTTACCTCAATTTTTAGCCTATTTATAACTAAATGTAAATTGTTTCCAAATAATTATTTGATGATGTATGGAAAATGAGAAAAAGATTTGCATACATATTTACTACAGATGCAAACAGATTCACCTGGTTATTTCTGAACCTGCATTTGTTGGTTTCATTCATGCATGGGGAACATGCAGAGAAATGAAAATTGCAAACTTGCATTTACTAAAGGGTTAATTACAAGTTTATGTTGGGCTAAATAGCACATTTTATAAATTAAATTGCTTTTGTCCCTTCCTTCCTCCCTCCCTTCCTTAGTTTCTTTGTTCCTTCATTCCTTAATTCTTTCTTCTTTCCTTCCTTCTTTCTTTTCTTCTTTCCTTCCTCCCTCCTTCCCTCCATCCCTTCACCTCTCTCTCTTTCTCTCTTCCTTCCTTTCCTTTCCTTCTTTCTTTCATTCTTTTTCTTCTTTTCTTTCTTTTACTCAGACTTTTCTTATGGCTTTTGAAAAAATACCAACTGTTATACTGCAAGGTGTTATGAGTAATTATAAATATACTATATTAATATTAATTTTAATAACCTATGTTATATCTTAAGACAAATTGTAATAAAAACAACTTCACAAAATTTCAGGATAAGTAACAAATATTACTTTCCACGATATTGTTTATTTCTTCAAACTAAAATAAGAATTTATACATAATATTGTGTGTGTGTTGTTCTTGTGATTTGAACTCCAGACCTATTCCTTGATTTTTTTCCTCGCAAGGACATTGCTCTAATATTTGAGCCACAACTCCAGTTCTGGCTTTGTGTGTGTGTGCGTGTGTTGTGATGTGTGTGTGATTATTTGAAATGCGACTCACAAACTCTTGCCAAGTCTGGCTTTTTTTTTAATTTATTTTTATTTTTTATTGTGAAAATACCATACAGAGGGGTTATAATTACATGGGCAAGGTAATGAGTACATTTCTTATCAAGCATTGTTGCCATCTCCTTTGTTTCCCCTTCCCAACCCTTCCCATCTACCCCCCTTCTGCCCCTCACTCTGCCAAAGTTGTAAAGTTCGTTTTTCAACTTAACGACTTTTACACCTCATAGTTGCAATGGATCCACCTCTATCCTTATTTAAACCATTAGTTTTTTCCCTTCCCCTCCACAAATTATACCAACATTAAATATAATGAAAGCAGTGGGGGAGGGACTTGTCTGAGACAAGCAGCAAAGTCTGATAAGTTGATATTAGGTGAAATGGACTCCAAAATAAGTATTCAAATGTTTTTTTCTTGTAATTGTTTCTAACATATTTATAAGATGATTTCTTTGTTGTCAAGGCTGGCTTTGAACCCCAGCTTCCTGACTAGTGAGGATTACAAGCTTGAGATACCCATATTCAGCACTGATATAATACATGTAAGAATAAAATAAATTTCTTTTTATTTGAATTCTAGAGGCTCAATTTAACAAATTAACATTTAGATATTTATTTAGTTATTGAATCTGAACCTGCAGTGTGAAAAAAGTTTTCATTTTTATGAAAAAATATACACTCAAAGATTTAAATGACAGAATCTTTGCACAAATTGAAATACTGTAATATTCAAAAGTGATGAAGGGATCGTTAATTAAATTTCTCATGTAAGCTAAAAGCATTAGGCTGTGTCAGGGTGAATGAAGTAATTTTTCATTAAATTAAATATTATCTACTGTGGTCACATGATTTTCTCTTCTTTTAAACCTAAACATTTTTGACATAAAATATAGATTCATACATTTTTTGAGTATATAAAAATCTTAATTACTGCTCATTTATTTCTGAGGTTTGAGTAACGAGACATTTCAGAGAAACATTGAATTTCATGTATTTTATATCAACAGTCAATTTTAGAAATTGAATCTATCTCCATATGAGATAAAGCAAGATATTCCATGACTTATGCAATTATTTCTATAGACATGAATACAACTTATTTTTGAATGGTAGGAAATTCATATTATTCCTACTCTATAGAATAATTAAGAAATAAATGATTGTGATAGTATTTATTTTTCCTTCAAATAGAAAGAAAGAACCTAACTATAGATGACAAAAATTTGAATAGAAATGTCATAAAATTATGAAAAATTAAATTCATTATGAGTTAGATGAAATAGTCATTTTTGAAGGTCACAAAATGAAATCTCTGAAGCCTCCTTATCTTTTAAATAAAATGAATTTTCACTCAAAATATTTCTCCAACAATGGTATAACCAAACCATCTCCATGCCAAATAGCTTCTCTGTTTAAGTCAAGTAAATATTTAGGAACAGAAGTTATTACAATGTATAGAAATATCTACCCACCACTCTAGAAATTAAATCTGTAATCATAAAGGATTGAGATTAATAATTAGCTTTCACTAAGTTGCCATAATGAGGCAAATCCTTTTATGTGGGCATAGTTGTAGAGTTTTGGTCACTGAGAACTTGTGATCAAAGGTGTTAAGACCAAAGTCCTTTCCTCCTCTTCCTTCTTTTTCTTCTCTGTCTCCTTCTCCTTCTTTTTTTCCTTCTTCCTGTCTCTCTTTCCTCCTCCTCCTTCTCCCTCTCCCACTCCTATTCATCTTCTTTACTTCCTGGCTTCCATGAATACACATATTCCAACACATATTCCTGACATGGGGTACTGTGCCACCACCAACCCAAGTCAATGAGGATAAGAAACATAATCTGAAATGTATAAAATCAGAAGTCAAGTTTAATCTTTCCCCCTTTTAAGTTACTTTTATAAAGTACGGTTTCATATTAATAGGAGACTGTCACAGCATGCTCTCATTTATTATAGGGGATAAGATTTACTAGAAAAAATCTAACCAACATCAACCTAATGAAATGATTGATTAAATTAATATTATATTAGGACAATCTACTTTCAAATATCAGATATAGTTCAATATATGGCAAAAAATCACCTCTATGATTTCATATAAAAGACAGCAGAATACAATCTGTTCCTCAAGGAAATTGACCTATAATTGGCACTATTGTCAATTTCATAAATAATGTAAGAAGACTATAGAACAAATTTCAAATCAAACTGCATGATATAACATTTACTTTGTCCCGTGTATACTATCTTTGTCTGGTTCCCAAAATGACTTGTATTTTATCATATTTTTAATTAACTTTAACTAGTTGTGTGGGACTTACTGTTTGACAAAGCAATATATTAATAGTGTATAGTGAGGTTTTTTTTTCCTTTTTCCTCTCCTGAGTTTTGAACTCTGGGTCTGGGGGTTGTCCTGAGCTCCTTTAGATGAATGCTAGAACTCTATCACTTGAGGCACACCAGCACTTTCTGATTTTTCTGAGGTTTAATTGGAGATAAGAATATCACAGACTTTCTTGCCTGGGCTGGCTTCAAACCTCAATTATCTGCCTCCTGATTATCTAGGATTACAGCCGTGAGCCGCTAGTGCCCGGCTTAATAAAATGCACTTTTTTTTTTTGCATAGTCCTGGGGCTTGAATTCATGCCTTGGCAATGTCCTTGAGCTTCTTTTCCTCATGCTAGTACTCTATGATTTTGTCATAGTGCCAATTCCTGCTTTTTTGTTTATGCAGTACTGAGAAATCAAACCCAGGACTTCACACATGAAAGGCAAGTATCTACCACTAAGCTACATTCCATGGCCAATACAATGCATCTTGATGATCATTATCCCTCATCCTTCTCAATCCTATCTCATAGCTCAATGTACATGAATTTGTAGAATATTCACTGGCTCTTAATGTCATGTATAGTCACTCAGAGGATATATCACAGATCATATTTTCTTGATAGTCTTATTAATCAACATACTAAAGTTGTGCATTATAGAATTCTGGGATTTTACATTCTAAATTATCAGTCAGATTCATCCACTACTATTCTAAAAATTTTCCTAAGGTTAATGCAAATGCAATCTGTAATTCTTCGATAAAATACAATGATTCTTAGGATGTTAAAGAGTTGGAGTAAGAACATCACCTTCATTTCAGGAACATTTTATCATTACTACCCTCTCAACATACTCAAATATTTATTAATAGTCATTTCCTGTCATCATTTCAACCTTCTCTCCCCTTGAGCAGCTATTATTTCATATTCTACCTCTACAGATGTGCCAATTTTAAAAACTTCATGTAATTAGAAAATGTAGTCTATTTTATCCATTTCTCCCATGTAATATCACTGTTTCCAAAATAAGTCCATGTAAGTTTTTCTCATGGATAGAGCATATTGTTTTGTATGCATGTGTATATTGGAATAACATCCTCAATGGGCATTTCAATATTTTATTATATGTTATTATGAAGGATTTTGCTATGTATATTCTTGTACATGTGTCTCATTGGACATATGTTAAAATCTATTTTGTATATAAAACTATAATTCAAAATGCGGATCAAAGAGGCAATTCTATGTGTAATGTCTTAAAGATTTCCAGTATGTTTAAGAAACTGACTATATCATTTTAAGTGCCAAGCACCAATGTATAAGGATTGCAATTTCTACATAATGGTTGTGCAGGGCTATCTTATTGTTTCTATTTCCACTAATCTCTATATGTATGCAATGTCTAGGTATGTTATGATCTTTCCATATGTTCCTTGATTGTTCTTATATTACTATAGAGATATGTATTTGGATTTTTGGATAATTTATTCAGGATGGTTAAAGTATTTCATTGGCATTAATATGCTCTTAATATATTTCTGATTCAAGTCTATTTAAATAAATGTATATTTGTACACACTACATGTACATATGCATATATTCATACTTATATGTGTATATATTCGAATACCTATATATGTATACATATATGAATATACAGATGTGTACATATATGTATATATAACTATACATACATTATTATTTTCATTTGTCTGTAAGTTATCATTTTACCTTATTTGCCAAACATGCCCTATATTGATTTTATTTTATTTTATTTTATGTTTAAATGTTGAAAAAGGAGCCAGGCGCTGGTGGCTCACGCCTGTAATCCTAGGCACTCAGGAGGCTGAGATCTGAGGATCATGGTTCAAAGCCAGCCTGTGCAGGAAAAGTCCATGCGACTCTTATCTCCAATAAACCAACAGAAAGCCGGAGGTGGTAGTATGGCTCAAGTAGTAGAGCTCTAACCTTGATTTGAAGAGCTAAGGGACAGCTCCCAGGCCCAGGGTTCAAGGCCCAGAACCACCACCACAACCAACACCAAGAAAAAGAATACAGACTCAAAAAGCAATAGTATTAAGCAGTCTTAAAGATAAGATCAAGTCTAACATTTTAGAATTATCTTAGATACCAGCAACCTTCGAGTCCAATGATCCATGAGCCCTCAGAATGTTGACTGAATTTCTTAGTTTATTTACACAATCATTATAAGTATGCATTTTCTTATCTATCTTTCTTTCATTTCACCACAGAATGTGTATTTATCCATTATGTCATACTTGAATACCAAAGCCTTTGGAAGATAGTTATTAGTTGGTGTATATTAATTATATGAAGATATCTTATTGAAATATCTTACACTCTCACATATTGATGAAGGGCCTGATTAACCCGTTTCTGACTTTCTCCATTCCCATTGCCCTTTATATTTCAACTGTTTTCTGTGAATTTCTTTGTGCTGTCTTCACACATTGTCAAAATGTATTAAAGTGCTACTTACTCACCGTCATTGAAAATTATACAATGGTGAATATAAAAGCAAAAATCTAAATTAATGGAGACATAATTTTTGTGGATTGGAGGATACAATTGAGAAAAGATATAAATTATCTCTTCCACTTTTTTGGTCATTCAAGGGGCTTGAAATTTGGTCCTGGGTATTGTCTCTCGGGTCTTCAGTTCGAAGTGAATGCTCTACTCATTGAGCAACTGTGCCACTTCTGTTTTTCTGGTGGTTAATTGGACATAAGAGTATTACGGACATTCCCATTCCAGGTAGATTTCAACCACAATCTTCAGATCTCAGACTCCTATGCAGCTAGGATTACAAGCATGAGCCAACAGCACTCAGCTTCACAGTTTTATTTATGTTTATGACAATTTCTAAAAACACCTGACTAGCACGCTTTGAGTCATTGATAAAGAAAAATAAACTGGAATATCTTTCTCTGTCCAATATTAAATCTATTAGTATAAAATTGTTATATTTGTAGAGGAAAGATTATACAGCTCAATGGGTCTGTAGGGCACCAGATTAGATCCACATAAATATTATCAAGGAATATTTACTAAGGGGTAAAACCCAACAGTTGTGGAATGACGTTCGGTTAAATAAGAGGTGATAGGTTAGGCAGTATTTGGGAAAATTAAAAAGTGAACATTGACTTAAACATAACAATTTATTCAAATGTTAACTTCAAGCAGGATGAAAATGTGGCATATAAAACAAAAAGAGAGATGTAAATGTAAAGCAAAGGAAGATGTTTTGAAATTTTGAGATGAAGCAGTCTTAAATTTGGCATTAAAATTATAGGAAAGGAAAACGAAAGAGTTGGACTCAATAAAAGTGTAAAACAATTTAGTCTATGAAAGCCCATATACAAGTGGTGAATAGAAGTTGGGAGCAGGTGGCAAATGTACCTAGCTACTGGGTAGGCTGTGATTTGAGTATTGCTGTTTGAAGGCAGCCCACAAAATAAACTCCCTGATAATCTTATCTTTGATTAATCAGCCAAAAAAGCCAGAAGTGAGGCATGACTGAAATGGTAAATTGTTAAAAAAAATTGCAACAAATCTCAGGGACCCTGAGTTCAAGCTCTAGGACCAAACAAGTTTGAATCAACTTGATATAATGTAACTGTTATAAATCTTAACAATTAAATCAATGAATATTACACATTCCCACAGAAATATAATTGGAAACAAAAGGCATAATTGTTTTCTTACAACAAGTAATGGAACCATGAATTTCTTTCACTTTACAATTCATGTTTTATGTAACTTTGATTATCAGACTTCCAGGAATAAAGCTATATATATTAATTGTATACCACAAGAAGCAAAGTGATTATAGTTAAGAATAGATATTTCATCCTAGCATTCTCACTAAAAAGAAATGTTACATGCAGAAATTAATGGATATGATGTAGTTTTATCATTACACAACATATAAGTGAATGGGATTATCAATCAATATTTCATAGCTATGTAAAAAATAATTGTGTACTAGGAGCCAGTGGCTAATGCTTATAACCCTAGCTACTAAGAAGGCTGAGAGTTGAGTGTCATGGTTCAAAGCCAGCCTAGTCAGGAAAGTCCGTGAGACACTTATTTCCATAGAGCCACCAGAAAAGTGTCAGTGGCTCAAGTGGTAGAGCACTAGTCTTGAGCTGAAGAGCTGAGGGATAGGGTCCAGGCCCAGATTTCAAGCCCCACTACCAACAAAAATTTAAAATAAACAGTTACAAATAAACAAATGTTTTCACATAAATGTTAAAAAATATATTCTAACAATTTTTAAATCCTTACTAGGTATACTAGTTTACATAAATATAGAGAATTGCTTTCTGGATTAGTTGTCATTGAATCAATTTTAAATCACATATTTTCACTCAATTCATATTTTTATATTTCTATACTTATATACATTAAGTATAATTAAGTGATACATGAAAGGCAATACTGTTTTAGGATTCTCCCTTGGCTTTCTATAAATAACCCTCCTACCCTAAAATCAATATGCTCTCCAACATTGTCAGAAGTTTCATCTCGTTGGAGCAGAAAAGTATAAGCCATAATCATTGTTGGAACAAGTAACATTTCACATGTATTTCACTTAGTTTAAGAACCAAAACTTAAAATCATCTTAACAATGCCAGTGATAGCAAAATGTCTTCTGAGCTTTTCAGTCTTTAAGGAGAGGAAAATCTTTAATTATATATCTATTTTTTTTTCTACCTAACATCCTGTATCTTAGGTAACCCTCTGTTCCTGATTAGAAGACCGTAACAAAGGCAATAATGAAAATAGCCAAGGGAAATACTTGAAAACTATTAACGAAGCAATCACAGACACTCCTGTTTTCATCAATTTCAATGAGAATGTATGTTAAAGTATCACTTTTTGTTGCATTTAAAGAGCAATAATTAAACTATAATTAGCAGTGAAGAAAGCTTTACTTTGAACAATTCAACACAAGCATAATGGATTTATCTTGTTTTTCTATGCAGTTGCCAAAATAATAGGGAACAACACCCAAAGGCAGGAAAACACCTAAGTCAAAGCAGTAAACTTTTGTCTATAAAATAATTTTGAGGGTCTGACTCTTTCAAAATCAGGCTTGCAAAGAGGAACGTGTATTTGCTTTGGTGTGAACAATAAAAAATATAAAATTCCTCTATTAATATTTATCATATTTTGACTAGGACTTCTCATGTTGGAGAAGAGTAAAGGTAGGAAAAAGTTCAAGATTATTGGACTATTTCCCAATATCATTCTTATTTATCAGCTATAGCTATGGAAGTAGCCTTGATTACTCTTAATATCATTCTTCTTTACATTTAGAAACATTGTTTGTTTCTGGGTTATAAGCTGCAAACACTTGAGTATTAATAAAGGGTCATTTCCTAAGAATGGAAAGATTCTGTGTAAGCAAACCTAAAATATCAAAGACTTAGAATAGTGGAAACTATTTTCTAGCTATATCACAATCTGTAGCTGTAGATTTTGTTTCCCATTGTTCCAGGGGAACCATTTTTGTTATCTTCTTTTTCACCATCTAGTGATCCTATAACATCCTATACCATCCTGGGATGGCTGTACATTTACTGGATTCTCTAATTGCTGTTGGAAAGTTAGGAAGGATAGAAAATTGAGTTTTTATATCTGTTTTACCTTATTTTTTGTTACTTTAGAATCTGTAACTTAAAATGGCATAAATTATCTTTATAATATTAGGAGACAGGTTTCAATTCCATATTCTTACCCTAGCCCTCTACATAATTTTGGTATTTAGTGATCCCCAAATGTAAAAATAAAGATAAGAAACCTCTTATTTGAATATTAGTTAGAATTTCAAGACTTCTTTAGGTAAGGCCTGTAAGTAGTATGCACATCATACATGTGTACAAATCCAGTGGAATCATTTTCTTATTCTCAAAATCTAGGAAATGTGGTGTCCCTGTAGTTGCATCATGAAAAAGCTGTAGTTGAATTAGTTCACCAATCTTAATCTGCTGTAAAATATTTCTACACGTTAGTTGGCTTAAATAATCCGTATTTATCATTTTGCAGTTCTAAAGGACAGAAATTTAAAAGAAGTCACACTAGTTTAACATCGAGCAACCTACAGAGCTAAAGTATTTTTCAAATGATTCTAGTGGAAAAAGCATTTACTTGCGGTTCTGCTTTCCAGAAATTCAGAATCTGGGTTGTTGTTTTTTTCTTTATTTTCTAATGTAGCATCTTTACATGTCTCTGATGGTTCTAACCTCATCATGTCCTTTCGAACTACACCTGGGACTTTAAAGTACCCATTTGAATATATTTCCCCCATCTGATAATTCTTCATATTTGTATTCCTTGGATTATGAAAGGTAATTATTTTACAAACTTATATACGCATAATGCAAATGTCCATTTGAGGTATTAGTTATTTGGGGAAGACAGATATTATGGAAAGGTATTTTGCTATGTAAAATGAGTATTTAGCATTCTTTCTATTATAAACTGTTATCCTTTCATTAATTTTGAACAACATATTTCTTCAATGAAATATAACTTAAAAATATTAGTCCCTGAAAGCAATTAATATTCATTAAAACATTGTCACGTACTAGAAATGCTAAATTCCAGAGAGCAGCTCCTGAAGTAGTTGTGCCACTATCAATTTTTGTATATTCTGCTTACAATCTTCTCTTTTCAAGAGCATTTGATTGTTATTATTTTGCAATTATGGTTAATACTTATTTGACTGTTATTTTTAAAGAATGCATTACCCAATACTGGTTCTCTTTTTCTAACTTTTTGGGTCTATTCTATTTCTGAAAGAAACACAGCTACTTGAATTACATGAACTGGTTATTGAAGTTGAATCAGCGTGGAGAGGAAAAGAAGAAAAAAATTTGTCTCTGTGGTTATGTCCAAGTAAAAATGTATCTACAAGCTATTTATCTTAAAATCATCTATTTTTCATTATGTTTAGATTCTGATAAAATTTAGCCTCTCAACTCACACAATGTTAATGCAGTCTTATTTCATGCCTCCCAAAAGCAAACAACAAATTACTATTTATTTTTAAATAATTTTTAATTTTTTAAATTATCATTTATTTTAAAAACGATATTTTTAAAAAGTTAGCCAAGGCAAATGGTTCACTAGCTATTTAGAGTCATGTTCAGAGTCTATAGAGAAATCCAGAAAGGGAAAAAAAATCATCTTTTTATTCTTCCTTGAGCCACACTGATTTACTTCATCTATTTCTGAAAGAATAAATTCTGGCTTTGAAGCTTTTTGCTTCATATCCACAATTTGTCATTCTTCCCTTATTAATAGGAGAATTTGGAGAAAAGATGAGAATCCACACTAGAAAAAGGAGAATAGGAAAAGAGAAGGAGCAATCTAGATATTTTTTTCTTCCTCATCTCAATTACAAGGTCTGGATAATGATTGTGGATATTAGATACAGTGCTCAAGAGTGATTAAACATATCTATAGAAATAGATAATCCCTATGGTAAATAATGCTGCAATAAACATAGTTGTGCTGGTAGCTTCCCAGATGCCCCTCAGTAGATGAAAGGATCAAGAAAATGTGGTATATTTACACAATGGAATTCTATGCCTCCATCAGAAAGAATGACATTGCCCCATTTGTTGGGAAATGGAAAGACTTGGAAAAAATTATATTAAGTGAAGTAAGCCAAGCCCAAAGAAACATAGGTCCCATGGTTTCCCTTATTTGCAATATCTAATATATGTATGAGTGAAGCAGAAAAAGTCAGATAAGGTGATGTTAGGAAAATAAACCCTAAGATATGTATTTTAATGTTTTTTTCTTTCATGCATTTGTTTCTAACGCATTTATAAGATTACTTCTTTGTTGCTTTGTGTGACCCTCCCCCACAGTATAACTCCTGCTTTCACTGTATTTGATGTCGGTATAATTTGTGGAGGGGAATGGGAAAAACAAGTCGTTTAAATAAGGATACAGGTGGACCCATTGCAACAATGAGAAGTACAAGTTGTCATGTTGAAAACGAACTTTACAACTTTGGTGGGGGCCGGGGGAAGCTGGGAAGGGATGGGAGGGGGAAAGAAAGGAGGAAGCTACAATGCTTGATTAGAAATGTACTCATTATCTTGCCCATGTAATTGTAACCCCTCTGTACAGTATTTTCACAATAAAAAAATAAAAAATAAATAGATAATCCCACAAGTGATCACATGGAGAATGCTTATTTATTAAATAAAAATTGTAATATCTTCCAATAGGAAATGTTATCAATTTGTTTAGTTCTTGTTTAGGATTTTTTAAAATCTGGTGTGCTATAATCAACTATCATACAGGTATAAAAGCATGGTAAGAAACTAGCGTCTTAATATCATATTCTAATATTAGCTTAGTTCTGCCTGTGTTATATGTTTTAATTCAAATTCACATGCTATACTCTTCCAACATATAAGTTTAAAGTTTAGCTATATTTATAGCTAAGGGGAAAAAAACACAGATAATGAGATAGAAATCTTCCCCAGAAATAGCCTTTCACCACTTCTGGTTCACTTTTGTAAGCTGAAGTAAGTCACAGGACCCATCTTGACACTGCAGAGTAGAAGTAAATCTCACCTACAGGAAACTTATTCAGGACATCGAGTAATATGCCAAGATATGCAAGACTTGAGATAAAGAGGAAAAACAGAGAACCATAATACAATCAATCATACTTGCCATCACATGTCTCTGCAGGAAGAATGCTATTATGTTCCTTATTTTCTAAAACTACTGAGATCTTCAAATCATGTCTTTTATGTTTGGATGTTACACAAATTAGAGAACATTTTGATACTGAGACAACATAAAGTCTCAAAGAAAGTTGGAGTAATCATTTCAATACTACCTTTTGTTCTCCAAGAAAAGAAACCACTTTATAGACAATAATTTATAATTTCTTACCTAGTCTCTTATTTTTCCAGAGATGGATTTTGTTAATATATGTGACTATCCACCAGAATAAATGTCTTCATTTATCTGCATCTTGTGCAAACAGCAAGTCGTCAATTAGATGTAAGTGGGAGTTCATCAGAAGCACTTTTTAAAAATGCAAAAAATGTGGACAGGGAGCCAATATACATATTTTTCCACCATCACCTACTACATCCTCCTTCTTCCTTTCTAGGAAACACACCCAATCTATAAAAAGGAGTAGATATTTGGTTCTTGACCTGGAAAGTGGAATCAGAATGTTATGGATTTCGGGGATGACAGTTAATAGTGTTTTACATAATAATGTCACATACAACAGACTTAAGAGTCCTGCAGGTCTTAACACTACTTCCTTAGTGATGTGATAGGAATGTCAGCCTTACTGGACTTAGTATTGTTTTCCACTTCCTTTTCTACCACCTGGCCTAAATTGTAATACATATTAACGGAATGAAATAGTAATGCTATCTTAAGAAATTCCCATTGCAACTAGACATTATGTCTAATAAAGAACTTTACAACTTTGGCAGTGGGTGGGGGGCATCGATGGGCAGGGATGGTAAGGGGAAACAAAGGAGGAAGCAAAAATGCTTGATAAGAAATGTACTCATTACCTTGCTCATGTACTTATAACCCCTCTGTACTGTATTTTCACACACCAAAAACTTATTAATATAAAAAAGAAAGTCATTTAGGGCTCTGGTAATGTGGTTTCATAGAACAGCTATTGCTTAGCATGCATGAAACCCTGGGTTCAATTACTCAGTATGACATAAACAGAAAAAGAAACACTGGAAGTTGTGTTTTGCCTCAAGTGGTAGAGTGCTAGCCTTGATCAAAAAAAAAAAAGAAGCTCAGGAACAGTTCCCTGGCCCTAAGTTCAAGCCCCAGGACTGGCAAAAGAGTCATTTAGCTACGAAATGCAAAATAAACAACCCATACTTGGAATATATAATTGCTCCTTCCAATTGATACCTATCAATAGTCCTTAATTCATGTACTTTACCTATATTAGAATACTGTGTTGAACAAAAAAAAACGTTTTGTTAATATGCCATAGCAATTAATACCAGGGATGTGCTTAGATATCAGCCAAGATTAATTCTGGAAATTCAGATTCCAGGCTCTTGAGTGGCCACTGCTAATCACAATCAGAAGGGTAGTATAAGTGAGGTTTGGAAATCTTTTTGCTAAATTATGGCACCAAAAAGCAGAGGTTAAGTAATAGTTTTGACAGAAGGAATAACTCCAGATGGAAGGAATAAATAATAATAACTAAATTATATCATAAACTGTTCTAAAGAACCATTTTTGGTTATTGAAGAACAAGTTATCAACTAGGCTTATTCCTCATTGCCTTTAGCATTCTAATAACTTAGGCTAGTTCGTAATCTCTGTGTGATAAATTGTATATCCTTCTATAGTGCTCTTTCATACCTGATCTCCTTTGCTTTCTACAAATCTGTCTTTCTCTATTTCTCTATGAACAATTTCTGATACTAGGTCCACATACGCAGACAAGAGAGGATGCTAATGTAAGAGTCCCATAGCTAATGAGTCATTAATGTAAGAACATGGAAAAGGAGGACATATTTATTGCTACCTCCATTGTATTGAAAAGCGGCAATGTCACACCATTTGATTCAAATTTCCATTCTTTGTCGACACAGTTTCATTAAGTGCACATAAATTCAAATATGATCTGGGTGCTGGTGACTCACACTTGTAATACTAGCTACTCAGGAGGTTGAGACCAGAGGATTGTGGTTCAAAGCCAGCCTGTTCAGGAAAATCCACGAGAATCTTATCTTCAATTACCACCAGAAATCCGGAAGTGGTGCTGTAGCTAAAGTGGTAGAGCACTCAACTTGAGCTGAAGAGCTGAGGGACAGCGCCCAGGATCAGAGTTCAAGCCCCACGACCAACAGAAAAAGTCCCTCAAAAGGAACGACGAAGTCAATAGTAATCTTCCCAAGCAGAAAACACAATTCCAAAATAATTCATTGCACCTACTTTTCCTGAGTTAAGTTTTGGTTTCTTTTCTGAACATATTCTCTTCTTTTAAAAAATTGTTGAATACTAGCTTTATAATAAACTTCATCTAACATATCTTGGTTCAAAAGAGAAGTCCATACAGTTGATGTCACTTGGATTTATTACAATCTCAAAGCCAAAAGGCAGGAGAGTCTGTCAAACTCTTATCTCTAATTAAACACCAAAAAAGCCAGAAGTGGAGTTTTGGCTCAAGCAGTAGAGTGGCAGGAGGCAGGAGGGCAAGAAAGACAACTGTTCCGGGACAGGGTCCAGACTCTGAGTTCAAGCCCCAGAACGAGCAAAAACTAAACAAAAAAGCGAGCAAAAAAAACCCCACATATTTCTTTGGGACCATCCTTAAAGCACTAGTTTGAAAAGAGGCTCCTTTTGCTGATCATACTCACTGGATCCTGCTTTTTGGAATCCTTATTGCTATGGTGAACTCAGGACCAGATTAAAGGAATGGATACTGAATCCTGCAACAAGACAATCATGCCAGGAGTGAAATATCTAGGCATAAGGGAACTTTAAACCTACATGTCTTTGTTTCTTTGCAGTAGAACACTTTTAAAACAACGTTATTTCCTTTTTATCTATGTTGGCCTTCAAATGGCATATTGTTTCCTTTTGTAAAACTCTCAACTAGACATTTACAAACAAGTTTTATGTGAGTAAAGAACACACTCGAAAAAGTCAGGGATAGAGTTTCCTTCTAGCTTTGAATTCTTTTCTTGTACAGTAAAACGAGACCACAAATTAAGTTGAAGTTGTCATTTCTCTATGTTCAAATCCTCTCTTGGAATCAGCTTCCACTTCCCGTAACAGTTCCTTCCAATTACTTCAAGTAACTATCTATGGTGCTGCTCCAGGTAAAATGAACGTTTTGTGGCTTCATTGAAATAGCACAAGTACATCTTTGTACATGAGGTAACATGTGTTTCAGAAACAACTTAGTCATGAGAAAATACGGAATTTAAATTGCTTATAAAACATTATACATGTACATATGGCCATATAAAATGATGTTAAGTGAAATAGACTCCAAGATAGGACACAACTTGATTTTTCTTTATTGTTACCTAACAGGTACTATGTGATTTTTTTTTTCTCTTCTATTTTCTTTTTTTAATTTAATTTTTTTCTCTTCTATTTTCTACCTCCACGGTATAACCCCTGTTTTTACTGTATTTGATGTCGCTGATCTTGCATATACCTTTTTCTAATGTGGGGAGGGGAAGGGAAGTAACAAAATGCTGAAACAAGGATACATTATGACCCATTGTAACAATGAGTTCTACAAGACACTATGTAGAAAATGAACTTTACAACTTGGGGAGGGAGGGAGGATTTGGGGCGGCGAGGAGGAAAGGGAAGGCAGGGGAAAAACAAAAGTAGAGGTAACAATGCTTGATAGATTATGTACTAATTAACTTACATATATAACTCCAACCCTTCTGTATGACATGTTTACAATAAAAAACATGAAAAAAAACCATTATCCTGGAGTATATTAAGTTCAAATTTCCTAAGTGCTCTATAAATTAAGACCAATTTTAAGTGAGAAGAAGGTTCTCAGAAATATCTGTGTGTGTTTGTGCATTATTTCACAAGTGTACATAAGTTAACAGTAGGAGAAACAATATGAATAATAGGAGAAAAAGAAGTTCTATGTTTAAATATGGTTGTTCAATACAGTATAGAAGACTCTGCAAATAAGACAAATTTGAAACAATAAAGCCAAGGCCAGTAGGTAGATCTACGGGAGTGATATAGAGAAGGCATTACTACTAAGTGGAACATGTGGGATGAGGCCACTCTGTTTCTTCTACTAGCTCTAAATCCTGGCAAACTAATCATGCAAATTTGTAAAAAGTAGAATGGAAGAATAATTCTAGTTTAAAAGCAAGTCAGATATAAGAGCATGGACTTAACTGGAAAAAAAGCCATGCTGAGAGAGCAGGAATTATACTAGCAATGAACTGGTAGCTAAGTTCACATATCTTTTTATTTCTTTCCTTTTCTTTTCTTTATTCTTTGGAATTTGTGTGGCTTGAAGTCTGGGCCTGGGCACTATTCCTCTACTCTTCAGCTTAAGGCTAGCAGTCTACCACTTGATCCACAGTGCCACTTCCAGTTTTATGGTTGTTAATTGGAGATAAGTGCTTCAGAAACTTTCCAACTTGTGCTGGTTTTGAACTGCAATCCTCAGATCTCAGCCTCCTAATTAGCTAGGATTATAGGCATGAGCCACTGTCACCCGGCTTAAGATCACATTTCTAACAGTGTACACTCAATATATGTAATGTGTATGTTCATCTATCTTTATATGAATTCTTCAGTTAAAAATCTGGGCTACAAGTTAGACTTTACACTCACAAAACTGTTTCAAATTTAAAAGTTGGTACTCCTGGAAAGATCAAGCCTAAGAATGTAAAGGATTCTGGGAAGTTCATTTTGCATCCAGCCTGGGGAAAAAAAGTATTTGCGACAACACCTATAATTAACCAGCTTAAACTTGCATTGTAAGAATGGCTAAAGTGATGGAATACTAGGTATGAGCAAGACTCCTGAATAAGAGCTTGAGGTTTTGGCATACATACAGGCGAGCATGCACATACACAGAGACACTTACATGTGTAAACACACATAGGAAACAACTCTCAGAATGTGTAGAAAAAGTTAGAAAATAATAGAAAATATGTCCCAAGTAAGACTAGAACAAGTGATAATTTTTAATATTAGAAAATCCTCAAGTGAACTTTCCCCAAAAAAGCTTGAGAATATTACAAAGGTAGGGACCAGAGATAATAAGAAAGTCAAGTAATCAATATTAAAGGGATCAGATCCATGGAGGAATGAATCAGAGACCCCTATAGGTGCATCTGAAAATGTTCATATCCTGTGTCAAATGTTAGAACGTCTTTGAAAATTGTACATAAACAGTCAAAGCAGTCAGTCTAGTGAATAAGATCATCGGAGAAGTTCAGAATTGCTAGCCTGTTTCTAGATTAAATAAAACAACAAACTGTGGCAGGACAATGTGATACAAGCCTGGAATTCTAGCACTCAGACTAAGATAGATTAGAAAGTGGAATTATATAGCGATACCTTCCCTGGACCAGGTGTATAATTTTGTCTCAATAAAACAAGCCAAACAACAAGAAAGGAATACACAGTTGGAAGTTTGGGCTAATTTTTTTCACTTTGTTTTGATAAGTCAAGTTTCCTATTGAAATGCAATTCATATATAATCCTCACTTGTGTTTTACATGCGCTCTTCATTACAGAACATTGCTAGATGCAAATTAGCTCATTATTCCCAATCAAAAATTTGTAAAAGTAATCATCATTCTGTTGGATTCCAAAGAAATGATGATGGATTACAAAAGCTTAAGTCTGGAGAAACAGCAAATTTCATCTAATGTAGGACTTTGCAGACCTGCCTAAATTAGAATTTTTTGTTTGTAATTTCACATTCTCTAGGATACTACAAAATTATTTTCAAGTAGAAGAATTAATTTAGAAATTCAAAAATTATTCTGGCATTCTATTTGCCTAGAATATTCTTTCAAGTCAGGTATAATTAGAAATTAGTTAATAGATAATTCCAACAATTCATGTATAACATGATAATCTGAATAATCTAGACAAAGTTGCCATCAAATGGTTGCTATTAATTTATAAATTTAGAAAAAGAGCAATTTTTTGAGACTTTGGTGTAACATAGTATGAAGAGAGTAATTGTATGACATCTTTTTTCTTCTACCTATATATAACACAGGAAGAAATTTCCTTACGTACATCTTAATTACTCATACAATGAGGGAAAAAAGCTAGGTTTAATGTTTGTTTTTATTTTGTTTTTGTTGTTTAGTTTATGTTAGGGCTTGACCTCTGGGTCTGGGCACTTTCCCTGAGCCTGTTTTTGCTCAAGGCTACTGCTCTACCACTTGAACCTCAGTGCCACTTGTGTCTGGTTATTCCTTATGAGTTTATTGGAAATAAGAATCTAAGGAACCGAAAAGGTCAGATAATGTGATGTTAGGAAAATGAACCCTTAGATATGTATTTAAATGTTTTTTTTTCTTTCATGCATTTGTTTCTAACACATTTATAAGACTATTTCTTTGTTGCTTTGTATGTCCCTCCCCCACAGTATAATCCCTGCTTTCACTATATTTGATGTCGGTATAATTTGTAGAGGAGAAGGGGAAAAACAAGTCGTTTAAATAAGGATACAGGTGGACTCGTTGCAACAATGAGAAGTACAAGTTGTCATGTTGAAAATGAAATTAACAACTTTGGTGGGGGGGAGGATTAGGTGGGGGGGCAGGGGGAGGCTGGGAAGGGATATGAAGGGTAAACAAATGCGGAGGCTGCAATGCTTGATAAGCAATGTACTCATTATCTTGCCCATGTAATTGTAACCCCTCTGTACAGTATGTTCACAAAAAAAATTTATAAAAAAGAATCTAAGGAACCTTGCTACCTGGGTGGGTGTGAACCATAATCTTCAAATTTTAATATTCAGATATTCAGATCGCCTGAATATCTATGATAGATAAAAATAATATATAATAAAATTAATATAAAATAATAATATAAATACTATTTGCAAGTGTTCTGATCTCAAGAATACCACTGGAGGGAAAACGATGCAGAAAAGTTTAATGTAGTGTTCTTTGCACAATTGGGAGGGCATCACAGCAGAAGTGTAATATGTTTTTTCACAATAGTGATAAGCTAGTCATGATGTGAATTTAGGCCATTTTAATGTGCACCTTACAAGTTGCAAACTGTTGGACTAGGATGACTTTACAACTTGGGATTGATTGTCATAGAAATAATAGCTTACTCTGATGAACAAATGTTTACTCTTCAGGAATTAATTATTATACATAGGTCATAGTTTTTTCTTCTACCAGAATGTGGCTATTTTTTCTATTGACTTTTAAATATGTAACAACTCATTGGAAATTTCATCTATTGCAGAACTCATTAAACTGCAAACAGATACTGTTTTAAATGTCTCTGATATGGCATGATCAGAATTTGAAAATGATTAGTTAGTCATCTGAATTTTGAAGAATACATATATTCTGTCCTCTTAACAATTATTCAGTTTTAAAAGTTAGGAGTTTCCGTAGAATTAAACTGTTTTCTCTTTTAGTATGAGATAATGGTTTTTTCAACATAAAGGCAAGTTTATTGTGAAGATGTTGTATAGTTTGATAACATTCAAGTTGATGACCCTCTCATAAAGAAAGGGGGAATAGACTGGTATTTACTTTACCAATACAGTGAAATTATATTTTATGTTTGTTATTTTTTAATTTAATTTTATTGTCAAGTTGATATATAGAAGGGGTTGCCATAATTGTAAGATGGTGAATACAAAACATGTCGAACTTTTTACCCACTACCTCACTTTTCTCATAGTTTTCCTTTACCCCAATACCCTTTACAAGGTGTAGTGCAAATTTCCATCATGTAGTCTTGCGAGCATTGCTATTACATCGGTTTGTCCTTTGTCCTTTGTCGTGCCATGTTGTTGTTCCTCTTCCCTTTCCTAATTAAGATAAATATATATACAATTACACATAATACTGAAATCAACTACAGCAGAGGACAAACCATAGGGTAAAACACAAAAGAAAAAAGAATCACAGAGTACATTAAAAACAACAACCACAAAGAAAACCTTTGTTTCCATATGTAGGAGTTCATGTTGCTCATCATGACCTTATACATAGCTACTGAGCCATTCTGCTCAACTGCTAGGACTATCCTAGATATTTCCTACTTGTTACAAATTAGAGAAACCATGGAATTTCTTTCTTTGGGTCTTGTTTATTTTACTTAGTAGGATTTTCTATTGCCGTATGAATTGGAAGCATAGAATTCCACAGTGGAAATATATATATATCACGTTTTGTCAATTCGTTCATCTACTGAGAGGCATATTGATTTAAAACATGATTGCATATAAGTATCACTTAGGGTCATTCAAAAATGACAGATGCCACCTCCCCAGATATTCTAAAATCATGATTTTATGAAGATAGTATTTCATGGTGGTACAAGTGTTGAGATATCTGGATGAGACTAATGTATATCTTGCACTGAATTAGGCAAGATGATATCCAATATCATATGGGTTAAAATGATAGTGACAAAATATTCCCTTGAGAAAGATATAGGAGGCTGCCAGAAGTATGAAGTAGTTCATATAATTTTAAAGGATTTAGAAATGCAAGCTTAAGTATGTCTCTTTAAATAAAAATTATGTAATTGGACGGGCAAAAGATTGGGAGGGGGAAGAAAATGACTGACAGCAGATCATTGTCCCAAGTTAGAGTATAAAAAGACATAATCTACAAATTCCCAGTTAAAAAGAGATTATTATACTATGTCCCACTTAATTTAGGTACATGCAAAATATTTACTTGGATTTTTCCTACTTTAACCCTCCAAAACAAGTGAAGTCTTATAAGAAAAATTATGTTATTTCCATTACTTCAACTTGAGCACTAACTGTGATGAGCCTTCTTTTTCTCACTTTGCACTTGGAAAATAGTCGCTAAGTTGATGATGATGTGGCTGATTAGAGTCAGAGTTACGGCTTCTACTTGTACAATTAGCCCAGAAGATTTTAAAGCAGTTTTTCCCCAAAATATCCAACTACATTTTCTTAAGCTGTACTTTGAACACACCCTCACACCTGAGCATATAATTTGAAATTATACTTCAGCATATGCTTGACACATTCTAATTTGTGCCTTTCGCTTTTTTGCACATTCCTTTTGAGTTCATAGTTGCTCTATTTCCATTTCATCTACACAAATTACTAAGAACATTGTTCAACTACCACTTCATGTTTGCACAAGCCCACTCTATGTATGAAAGTACTTTGTCCAAAATGGGATTGCATGAAGTTGCAGAGCTTCTGCATAGCAAAGGACATAGCTAGCAAGTTTAATAGAAAGCCCACGGATTGGGAGAAGATCTTCACTAGCCATACAACAGACAAGGGTCTCATATCTAAAATATACTTGGAACTCAAAAAATTAAATCCCCCAACAACAAATCCTCAAAGAAACAACTGCCCAATAAATAAGTGGGCTAAAGACTTAAAGAGAAACTTCTCTGAAGAAGAAAGAAGGATAGCCAATAGACACATGAAGGGATGCTCAACCTCCCTAGCCATAAAAGAAATGCAAATCAAAACAACATTGAGATACCACCTCACTCCAGTTAGAATGGCAAAAATCAAGAACTCTAACAACAACAGATGCTGGAGGGGATGTGGACAGAAGGGAACCTTACTTCATTGTTGGTGGGAATGTAAACTTGTTCAACCACTTTGGAAAGCAGTATGGAGGTTCCTAAAAAGACTTCACATAGAGCTCTCATATGACCCATCAATCCCACTTTTGGGCATTTACCCAAATGTTTACAAACAAGACCACACTAAATCTACCAGCACAACTATGTTTATTGCAGCATTATTTACCATAGCTAAGATATGGAACCAACCCAGATGCCCTTCAGTAGATGAAGGGATCAAGAAAATGTGGCATATATACCCAATGGAATCCTATGCCTCCATCATAAAGAATGACATTGCCCCATTGGTTAGGAAATGGAAAAACTTGGAAAAAATTACATTAAGTGAAGTAAGCCAGGCCCAAAGAAACACAGGTCCCATGGTTTCCCATAATTGAAATATCTAGTATATGTATGAGTCAAGCGGAAAAGGTCAGATAATGTGATGTTAGGAAAATGAACCCTTAGATATGTATTTTAATGTTTTTTTTTTCTTTCATGCATGTGTCTCTAACGCATTTATAAGATTATTTCTTTGTTGCTTTGTATATCCCTCCCCCACTGTATAACCCCCGCTTGCACTATATTTGATGTCAGTATAACTTGTGGAGGAGATGGGGAAAAACAAGTCATTTAAGGATTCAGGTGGACCTGTTGCAACAATGAGAAGTACAAGTTGTCATGTCAAAAACGAGCTTTACAACGTCGGTCGGGGGGGGGGGGGAAGGATTGGGTGGGGGGGAAAGGGGAAGGCTGGGAAGGGATGTGAAGGGTAAACAAAGGAGGAGGCTGCAATGCTTGGTACGAAATGTATGCATTATCCTGCCCATGTAATTGTAACCCCTCTGTACAGTATGTTCACACATAAAATTAAATAAAATAAAAAAAATAAAAAAATTAAAAAAGGAAGCACTTTGTCCATATTAAGCAATAGGGTAGTACTCAGTCTTTGAGGAGAAAAGTTCCACAGTATAACCCTATGTGCACATTAGAGGATGTAGAATTTAAAGCATTTTGAGACAAACTGATATTAGAATTGAAAGTCTCAGGTCAGTTTCCTTGGAGCTCATTAGTTTTCCCATGAGAAATATAAATATCCACAAAATCTAGAGCTAATTAGTAAGTATCCGAATTAACACTAGATCCTAGATGTTGTGTTAGTACAAGTCACCATTGTATTATTGTTACATCAGAATCCTTCCCTACTTGCCAATGGGTATGAGAAAATGAAAGAAAAGCATTAAATCGAAATGTCATATCTTTTTAGGCATTCAGTCGTACTGATGAGGGTAAAGTCTGAACTCTTCCATTCAATAAAAGCATTATAAAGTTTATAAAAGCATTCGGTACATATAAGAATTTGTGGCAGTTTGATTGACAGGGTTATTTCACCATGGAGATATCCCTAACAAGAACTAGAGTTAAATAGATTATATGGCAATTATGATGTGTCAATGGCTATTGAGGAATTTTCTATTCTGAAGGAGAATCAATTCGAGGAGTCTTCAGCCACATCAGTAATGCTGTATGTTTAACCTAATACTTGCTGTTACTTGTCCTACATTTATAATGAATAGGCTGATAAGACATCCAAACATATCTAAAGATATTTCAATAAAATCCCAAACTGATGTGGATACATGGGACACACATTGGAACTGTAGGCAAATTAGGCTTGTCTGTGCTGTAGTTCAACCTATAAACTCCTGAATAAACACAGTCTTCAAAAATATTCACACAATACATATGAATAAAGTTCATGACAGTTATATCTGTGTAATTCTTCTAAGGTCAGGATAAAAACATTGTTTCCCAACATTTAAAATCAATAGGATCTGTTGAATTTATGGATCCAGAATTTTATGGCTTCATATTCATATCCCAAAATTTTATCAATATGAATTTCACCAAAACTTGTCTATGTCCTTTTATTTTTCAAATCCAAATAGCATATGTTTTTCAATATCTTCTTGCAAATTCCTTCCTTTACTTCTGTAAATCTGGGTTTATTACTTTTTTATTTCCTTATTTATCTCTTTCTTCCAATCTTGTCTACAGTGGTGCCCACATTGCTCACACCTGTGTCAGACTTTCCTTTTCCTTTTCCGTTCAATAATGCCCCCAATTTTATTATTCTTTTTCATATTCATGGTCGTGGATATTTTGATGATGTCTAAACAGACTCATCTTTGAATCTAAACTTTAGAACTATCAGATTTTTTCCCCTAAATCCATCATTTCCACCTGTGGTCCTTATAACTAAGAGTAGCACAAACACATTTGCAAGCCAAACGTGTGGAAGCACATTAGATTTCTTCTTATCCTTCTACTCCTTCCCATTAGATAAGATAAATGATCGAGATTTTCTCAGTTTCTGTCACTCAAATGATTTCTATTTTTTGGGTTGGTCCGTTCGTGGGGCCTGAACTCTGGGCCTGAGCACTGTCCCTCAGTTCTTCAGCTCAAGACTACACTCTACCACTTGAGCCACAGAACCACTTCCAGCTTTTATTCTCTGCTTATGTGGTGCTGAGAAATCGAACCCAGGGCCTCATTCATGCAAGGCAAGCGCTCTACCACTGAGCCACCTTCCCAGACCCCACTCAAATGATTTCTATATACTACTTTTTATGCTCCTGACACCAGCCTGTTTCATTTACTCAACACTGTCACCTAGTCCTAAAACAACCATTTCCAAAGTATGCTTTTTCCCCAGTCTTTTCATATTGGCCCTCTCGATCACCAAATTACTCTCTTTGTAAGCACATAGAGTGAAGAGCTCAGACACAAATTCTAGTATCATTATTTATTCACTACATTGACTGTTGGCCTTACATTTCTCATCTATAAATGGATGTAATCTACCAGAAATAATGAAGAATATACGTGTTGACTTTTACAGCAAGAAAAAAGAAAAGTGAAGTGTCCTTAAATTTTCCACCTTACCTTACAAATAAGGAAAGAGTCAAATTCAGTTTGTTGGTACAAAGTCACAAATTGTTTCTTGCAGAAATAAAAATAAATTTCACCTCCTTGTTCTAAGGTCTATGTCCTTTTAAGGTAACTACAGATATGTAAGTGATACTATGTAAATAGTGTCATGTTTTTTCAGAGGTATTGAAGAACATACCCTTAATATATCATTGGAAATTTTGGTTATTGAATAGTATCTATATGAGAATGTTTTTGAACTGATCACACTAAGCTGAAAACTACACCTTAGCCCATCAAAATGTGGAAATAAATAATTTTATTTATAAGAAAATAATACTACCAAGAAAAGTGTGTATACATTAGAGAGACTGCAGGAATAACATTAGGGTTTTTACTGTCTCTACTGTTTATGTGATAGTATTTCTTGATATTGAAACTCTCCTCTTGTTATTCTTACTGTATGTAATCCAACGCTATTTATTACTATATATTCAATGAGGGAAATATAGCTTCAAAAATATGTAAAGCATTTTCCTTTTCAATCTCAATATTGTCATTATCAGGGTACACTGTGGTCATCATCATCTTCATCAAAATAAGTGCTAACTATTGAAACTGAGATACGTATTTATGATTTTGCGATTATTTGTCTATTGATTAATAATTTTTTTTTTTGGTCGGTCGTAGGGCTTGAACTCTGGGCCTGGGCGCTGTCCCTCAGCTCTTCAGCTCAAGACGAGCGCTCTAACACTTGAGCTACAGCGCCACTTCCGGTTTTCTGGTGGTTTATAGGAGATAGGAGTCTCACGGTCTCTCCTGCCCGGGCTGGCTTTGAACCGCGATCCTCAGATCTCAGCCTCCTGAGTAGCTAGGATTACAGGCGTGAGCCACCAGCGCCCGGCTTTGATTAATAATTTTAATGTTACCACTGTGCATGCATCCATATTAAAATTTTGAACAAAGAAACAGAAAAAAACTAACCCATAACAGGTTGCTTGAATATGTGCTTATAACAAATTATAGAATAGATTTTTGAAGTATTGCAATTTCCTAACCAGCATGAATTAACTTCCTCTCTCCCCACCACTACACACAAATATTTGAGTTTGAACAGAATTATTTCAAGTAATATACTATGAATATTTCTACAATATCATGTGTACATGTAAAATTCCCTTAAAAGTAATAAACGCTACATTCTATTGAAATATTAGTTATTTTATTCTAGGAAACTTTTGGAAAAATAGACTGCATATCTTTGAAATAAAAAGGTAAAAAAGTAGTAGCATAAAAAGTTTTAGAGGGAGTCTGTCTTCAGAAATATATTTGTATATATATATATATATATATATATATATAATTTGTAGAAAGACATACATTTTGAAATTATTTGTCATCAGAAATATATACATATATCTAAATTTTTGTGTAGAACGATGTACATTATAGTGAAACAAAAATCTTGAAATATAATTAAAATTTTAAAAATATATTAAATCAAGTGCCAGTGACTCACACCTATAATTCAGCTATTCTGGGTAATGAGGTCTTAGAATTGTGTTTGAAACTAACCCAGACAGAAAAGTACTTGTTAGATTCTTATTTCCAATTAACTACTAAAAACAGGAATCAGCTCAATGCCTCAAGTTGTAGAGTGCTGGCTTTGAGCACAAAATGGCTTAGGGACAATGCCTAACCTTGCAAACAACATCAAGAACAACAACAAAATATATCACATTAATTTCACAGAAGCATCTTTTACCTGCTGTGAACATTTTTTAGAAACATGAATACATGGAAAATGTTAGATAAAAAGTATAGAATGTTTACGTCTATGTTAAAAACAAGACTATTTAGAATGTTTAAGATATTTAGGTAATGATTCAAAATTAAGAATAATGATAATATTTTGGGACTGGTCTTTTATTCTATTTTACGATAGTAATAAAATGATATTCATAATTATTCTGTAAAATTACTCTTGCTTGGTATTTGAATTATAATAAGTGATAAACATTTTTAAATGATTTCCATAGGAAAGGATAATTTTATTGGTATTAATTCTTTTGTAATTTCAAAACAATTAAGCAAATTATTCCAAGGCTGGTTTGCTCTAAGACTATATTTGTTTTCTTATTCTAATTTTCATATGTTCGTAGAAATTAAAATTCCAAAACTTCAATGGACGTTGGCATTCAGGATCATCTTCATAGATACAATAATGAGGGGCTTAAGTGGAATTGTTTTATTTAATTTGTTTTTGTCACAAACAAATCAAGATGATTGTGTATTTTGTTTCTTTTCACGTTATTGGCTTTTATCCTGAGAATACTTTTTTCTAGCAAAGTAGAGAAAAGCAATTGGATTGAGCAAGTAACATATGGCTATCATAAAATGCAGATGCACAGATTTGTGTTTTCTATCATTTGCTAAAAGTTTCTTCCAGAAAAGGTTATCAATTATGTATAAGTGATGTATAATTTCTAGATATTCCAGTTATCACATACATTTTTGATTGGGTTATCTCTGCATAAACTAAAAAACAGCCAAAAATACCTCAAAATAAACGGAAATCACATCTTTGTTTTAGAAGCTGTAGTGTTCAAAGAATTTTTAGCCAACATCAAAAACATCTTTTTAGGTATTTTGCATTTTGTGTGAAGAATTTTTAATTATAGTTTTATTTTTTTGCTGACATGAAATTCACATGCAATATATTATCTCCTTTCATTGTATACATTTTAGTGCTTTGGAAATGAATTTTACAATCACAGGTTTACCAAGCCTAATTTTCAAAAACTTGCATTTCTTCAAATAGAAAGGCTATAAATTTTAGAACAGATATTAAAATAGATATAAAATTTAGTTACAGGAATTTGTCCTGCATACATCTTCTATAGGGTGTCTTTTCAAAATTTGTTTTGGGGAATTATTTCCAGGTTCTCACCCATACTGTCCAAGTGCACTGTCAATGAACTACATTCCCAATCAATACATGCTTTTTACTTCTCTTTAATACACACATAGAAGTGTAATGGCTAGAACATAAACAATTCTCTTTGACCTTTTGAAGACTTGAAAACTTGCTTGCTAAAATGACTGCAGTATTACACAAATCATTCTGCTATGCGGAGTATATCAATTTCTCCACAAATTCACTTATATATATTTTTTCATCTTTTTATATTATGGTTATACTAGTGAGTTTTCTTTTTCTTTTTTCTTAGATACTTAAGAGGAGCTTAATTCATATGCTCCTCCTACTATGAATTTACATATATTCTTTATAGAAATATCCTGTTCGGGAAAAATTTATACAGTATTAGAAGATATAAAAGTACTTAAGATTCAGGATCATTGTAGCATTAACAAATATGTGCCTTCTATCTGTTGGATATGTTTTCACTACTTTCATAGAGTTAAGAAAGGTTATCAGTTGATACTAGTTTATTCTTGCTTTTCTTTAGCCACTAATGCTTTCCATGTCAAATATTTAGAAATCTTTACTGATCCATTCTCATGAATTTTTACATATATGTTTTGTAGGTTTTACAACTCACATTTAGTTTGAAAATCATTTTTTATTTTAAATTTTTGTATAAAGTTTGAGGTAGTAGTCTAAGTTTATTCTTTAAAACTAGAGAGGCAATAGTGCCAATACACCCATTTAAGATTCTATTTTTATTTCATTAAGTCATGGTATCCTTTTCAAAATCTATTGACAATAAACCTAAGAATTTATTTTTGATAAATCTGTTACATTCTTCCATGTGTCGGTTCTTTCACTAATAAACATGGTAATAAGATTCAAATCTAGTATGAGGGCTCAAGCTACACAATTTTACGAGATTGTTCTGATTGACCTGTATTCCTTGAATTTACATACAGGTTTATTGAGCAGGTGGACCAATATTCTACAGATATCTAGATGTTTGATAGTACTCATATTTTACACCTTGTGAAAACACAAGACCCCTGATATTTTATAGGGAAAAATGTCTTTAGAGAATGCTTAAAACAACTAAAATTAATTTAGGAATGAGTTAACATTTAGATAACACTATAGCATAATAAAGTTGAATGACAACGACTTGAGCTGTATTACAGAGTAGATTGAGAGGGCATAGAATGATGGACCACCTAGTAGCTGTACGTCATTGTTACTGTTTTTCAAAAACAGAAAGATTTCAAAGAAGAGAAGGAGGAAAATAATCAAAGTGTCTTCAGTCAGGTTTCTTTTGAATCCACCTAAGAGTGTGTACTGAGAGTCAGAGAAGATGGGAAAAATAAAATAGAAAATATAGCATTGGATAGACCTCTTACAATGTAAAGAAATTGTAATAGGAATATGATAATTAATTTCCAAAGAAATAAAGGAAACAATAGGTAAACTCTAAAGGCAAAAAGAATGAGGAGAGAAAAGAAGCAAAGTAAAACCTTTATCAATAAGAAACACAAGAATTTGGAAGTGAAAAAGCAGTGGAAATATTCTAAATAACAGTCAAATAACAATAAAAGTTGCTAATGTGGATAGAAAATGGATCACATTTTATCATATATAATTTTGAAAAAACATACTAGGAATGAAAATTTAAAAGTCATAATTTAAAACACTATTTACATTATAACTACACAGTATAGTTCAGTGGTAAAATCTTGACATAGCATATGTGAAATAATGGTGTGATCTCCCAAGCATTACAAAGTACACACAAAGCACTCACACACACAAACCCCATAAACACACACACACACACACACACACACACACACACACCCCACAAACACATATTTGGAATATTGATATTATAATATTAAAGAGGAAATTATCACAAATAATAAAAGTAGGTTAATATATGAAATCATAATATTGCTCATACTATTTAAACATTTAGTAGAAATCAAATAGTCACAATATACTTGGATTCTTATAGATTAAGTAAATTGAAAATTAAGAAATAGAAGACATGAGAACGTTTGCAAATAAGTTTTAAATAATAAACTTTTTAAAACATGTATCCTTTAATTTTGATAAAAGATCAATGTTACTGGTGTTTTAACCTCAAGATTTAGAATATGATAACGAGGTGCTCTATATCTCGCTATGGGTGTCTACATCTATAATCATTTCACTCTGGATATTTTTATGATGAGGTCTGATAGTTTCTCAAGCTATCCCGAATTACAAACCCTATTTGCAATTCCTACCATAGGTAGAAAATTGAAGCCACAAATTACCATGCCCAGCTCAAACTTTTTTTTTAATTCAAGTACAAATATTTACAAAAAGTGACCAGGAAATGAAGCCGTTCCTAATACAGTATGTGCTTCTTGAAAATACAGTAATTATTTGTTACCTGGAAAAATATGTTTAGAACTATAAGAAAATCAATTTATTTAAATTCACCAACCATATAAAAATTAAGAAAATAATTTTAAATATTCACATGTTAAATATTTTAAAAGCAACATATATAGGTCTGAATGATTTACATGTGTAAAAATCATGCAAAATTAAATTAACTAATCCTACAACTCTGAAAAAAGAATTAACCTAAAGAAACAAGAAAATAAGTAATTAAGATCAAAATTTGAAATATAGAAAATAAAATGAAGTATACTCTTTAGTTGACTTAAGTAACTGTAAACCCTTTTTATATCAATTTTATAATAAAAAATGCATGAAGAAAGAAAGCAAAACTACATTTGAACAATAACAACAGCAAAAGCATTAGTAATTGTTTGAGTGTACAAAAAAAATCGATGGAGGGGATAACAATGTTCCTTCCAAAAGAAATGTACTCATTACCTTATTTATGTAACTGTAACCCCTCTGTACATTACCTTTACAATAAAATTATATTGAAATTAAAAATAAAACAAATAATATAGCAATTAAGAATTCTTAGAAGCCATTAGTTAAAAACTTTTTAAAAAATTGCCCTAAGTACCCAAGGAAATAATTTGATGATACTATTTAAATACTTAAACTTCAGCAGAAAAACAAAATGTTTAAAAACTGTTACAAATAAAGTAATAAACCAGAATATATTACTATAATAATCATTGGATGGATTTTTAGTGGCAGTCAAATATGTAAGAAATGAGGCAATATGCCATTCATTTGCACTTAATAAGAGAATTTTCTAGGTATTTTAAAATATATCATAAGTTTAATAAATAAACTATTCTGTCACATCATACAATAATCAGATAAAGATGATATTAGAGCAAAGAACACATTGTACTAAGTTTTGGGATGTTAATGTATATACTTATTTTGGTTGTGGGAAATTGTGAGGATTTCAACTTTGGGTATTGTTCTTACTAGGCTGGCATTATATCAGTGGTTAATTTTAGGATAGGGGTTCCCTTTCCATAAGAACATGCACCTGATCTGTCCTTTTATCCAGAAGTGCAGCAGTGGCTCAAGTGGTAGACCACTATCCTTGGGCACAGTTGCTTAGAGGAGGAATGATGAATGCATGCATGAGCACATGAACATGCACGTGTGTGTACAGGCATGTGTGTACACACATACAAATGAGTATTTCAATGCAGAGTTCTTTATTTTTTTACCTTACACTACTTTATTTCTCTATATTAGTTCACAAATTAACAAAATCAGCTAAGCACCTATTTACATACATCTCATCATGTTTCTCTAAAATCTACTCTCTTTTTGGCATCCTGCTTTTATTTGACCCAAAAGTAAATTATTCAGGAGATCAATTCATCTCCCTCAACTCTGTAATGTTAGATGATTATTTAAGATCTTCCTAGAATTATAATTTTGTGAAATCCTGAATCAAGCAGCATATTTCTTTCGTGAAAAGGGAAGCCTTTGGAAAAAAAAATAACTATAGGTTTTAATCCTCCTGGCAAGCATTTGGAAATTTATTATCTTCATATAATCCATTATCTGTCTGTGCATGCCAAAGATGGCTGAGAAAATAAAAAGACCCTTCTAAGCACAGAAAATTCCTATACCATTAATAGGTATGAAGGTTTTTTTAATTATTATTCTGAAAATGAAAATACCATACAGAGGATTTACAATTACATGGGCAAGATAATGAGTACATTTCTTATCAAGCATTGTTGCCTCCTCCTTTGTTGCCCCTTCCTATCCCTTTCCATCTCAACCCTCCTGCCCCCCATCCCCCGTTATACCCCACCATGCCAAAGTTTTAAAGTTCGTTTTTTGACATAACATCTTGTACATCTCATTGTTACAGTGGGTCCAACTCTATCCTTTTTTAAACGATTTGTTTTTTCCCTTCCCCTCCACAAATTATACCAACATAAAATGCAGTGAAAACAGGAGCTATATCACGGGGGAGGGACATACAAAGCAACAAAAATTCATCTTATAAATATGTTAGAAACAATCACATGAAAGAAAAAAATATTTGAATACTTATCTTGGAGTACATTTCACCTAACATCAACGAATCTTACATTTTCTGCTTGGCTCAGACATATACTATTTATTACCAATAAGGGAAACCATGGGGCCTATGTGTATTTGGGCCTGGCTTACTTCACTTAATATAATTTTTTCCACGACTTTCATTTTCCTAACAATGGTGCAATGTCATTCTTTCTGATGGAGGCAAAGAATTCCATTGTGTATATATGCCACAATTTCTTGATCCATTCATCTACTGAGGGGCATCTGGGTTGGTTCCAAGCTTAGCTATAGTAAATAATGTTGCCATAAACATAGTTGTGCTGGGAGCTTTAGTGTGGTCTTCTTTGTGATCATTTGGGTAAATGCCCAAAAGTGGGATTGCTGGGTCATAGGAGAGCTCGATGTGAAGTCTTTTGAGTAAACTCCATACCACTTTCCAAAGTGATTGAACAAGTTTACACTACCACCAACAATGAAATAAGGTTCCCTTCTGTCCACATCCCCTCCAGCATCTGTTGTTATTATCATTCTTGATTTTTACCATTCTAAATGGGGTGAGGTGGTATCTTAATGTTTTTTTTTTATTTGCATTTTTTATGGCTAGGGAGGTTGAGCATTTCTTCATGTTTCTATTGGCCTTCTTTATTTCCTCTTCAGAGAAGTTTCTCTTTAATCTTTAGCCCACTTATTTATTGGGTAGTTGTTTCTTTTAGGATTTGTTGTTGGAGGATTTAAATTTTTGGAGTTCCAGATATATTTTAGATATGAGACCCTTTTCCATTGTATGGCTAGTGAAGATCTTCTCCTAATTCGTTGGCTTTCTATGGATCTTGCTAGCTATGTCCTTTGCCATGCAGAAGCTCTGCAATTCCATGCAATTCCATTTGTCCAACCTTTCTTTGATTTGTTGTGTTTCTGGGTCTCTATTAAGAAAGTTTCAGCCTGTGCCAATGAGATCTATGGTTTCTCCTATTCCATCCAGTAATGTTTTCAGAATGTCTTCATGACTCTGAGGCCTTTGATCCATTTGGAGTTTAACCTGGTACAGGGTGATATACAAGGATCTAGCTTTAGTTTTCTACAAGTAGTTAACCAATTTTGAGAGCACCATTTCCTGAAGAGGCTCTCTTTCTTCCATTTTATTTTTTTATCTCCCTTATCAAAGATTAGATGGCTTTAGGTCTTTAGGTTCATTTATGGGTTTTCAATTCTATTCCATTGGTCCTGAGGTCTGTTCTTGTCCAGTACCAAGCTGTTTTGATTACTATGGCTTTGTAGAAGAGTTTGAAATTTGGTATTGATTTTCCTCCAGCACTTTTCTTTCTGTTAAGGATCGTTTTTGCTATTCGGACTCTTTTATTGTCCCATATGAAATTTTGGATTGCCTTTTCTATTTCCTTGAAGAATGAGGTTGGAATATTGATAGGTATCACATTCACTTTGTAGATAGTGTTGGGAAGTATTGCCATTTTCACGATGTTGATCTTTCCAATCTAGGAACATGGGAGTTTTTGCCGCTTTCTAAGTCTGTTTTGATTTCCTTTTTCAGGTATTTAAAGTTTTCATCATAGAGGTCCTTCACTCCTTTGGTTAAGTTAATTCCTAGGTATTTTATTTTTTGTGGAGCTATTATGAATGGAGTTGCTTTCCTAATTTCAGCCACAATTTTCTCATTGTTGGCATACAGAAAAGCCATTTATTTTTGAGGGTTAATTTTATACCCTGCTACTTTGCCAAAGTTCTGAGTCATGTTGAGTAACTTGGGAGCGGAGTCTTTAAATACAAGATCATGTCATCTGCAAAGAGGGAGAGTTTTACTTCTCCTTTCCCTGTTGGGATTCCCTTTATGCTTGCATCTTGTCTTATTGCTGTAGATAGGCATTCTAATACTAGATTGAAGAGCATTAGAGAGAGTGGGCATCCTTGTCTCATTCTTGAGTTTAGAGGAAAAAGCTTTAGTGTTTCACCATTGAGTATAATGCTTAATGTAGTTTTGTCATACACAGCCTTTATTGTATTGAGGAATGTTCCATGGATTCCTAATTTTTCCAGGACCTTCACCATAAAGGGGTGTTGGATCTTGTCAAAGGCTTTTTTCTGCGTCTATTGAGATAATCATGTGGTTCTTGTTGATGTGATGAATAATGTTAATTTATTTGCATATATTGAAGCATCTTTCCATCCCTGAAATGAATCCTGTTTGCTCGTGGTGTATGATTTTTTGGATGAATTGTTGAAGTCGATTAGCCAAAATTTTGTTGAGAGGCTTTGCATCAATGTTCATCAAAGAAATGGGTCTATAGTGCTCTTTCTTAGATGAGGGTTTTGGGATAAGGGTTATGATGGCTTCATAGAAAGTGTTCGGTAGTCAACTTTCTCTTTCAATTTCATTGAAGACTTGGAGGAGTATTGATGTGAGCTCTGCTTTGAAGGCCTTGTAGAATTTTTCTGTAAAACCATCTGTTCCTGGGCTTTTCTTAGATGGGAGGTCTCTTATTGCTGTTTCTATTTCACTGCTTGATATGGGCCTGTTAAAATGGTTTAACTCATTATGGTTTAGTTTCGGCATGTCAGTATTTGCCAGGAAAACGTCCATTTCTGCCAAGTTCTCAAACATATTAGCATAAAGTTTTGAGCAGTATTCCATTATAATGTTCTGAATCTTCGTTGTTTCTGTAGTGATGTTGCCATTCTCATCACCTAATTTATTTATTTGGGTCTGTTCTCTTCTTTTTCTGATAAGATTTTTTAAGGGACTGTCAATTTTGTTAATTTTTTTCAAAGAAACTTCTCATTTTGTTGATTCCTCCTATGGTTTTTTTTTTGATTCTAATTCATTTAATTCTGATTGAATTTTAATTATTTCTTTCCATCAACTGGATTGGGTTTATCTTGATGCTCTTTTTCAAGGAGTGTCAGATCTCATCAATTGTTGGTTTTAGATCTCTCCAATTTGTTGATGTAGGAAATCAGAGCTATAAACTTGCCTCTGAATCGTCTTTGCTGTGTCCCAGAGGAGCAGATAATCTCTGTGCTAATTTTTGTTGAATATCATGAACATTTGATCTTCGTTTCTAAGCTCTTCTATGACCTACTGGTGTTTCAACAGTGTGTTTTTCAGCCTCTGTGTGTTACTGAATTTTCTTTGGTGGTTTTTTGTGTTGAGTTCTAATTATATTCCCTTTTGGTCTGAGAGAATGCAAGATATGAATTCAATGTTTCTGAATTTTGACAAGTTTGATTTGTGACCTAAAATGTGGTGTATTTTGGAAAATGTTCCATGTGCTGCTGAGTAAAAAGTGTACTCTGATGCTGCTGGATGAATATTCGCTAGATGTTTGCTAAATCAGTTGATGTAAGCACTTGTTTAGATCGGCGGTTTCTCTGTTGAGTTTTTGCAGAGATGATCTATTAAGTGGGGATAGTGGTGTGTTAATGTATGCAACAATTAATGTCTTTGGATCTATGTAAGATTTAAAGTAGTATTTCTTGGATAAATTTGGGTACACTATTGTTTGGCAAATATTTAGAATTTTAATATCCTCCTGAAGGATTGATCCCTTAATTAGTATGTAGTAACCTTCTTTATCTCTTCTCAATAATTTTAATTTGAAGTATATTTTATCTGATATTAGGATTGCAACTCCTGCCTGTTTATGGGGGCCGTTTGCTTGGTAGATTTTGTTCCAGCCTTTCACTTTCAAAATGTTTTTGTTTTTTATGGGCAAGTTGTGATTCCTGAAGGTAGCAGATAGAAGAATCTTGCATTTTAAACCAACTAGACAGTCTATGTCGCTTAATTGGAGAGTTACATCCGTTAATATTGAGAGATAGGAGTAAGCCGTATTTGCATGTTCCTGCCATTTTATCCAACTTCTGGGGGCTACGCCTACTGGGTTCTTCCTATGGTTCTTCGATTTTGTTTGGGTGTGGTTTCTTGATCTTTATTGTGGTCTAGTTGGTTTTCTCTATGTAGGACATCTTTAAGTATCTTTTGTAGAGCTGATTTGGTGGAGATATATTGTTTGTTTTTCTTTCCTATGGAAGATTTTTATTTGACCTTCCATTATGAAGGAGTGTTTAGCTGGGGAAACTATTCTTGGTTGATAGTTGTTTGTTTTTAGGGCATGACATACATCATTCCATGCTCTTCTTGCTTTAATTGTCTCTGTTGAGAAATTTGAGGTGGTTCTAATTGGTTTTCCTCTATAAGTGGCTGATCTTTTCTCCTTGACAGCTTTAAGGATCTTTTCCTTGGTCTGAATTGATCCTGTGTGGTTTATAATGTGACGATGGGCTGTCCTGTTCTTGTCTCGTCTATGTGGAGTTCTAAAAGCTTCTTGTATCTGAATATGCCTATCTTTTTGCGTGTTGGGAAGTTCTCTGCTGGGATCCTGTTAAACAAATTTTGTAGAAAATTAACTTCTGTCTCTATGTGCTCCTCTACACACCTTTCCCTTATATAAGGCCTTCTGATGGTGTCTTCCAAGTGTTGAATAGATCTATCTTATTTCTTGAATTTGTCTTGGATAGTTGTATGTTCTTTCTCTATAATACCTAGGCTCTCTTTAATGCCGGAGATTCAATTTTCTGCATGTTCTAACCTACTGTCATGACTTTCTACTTTATTTTTCATTTCTTTTCCTTCTAATTGGTCAGCTTTTATGGCTTCAAATTCTTTGTTGGAGCTTTGTTTTAGATATTGTATGAAATTCTTTACTTCCTTCATGTGGTGTTCAGTGTTTATTCTCAAATCACTTAGTTGATTCGTTATGGATTCCTTGGACTCCGATTCCTTCTGTTGGGCTCCATTGAGCATTCCCTTTGTGGTCTCCCTGATTCCTTTCAAGTGTCTCTTTATGGATTCCCTTAATGTCTCTATTGACCTTTGTCTATTCTCATCCCTCTCTTGCAATTCTTGTATTACTCTTTGATTAGATTTCTCACGTTCATGCAACTTCTGTAGTTCACTTTGGCTGATCTCAGCCTGCTCACGAATTCCTTTATTTCTCTTTGAGTGTTCTCAACCTGCTCATGCAATTCCAGTATCAATCTTTGAGTAGCTTCCTCAAGCCCATGAGTTTCCTGTTTTGATCTTTGGTTTGCCTCCTCTCTCTCCCTATCACGCTCACACTGAGTCCTTTGCAGGGTTTCAATCTTTCATTCACCATGTTTAACAGTAGTATTTGTAGAGCTTTTTGAGAACTCTCTGGATTATTCATTATCTGTTCTGTCACCTCATTATCTTGAGTGGGAATTGAGATACCTGGACTTGCCATTTTCCATGTGTTTTTCGGGCTTGTTCTGCCCATTTGGGATGAAAGTATTGCCAGTTTTGTTCGAGACCACCATTTTACGGAAAGCATCAACCAAAGTCCTGTAATTACATAGCCAAAAGTCTGTAGATACAATCTAGTTCAACAGATACAGTCTATTCAACATTAAACAACTATGTATTAATGGGCTAAGAATAGCAAAGAAGAATTTGACACACCAGGAATTATTATGTTTAGGGAGAATACTGGGGAAAAATAGGGTTAGAGGAATATGGAAAGGTTAAAGGAGAATGAAATTAACCAAGTCCTAATCTCACAGAGGGAAATGGAACGGAAAGAATGATAGGAGAGAGAGAAGAGAGTTCCGGGAAGATGGAGGAGGAGAAGCTGGAATCTGAACAAGCTCTTGCATAGAAAACAGTTTCAGAGTTCCAGTGAACAGTCCCAAGCCAGAGAATCACACCAAGTGTGCCATCACAGGACAGAGAGTTAGTAAAGAGAGGGGAAGCCAAGCAGACACATCTGAGCGCCTGACAGCAGCTGCTGCGGCGGGGGCACACCTGAGACACAGTCTGGGACGAAGGAGCCAGACGCAGCGGACGAGCGCAGTCTACTCAACACCAGCAAGAACCAACAAGGAGCGGACAACTTCATTCTGCACTTGGCAGACCAGAGACGACCCGGGATCCAAGACTCGGCGTGAGTAGAAGCCCGACTTCCTCACTCCTTCTCTGGAAGCAGAGGAGGGAAGGCCGCCCCTCCCCCCCCAGCACCGGTGATCTCCATCTTGGATACCGACAAAGCTCGGAGGAGTGGCTAGCTCCAGCTCAGGCCTTGGAATAAAACTAGTCATTTAGCAGGTCACAAGAACTTAATGGCGAAGTGACCTCACAGACTCAGTTCCATCCAGGGAAAAGTCACCCAGCTCAGGCGCCAGCCATTGGAGTGGCTCTCCTCACTGGGTAACCAGAGCCAGAGGCTGCCCCTCCCTCTAGCAGCCACTACAATCAATTGAAAAACAGAAACCCTGAGAATGGCTCCAGGCTGAGTGCTGTGAGTTTTTTTCACAAAATAGCCCCAAGGAAAAGCTACTGTTTGTTGAAAGGCCTCAACTCTACCCAGAACCTAGCCTCATCACTGCATCCCCCTCTTTTGTGATTCTCAAAGCAGATCACCCTCCCAGTAAACTAACCTGGGAGGGGGATCTCAAAATCTTGGGTAAAGCAGAGCATTTTTCTGCCTGTTCCAACAAACTGACTTAAGAAACCAATCAAGCCACAGGACCTCAAGCTGACCAGAGACTCCAACCAGACTCTGGTTACAGACAAAAGGGAGATACAGGACTCTTCCCACCCCTCCCAAAAAAAAAAAAATCAAAGAACTTTTTTTTCTTCTTCTTCTTCTTTTCTTTTTTTCTTTTTTTTGTTTTGTTTTTTTTTTCGTTTTTTGTTACCTTATATATATAAAAAAAATTTTTTTTGCTTTTTGCTTTTCTAAAACTTTTATTAATCTTTAATTTTTGCCTCTTCTGAAAAAATAATTGTTTTCCATTAACTTTTTTTTTTTCTCCTCTTATAATTTTTATTTTAGGAATACGTGAATGTGTGTTTTCCTTTCTTTTCTTGTCTTCTTTCTCTTTTTCTTTCATTCTTAATTATCTTTTTTTTTGTCTAGCTCTACTGAACTTCTGATCTTTTCTTCTCACTTTCCTATCCTTTCCATCTTTTCCTCTTTGTTCTTTATGTGACTTAACTCTTGTACTGCACATCCTCAGATAAACCCGTAGTTAACCAGTAGACCCTATCCCCCATTGTGTACACACTTAATCCACAAACTTATTACTCAATTCAAAACCTCTGAGACTTAAATTCATTAATAGCAGTACTACCTCTTTATACCTATATAATATTTTAAGCATTTTTTAAAAGTTTTTCTCATCTCCTCTATGTCCCTCCCTTTCTCTCAACATATTCATATTCCTCTATAAATAGATGGTCTTTTAATCTCTAAAATAACATTAATTTTTACATTTCTTTTTTTTTTTCTGGTCTCTTTTCATTCCCCTTTCCCTTTCTTCTTTTTCTCTCTCTACTTGCATCCTACCCAACCTATTTCCTGCATTGTGATTAGGACATAGTTAACTCTCCCTGTGCCTCCCCACATCAATCTATTCCTATTTTTTACCCACATCTCTCCCTAACCCTAATAATTTCTGGTTTTCCAAATTCTTCTCTGCGGTTTGAAGCCCTTTAACATATAGTTGTTTGATGTCGAATAGATGTATCTGTTGAACTAGATTGTATCTGTAGACTATTGACTGTACAAATGCAAACTTTGGTTGATGGTTGCCTTAAGATAGTGTTCTAGCACAAAACTGGTGCTATCTTCATCTCAAATGGGCCTAGTAAGCCGGAAAAACACAAGAAAAATGGCAAATTCGGATATCTCAATTCCCAATCTTGATAATCAGGGGTTAGAACAGATAATGAATAATCCAGAGGAGAGTTCCCAAACAGCTCTACAAACACTGCTGGAAAACATGATAAATGAAAAGTTTGACAACCTACAAAGGACTCTGTATGAGCGTGATAGGGAGAGAGAGGAGGCATCCCAGAAGTTTATACAGGAATATCATAAGCGTGAGGAAGCTACTCAAAAACTGATGCAGGATTTGCGTGAACAACTTGAGAATACTCAAAGAGAAAGGGAGGAATGGCGTGAGCAGGCTGAGAACACTCAAAGAGATCTGCAGGAATCCCACGAACGGGAGGAAGCTAATCAAAGAGTAATACAGGAATTGAGAGACCAGGTAGAGAACACACAAAGATCACTAAAGGCATTCATGGAATCCATTAACAAAGAGCTGAAGGAAGTCAGGGAGACCACAAAGGGAATGCTGAATGGAACCCAACAGAAGGAATGGGAGCCCAAAGAAACCATAACCAATCAACTAAGCAATTTGAGGACAAACACTGAACACCAAATTAAGGAAGTAAAGAAATTCATACAAGACCTAAAACAGAGTTTCAACAAAGAACTGGAAGCCATCAAAGCTGACCAACTAGAAGGAAAAGAGATAAAAAACAAAGTAGAGAGTCTTGACAGCAGGTTAGACCATGCAGAAGATCGAATCTCAGGGATTGAAGACAGCCTAGATATTATAGAGAAAGAACATACAACCATCCAAGACAAGTCCAAGAAATATGATAGATCTATCCAACACCTGGAAGACACCATCAGAAGGCCTAATCTAAGGATAATGGGTGTAGAGGAGCACATAGAAACAGAAGTTAATGGTCTAGGAAATTTGTTTAACAGGATCCTAGCAGAGAACTTCCCAAACATGCAAAAAGATAGGCGTGTCCAGATACAAGAAGCCTTTAGAACCCCAAATAGACCAGACCAGAATAGGACATCCCACCGCCACATTATAATCCACACAGGATCAACTCAGAACAAGGAAAAGATCCTTAAAGCTGTCAGAGAGAAAAGGGTAATCACTTATAAAGGGAAACCAATTAGAATCACCTCAGATTTCTCAGCAGAGACAATCAAAGCAAGAAGAGCCTGGAATGATGTATGCCATGCCCTAAAAACAAACAACTATCAACCAAGAATACTGTACCCAGCTAAACACTCCTTCATATCTGAAGGCCAAATAAAAACCTTCCATAGCAAAGAAAAATTGAAACAATACATCTCCACCAAACCAGCCCTACAAAAGATTCTTAAAGATGTCCTACACATAGAAAACCAACAAGACCGCAATAAAGGCCAAGAAACTGCACGCAAACTGAGAATCCAAGAACCATAAGAAGAACCCAGTTTTCGTAGCCCCCAAGAAGGTAGATAACATGGCAGGAACTCAAAAATACCTCTCAGTCCTATCTCTTAATGTTAACGGACTGAAGGTGTTTAAATATTACTGGAATTGTATTGGAATAAATAATGTTCACCCTGACTATCTTGAGAAAGAAAAATTGGTTTCTCAGCACTATTGGTAAGAACTTGAGTGAAACAAACGAAAGGAAAAATGAGGAACAACTCAACACATACATTCAAAAGAAACAAAACAACCCATGAAAACACAAATTAACTCAGTGCTCAAGAGCCTGCAGGAAATGCAAAGATTTTTAAAAAATAGCTATGATAAGCTTATGAAAATCCTGACTACATGGGAGTCTACTGTTGTGAGGATAGTGGTTAAAGCTCAGACTGGACAGAAAGAACTGTACACAATGCCTGGCACTTGTTATTCTAAATTCCAGGAAGAATAACATGAAGTAGATTGAGCCCACTATCATACACAAGTAGGAAGCCAGATTCTATCTGAAAGGTAATCAGGATACTTTAGGGCTGGGGGCATGCCAAAGTGGTAAGAACATCCATTTAGGAGACACAAGACACTCAATTCAAACTCTAATATTATGGGTATTAAAGAAAAAAAGCTATGACTTTAAATAATGGGAATAATTGCAAGATTTGAATATTTGAGTGGAGAAAAATTCATGAGAGAGATAGAGTTTACCCACGTTGCAATGTTTTCTACTTAAGTGATAATATTATGTGCTACTCCAGACATAACAGAGTTACCTTGCAAATGAATGGATGTGTATTGGGGTGAAGGAAATACTTTACTTCCACAGGTGTAAATTAAATACTTTTTTGGGGTGGATTTTAGTTCTTGAACTAAGAGTCTGGGTGATATCTCTGAGTCTTAGTTCAAGAACTAAAATCCATCGTCGAGAACTTATGGAGCCCAGATGCCCTGTATCGGAAGGATGGTTGGAGAAAGTGTTGCTCATATACACAATTGGATTGCACCCATACATTATAAAGACTGTTACAGCATTTGCAAAGAAATGGATAGATATAAAATTATGTTAAGTAAAAGATGTCAGAGCCAGACATACAAAGGATGCGTATTTGGAAGCCAGAATTTTATGCAAGTTAAACAACAGTATTAATCAAAGCATGCTATTTGCAAAGGAGTATTTAAAAGGTGTAATTTCTTATAAAATTGAACTTTTAATCCAACAAAATGAATACCAGGAAACTATCACTTGGAAAATGTGAGGGGAAGACAAATGGAAGAAATAAAGAGACTTATGGAAGTAGAGAGTGAAGCTATAATATTCAATGCAGATAGCATGAAACTAGAAAAAATGAAAGTGGGGTGAGGTTTGGAAGGATGTGAGAAAGTTATGTAAAGATCCATTGTACTTATAAACTGATTCGTTGAATGGAAAACCCTTCGTGCAACTATTTAATAAAAATATAATTTAAAAAATGGAGACATCTGATCTTAAACCATGAGGCAATATGATAATTTCCTTCTCAGAAATTGTCTTTGCAGGTATTTTCTCACTGACAGAAAATTGAACAACGCAATGAATTTCAATACATCACTTTGCATATCCTAAATAGACACAATATAAAAATCACAGTAAAAATATTAGAATATATCACATGATAAAATAACAGGTAGAAAGTATCAAACTCTGATTGTTTTTCCAAGTACTTTTCCTTTGGTATCTAATTTAATCCTAACAATAATCCCATAAAGTGGAATTACCTCTATTTTTAATTCTAAGATTATGTTATTTAAGTCTTCAGAGTTGGAATTACTAGTACAATATTGCACACATGGTAAGTGTTAGCCTGCGTTCCATTCCCACCATATCAAATAACCTCATTCTATTTTATAACTAAATACCATCACTCAGTCTACTAATTCTAGTAAAATTTCCCAACTTATTGTGCACACTTAATAATATTTCACTTTATCTTTGTTAGAAAAGAGGTAACTAAGCCGGACACCCGTGGCTCACGCCTATAATGTTAGCTACTCAGGAGGCTGAGATCTGAGGATTGTGATTCAAAGCCAGCTCGGGCAGGACAGACGGTGAGACTCTTATCTCTAATAAACCACTAGTAAACTGGAAATGGCACTGTGGTCCAAGTGGTAGAGCTATCGCCTTGAGTGGAAGAGCACAGGGACAGCACACGAGCCCAGAGTTCAAGCCCCATGACCAACAACAACAACAAAAAGAAAATAAGTAACTGTAATATAAAAACTCCAAGTTCATAATCAATTGATACCTCCCTGCAGAAAGGAACTACTAAACTATAACATTCTTGATTTCTACCTCAAAATAGTAGAAATCATATTTATCCCTTCACTCAACACTGCACTGCCTGGGGACCCCATCTCTGGTTAACACAGTCTTACTGAAAGAAGGACCTGCCCAATTCCTGATGGAAACAGACTGCAGGTCTTTTGGAGCAATCATTTCCACACTGTAGCTCACCTAAATTGTTGACCATTAGAAGTATTTTGATTGCTTTTCATACCCAACATTTTGAGAGAAATGTACTATTTTAAAATGTTTTTAAAGAAAGACTGATATAAAAATCACTTTCGACCCCAGATAAATATTTGACCTTTCATATAGCCAAAAATGCAGTCTGAATTATCACTAATGTTAGGAACGAGCGATTAAAAATCATAGACACCAACACCTAAGTATGAATTAAAGACTCTCCAACTTGTGAATACAATTGGTTTAAAAAGACATCAATACTACTGCACTTTTAATTCCCTATGATAATAATGATTCCCTATGATAATGGTAATGATAATGATAAACTATTAACACTTAAAAATAACTCATGTTCTTGGGAGTAGGACACAAAACACAAGGTTATTCCTAATCATTTTAAAAGAACATTATTTATACTAAAAGTTCACTCATAACTATAAAGATTCTAAAACTAACTGAAGTTTAGAGGCACAAAGGTAATACTTTTACTGCATCATGTACATTCAATGGACTGTTAATAGAAAACAAAGTTATACTAATAATTAGCTTACCCAATTCACTTACATTCTTTTATTCTATTCCATTTACTTTCATAAAAACTGGGTTTTCATAAAATGACGCATAAAAAGCCTATATATCCACTTACATTTTCAGATCTTAACAATATTTATTTCAGAAATTTTAGCACTATAGTCAATGTACTGAAATAATACTAAAATATTCAAAAGATTTTATGAAATTGTAAGACTTGCTCTGGGATGTTATGTATACTGGAAAAGATATTCAAAAAGCCTTATTTGTTAGTTGCCGTAGTTACTCCCACAAAAGAGCAATTAGTAAAGATCCCTGTGCATATACAAAACACCTTCAAACGCATCCACAATCTAGACATGACACATGCTTTTTGTTTGTTCGTTTTTGAAAGGAATATCTAACAAGCATATCCACAATACTTATTTTCAGTCAATAAGATGGGATATTCAAACGTAATATGGGTTTGATTATCTCTTAGTGAGAATAGATATGATCTTGCAAAGAAAGTTATTTTCAGCAGAAATCCGGAGTTTATCCAACTTGTGTTTCACAGGAATAACCAGAGAGAAATACGTTTGGTCAAGTTGGTCCAAATCACTCCATGAGTGTATCTTACAAATATAACCAATTTAAGAGTTCAAATACCTATTTTGTACTGACAATCATCTTACAGCAATAACTTACTACCTAATTATGTCTGTATCTTCTTACCTAACATACAGTAAGAGCTGAAACGGTCTCTTTATCTAACTTAATGTTGTAAATGCTTTAATTATGATGGCATTATTATTAGACAAATAAAATTTACAGAAGGGTGATTTCACTGAAATGACATGACAGAACACTGATAAATAAAACATTGCAACACAGTTAGCTCTTTGCAGCCTCACCCTGTCCACATTGGCAACCAACATTGCAACAGCACACGCACACATATACACATACACACATGCTCACACATGTACACACACATATACATGCATGCTAAATTCAGGGTTTATTGTACAAAAAAATTCAAATAAAGTATTAGTGATTAGGACAAATGATAATATGCCTTATTACAAAATAATACATAAACCATCACCACGCATGTTACATTTTACCTGCCTCTCTACATGTGACCACTTCATTTATTTTTAATTAATTAATTACCTTATTAATTAATTCATTTGTTTGGTGCTAATACTAGGGCTTGAACTCAGGGCCTGGCTTTGTCCCAGAATTTATTTTTTGTTTCAGTTTTCTCAAGGCTAGCATTTTACTGCTTGTACCACAGCTCCATTTGCTGGTTACTTTCAAATCAGAATCTAATGGACTTTTTTTTTCTTGGTCTGCTTTCAAACCACAATCCTCAGATTTCATCTTTCTGCTTAACTACTACTAAAGACATAGCCATCAGTGTGGCTTCTACTTTTTCCTCTAGAGTTATCTAATGCACATACTTAGATAGTAATTTAAAAATGAGAGTATAGATGCAAGATGTACAGTGATGATACTGTCCTGTCAGAAATTCAAGTTAGTAATGTAAATTTATTCTTAAGACCATACACAAAAAATACCATGATATAGTGTAAGAGAATTCACTATTGAACATATGAGCCTTAAGAGATTTCTAATAGATCCATTATTTATTGGTACACAACATTAGAAAAATGTATGAGGCATTGGTAAAATAGAAGTCCTTTGCATGACTACATACATTCCTTGTTTTTTTAAAGACACTTCCTTTCATCTAAAAAGGAGGCCTGTCTATTGTCTTCATGTGATTTTGATGATTGAAAGTGCTTAGTGAGAAGGTCAAAATGTATTAGTAGTCCTTAACTATCAATTCTCATTTTTCTTCTTGTAGAATATAATGATCAAATCAATAGTTCAGTATCAGCCAACAATAGTTCAGAATCATGCTTCCAGTGCAAGTGGATCACCAGGAAGAAATCCTCAATATCAATTTCCACAAAGTTTTGTCACAGATACAATCTCCCTGCCTTCTCTAGCTGCTTTACTACCTTCTTACTCCTTCATTGTGCAGCAAAAGTATGATTCAACTGATTTCAGTCAGATCTGTTACTAGAATTATCAAGGAATTAGTTTATTGTCTGTAATTTGGTCAAAGGTATGTCTCTTTATGTAGGCTACTAAAAATGTATTTACTAATTTCAAGTAAATACATAAATTCTATTTCCATCTTTTTTAAAAATTAAAATTTTGTTTGCTCTATAAATTGATCAGAGGCATGGATTTTGTGGCTAGCTAGGTCATTGCACATCTGTCTCTTTCTCTCTCCCTTTCTAGGTTCTCATAGATAATATGATTGCCCATAATTATCCTAATTTGTTTTGCTTTTATATTTTTGGTTGCATCATTTCATTTTTTGCTCTGCCATTTTCCAAATCATTTATATAGAAGGCATTATTTCCTATTTTCTCATTCTTAGAATAAGCTGCACATGAAGACATCACTGGTTCTCATTTTCAGTGTGTACATTTGAATACGGAGGAACATCTTTCCTCTGCTCTCCATCAATTCCTTACTCTCCAATTAGAATAATTTCGAATTGGAAAATCGGAAAAATAGAAAATAAATCATGGTGAATAAACAGATGCAGAAAATTCACCGGATATTTCTGACCAGTAAAACCAATGTGAACTATTAGGAAATACATGGACACCTCATTCCCACGGGCACTCAAAGTATCTGGTTAGGCAATTCTTAGGAATATGAGGAAAAAGATGAAAAAGTAAGGAATGGTATCAATTGCAAATGCAATGGAGAAGGATCCCAGCAAATTTCTTCATTGGGCTGCCAAAAATATTCAGCTTACTACAGTGCGGAGACTTCTTTCCCAAAAGGCCACTCGTGAATAGTAGGGATGACGATGAGTATACGCCACTTCATCGAGAAGCCTACAGTGGACATTGTCAGTGAGTTGGTGTCTCAAGCGGCACATGCAATAACTGTAGATGACTGAACACCCCTGCACAGTGTATATACGTGGAATAATACCAGAATGGTTTCTTTCTTATTTCATCACGATACAGATACCAATGCCCAAACTAAAGGCCTCTTGACCCCCTTATATCTTGCTGCTGAGAATTGAGATAGAAAAGATATGCTGGATCTCCTTCTGTTGAACCATTATATACAACCAGGCCTGAAGAACAACATAGAAGAAACTGCATTTGATATTGCCAAAAGGATAACTATGTATCACTACGTCTATGAAGTTGTGGAAGGCTTTACAAATTGTTCACCTAAATACTAATGGTCGGGTTAAGTTTCTTAAATTTCAAAAATGCGAGTCCATCTTTTATGTCCCTACAAAATATTTTCACAATCCAAATATGAGGAATATCTTTTTCTTTTTGGTCGGTCATGGGGCTTGAACTCTGGGCCTGGGAGGTATCCCTGTGCTCTTCAACTCAAGGTGAGGAGTCTACCACTTGAGCCACAGCTCCACTTCCAGTTTTCTAGTGGTTTATTGGAGATTAGAGTAGCATAGACTTTCCTTCTCAGGCTGGCTTTGAACCATGATCCTCAGATCTCAGTCTCCTGTGTAGCTAGGATTATAGGCATGAGCCACCAGTGCCCGGCAACACCAATATTTTACTGTAAAAATTCATGGATTCTGCGGAATTCTTCCAAGCGAATTGCCTGCATTGGATGTCAAAAAGTATTCAATAGTTTTTGTATTCATGTATAATGATTTCTTCAGTGTTTGTGATTTTTTAATCAGAAATAATTTTAACTTACCTGTTGAAATGAGTAGTACAGGAACTACAAGATTTCTGGTGCTTGTCTGAAAAAATATATTTTAAAATATTCTATATTCTATGTTTGCATAATGTTCATAATTTATTTTATTGTCTCCTAGATATACTTTGAATTCTACATTATTTTATAATATATAGGGTCATTAATGTGTCCTTTCCGATTGCATTCCATATAGAAACAGTTTGATTCCTTTTTTTTTCTAGGTCTTAATATTATTTTTCTTTGGGATAAAATGACAATGTTGTCTAATTTGAAAAGTTTTGTAAAGTTTATGGTATGTAAAAGCCTTTCTGAGGTGAAGATTTAATACACTGATATCAAACTAAATTGAATTATATGAATTACTTGTATTGTTACACTTGTAATTTTGTAATCAACTTTTTAATAACTGTTTTTCATTTCTTGCATCTGAAGAGTGAAAAATATGGAATACTTCTCAAATTTTCATATTATCCTTGTGCAAGTGCCATGTTAACCTCTGTAGTGTAATATGAGTATACGTACTGCTGAAGCATGTAGTATCCTAAATTTAAGTAGTTAATGATGCAATCTTTATACAGGCTTATATCTATGGGTGCCTACCTGTAACAAGGAAACCTTATTGTTCCTAACAATGCTATCGATCTTATTTCCCTAAAATTCTGTGAATAGTGGAAAAAATTATATTGATCAGTCGATTGCTCACATTTGCAAATTTTTTTTGTCAATGACTATCTTAAGTCTTTTTATTTGGAATTTGATCGTACTGTCAATTATTTATAGATAGGTCCAAAGGTGATGGCTTTTTCAAGTACTTATTTATCCAACTGAATTAGCTTTGTGGACCTAATGGATTCAAAGTAAGCGTTGCTTAAGAGCTACTTCTAAACTTCTTCAGCTGACATTTTCCCAAATGAGGTGTTACTGGCACAAATGTCTACCTGAGCCTTTACCCTTCTTCCATGTGGGAACAGACCAACCAGAATATCTTACACTGACAGCATAGATTGTCTTACTGGAACAAAACTCATCTTGGTTACAAGGGATCATAGAAAGCTGAACAGTTCAAACAGAACTGTTCAGACTAGAAGGTATTTTATCAAATTATAATTGTTTATTATATCTTCCATTTCAAAAGTAGCTAAAGCCAAGAAGGTGAAAAAATTGTTAGTATGCATGATTACTTAATGTCCTGGCCTATCTACCATCCAACTGGGCAGGAACTTACACTACTGCCTTTTTATCACCAAATATTTTCATAGTTGTAGGAGAAGTCCATGTGTTTCTCCTCATTATTAGACATTAAATTCATAATGTTTTAATCACAGTATTTCCTCTTGCCTCCATGCTGTAAATCTACAAATGATAAAGCTTTAGGTCTAACTATATCAAACACTGAGGTAGAGATAATGGAATAATACTTTAAAACAGAGTTGCCTTTGATACAGTCACTACAACAGAACAATGCAAAACGTGTGCCTTTTAATTATATTATATATAGTTATATATTTTATATTTATATGTGCTGATCTTATATTTCACATAGAGAAACTTACTGGAATTAGTTGATAATTAACAAATAAATTGATATTTATTTATTCCAATAAATAGAATTGGAATATAAATAATTAGGTTTAAAATATATATTAGAATATAAAAAGTATCAATGCAATGTCTTTAGTATAAACTTGTGATACATTCCAACTGTTCTTGGTCTTCTGAATCCACATGGTAAAAAAAGCAATGTTTTCTGCTAATCTATAATGGATTTTAGTCTGCTGTTCTGTTTATTGTTTTAACTCGCTTGTCCCAAACTGTCTTTCTCCATATTTCTGAAGAATTCCTACTGATTATGCCCAAATTTTGCTAAGATGTCTAAAAAATATTATTCTTCTGCAGTACCCATGGTTCCTAGGATCCTAGGTCCCAGTTACCTGCATCATCAGATAACAAGGGCAATATTTCTCACCCAGGCCGATGCAACATGTCAACACAAAGTAATTGAAGACCCATCTCAATTTCTCATTTCCTATGTTTCAGGGCCCCAATTCCTTGAGATCCAGGAATTAGCAGTAAGCAATTGTGAAATGCAAGGCAACTTAAAATGAAGGATGAGCACAAAATTTGAGAGAAAGTACTGTAATTCAAACATTCAACTTACAGATGACCAGCCAATATGAGTGAACAAGTTCACAAAGTGTCATAAGATTATTTTTAATACCCCTCCCCTATGATTAATGAAAGATTTTATTCCAATATAAGTGGGCCAAAAAATAGTTCCTGGAAGGATAGATCGATAATTGGTCTACCAAAGCCCGGAAAACTTTACTTAGAGGTCAAATGTAATTCAGAAAAAAACATTTGAAGCACTAAGGAGTGCTTCAAAACACTGGGACTTCAGTACAACATGGTTCTGTGCTATAAAAATGTCACTCTCAAACCAATGATAATCTACATTTAATCTCCTGAAAGTGTATTCCTTTTCAAATAAACTTTTTAAAATCACATTCGCCAAAATAACATTTGACAAGTTGATGATACTTAGTGACTTACAAATTTTTCAAGTGTAGAGAGCAAGTTACAATAGAGTTGAATTATTTACACAGCACTAATGCCAAACACGTTCAACCATTCATTAAAGTGTAGAAATAGTATCACCCAAAATTTGTGTTTTTCAGTAAGGGCCTTCCAGAAATGTGTTAAATAGATCAGCCTCCTAAATATCAAACCCAAACGTAAGCTAATAAATTTCATCATTTAATAAGGTATATTTTAAAAAGTCACAAATAGTTGCCTTATCATATGTTATTTTATGTTTTCTCTCTGTCTAACATAGTAAGAAATGACTTTATGTCTTGAATATGGGTACTCATCAGAGATATGACAAACCTAATATCTGTCTTCTATTTCTATAGTATTCCTCTCTAGGTATAAATTTTAATTTTCTTCTATTTCCAAAACTTATAGATAGTAGAAAATATTATTCCATGTAAAATAAAAGAATCACACCATTGTACAAAGCCATTTATAAAAATTCATAGTTAGGAATACATTCTAAGCCATTTTTTAACTTTCTTTTTGACTAAAGGTTAATCTTCCAAATGGATGAGAATAAAATCATGTTTAGGTGCCTCATGTCTCCAGTCTTGCAAATTGTTGCTGCCGATGAATGAATTATGGAAATATAAGCTGACATCAGTTCAAGAATATGCAGGATTTAAAGTCCATGGAATGTATATAAACCTTTCAAAGTATTAATAGACAGTTTAACAGTATGACTATAAGGAAGTTGAAACCAGAATGGAAATATACTAAAGACATAGAATGAATGAAAAATGAACAAGGGGCAATAAAGCTAGAATAGTCAATGTACACATATGATAAAGGAAGTGGTAAATTGGAAATAAGTCTTGGAGAAAGGATTGGTTGAGAATGATGGAAGGAGTGACTCTGATCTGGGAGCATTGGACAATTAGATGGATATATTTAATTGTAACACAATTGCACAACCTTTTAAAATTCAGTTAAAAAACACGAAAAGAAACAAAAACACACAAAAATCACAACCAAACAGCAATCTCTAGAGAGTATGAATATGACCTCTCAAAATTTTAATCAGTTAATGAATGGCAGTCTTGGGAAAAGCAAGCAAAGCTGTTCAAAGAGGGAAGTTTGGGATAGGGGAGAATTTTGAACAGAATTAAATAGATTGTCCAAGGTTATAAATCACCTACATCTGCTGCAAATAGTATCTTTCTTCTATGAGTTTTCTGTCTGAACTGGATAATCCAGTTCTGAGACACACTTGGTAGCTTGTGAGGATAGAATGGAAGAAACAAGATCAAGAACCCATTACTCCACTGGAAAGAAAACAATCCTCTATATTTTCTCTAATCTCTCTTCACTACTCTTTCTTCATACTTTGAAGTCAATTGATTTTGAATTATATTTTTCCTTCTTTCTTCTGTCAAAGTAATTGTTCAAAGTAATTCATTAAATATTATTTGCCATTTTCTTCTTTCATGCTGTTTAATTGGCCAAGTGAGTACATTTAACCTTCCCTCTTGCATTTGGTCGCCATGAAACAACATCTATGTTAATGCTGAGAAATCTAATGTAAAACTTTGTCTCCAGTCCAAGAAGCTGTGCTCACAAATATTTGGCTATATTTTTTTCTTTTACCTTGAAAGACTTCTTGTGTCTAAAGTGCCCACAAAAATAAGTACTCCATCACTTGTTGGTTCAATCAGAATTGTCTAACCTCAAAGATATATTTTGCTAACATGATGCTTAGAGGAAACCAAAAAATAATGCACTTTTATCTTCTCTCTTAAGATTCTCCTTACATACCGTATCAGGAACAGTGAAGTTATTCTATGCAAAATTATTTCAATAGATTATTTTTCTCTTGGTCTTGCATTTCTTCACCAAGATGTATGGAGGAGAATAGATTTAAATCACCCATACCTTGGAAGGCAGTGTCTGTTACAAAAGGACAATGCTTCTATGTCCCACTTCTATGTCCTCCTCTGAGCTCTTGCCAGAGTTCCAATTAATCACAGCTTCTTGGCTTCAAGTCTAGTGAAGCTGAAGGACTATACGGGCTCCACCACTGCTACATCTTCATTATTTGTCTTTTAAAACTCTTCAAGTTGCCTCATTGGATGTGGAATTTATTTTCATGTCTTGCATTGTAGTGAGCCAAATGGGCTCTGTAAAATCACTTTAGGGAGTAAAAATACTAGCACAATTTATATCAAAAAGTTTCGGCCTCCCTTCACTGCTGTAGACAATACGCGTAGCTAAGGCTTCTAAGAAAACTATTCTTTATTAACTTTTTCGTTTGCTCAATTCTTTTCTGAACTTTTTGGCATATGTAATAACAGAAGTCTTCACTATCTCATATTACTAAGGATATTATTTTATGTGAGCCACTTAGAAATGTGAAATAATTGGTATGAAGTATCCAATCAGATTTTTTTTCTGGGTTTCACTGCTTCACATCCAAATACATTGTGGAAAGTGTTACAAACAGAAATGTGTAATCCCAACACCGTCTTTCATTGTGGAGGGCATTTTCTCCCTAAATATTTTGACACAAATTATCTTTTTCAGAGAATTACTGTTTGGTAATTAAAGGTAAATTCACAAATTTTGATGCCATACTTTTTTAAGAACTTTGAATTTAAATTCCAATACAACTTTGTTTCAAACAGTGAGAATATAGTTCCTGGGTAAGGACAAATCTAAAGGAACCTACAGGATTTACAGCAAGGTTTCTCAGGTTTGTTTGTTTAGTGTGAAAAAGATCCATCTTCATCCACAATGCTCCCTCTCTACTAAGTCTCTTTGGATTTGTTTGCATGAAAGCCTATTCTTCCAGGAAATTTAAAATTTTTTAATAGGCCAAGTTGTTAAAACTTTTGAACAATTAAAATTTAACTGTCATTACTTTAAAACTCTTGAAAATCCTTTATCACAACCGTGAATTCACCAATCCTAATTCCACCTTTACCATCAAAAAGTTAACATGCTGTTTTCATGATATAGTATCCATGCAGCTATTATATTCCAGTGGCTTTGTTATGCGTATATATAACCATATTAGCTGATGCTAAGCAAAATTAATTCCAAGATATATAACCAGATTTTTTCATTTGTGGTTGTTGTTTTTGATGAACTATGTGATTTCTGTTTTCTTTGGGATTTCCCCCTATGGTTTATCCTTCCACTATATCATTTTGTATTGTATATACATTTACCTTAATTAGCAAAGGGAAGAGGAAATGCATAATGGTGAGACAAAGGACAAAAGGCAAACCAATGCAATAGCAATACTCACAAGACAGTATATTGGAAATGTGAGGGATGAAGGGGTGAAGGAAAACTGTGAGAAAATGAGAGAAGGTTAACAAATTTGAAAAGTTATGATTTAATACCTTACAATTACTATAACCCCACTGTACATCACTTTGATAATAAAATTGAAAAATAAGCTGCGTAAAATATAATTTCACTGTATTGGCACAGTAAATAATATTCTTTATGTAGTAATATTTTAAAAATTAATACTATTTGGCATCTAATTTGAATTAATTACCCTTTCTTTATCAGAGAGTCATCAACTTGAATGTTATCCAACTAGACAATATTTTCACAATATACATGCCAAAATTTTCAAAAAAGAATAAATTTAGTACTTTCTCATTCTAAAACAGAAAACAGTTTAATGCTACAGAAACCCATAACTTTTAAAAGTAAGCTAGTTGTGAAGAGGACAGAATATATGTGTTCTTCAAAATTCATATGACTAATAACTACTCATTTTTAAATTCTCAACATTCCTGAGAAATTCAAAACAGTACATGTTTGCATGTTATGCAATTCTGCAATAGATGCAGTTTCCAATGGGGTGTTACAGATTGAGAAGTCAACAGAAAAATAGCCACATTCTGGTAGAGGATAAAACTATGAAGCATATGTAATAATTAATTCTTCAAGAGTAAACAATTATCAGAGTAAGCTATTATTTCTATGACCATCATTCCCAAGATTTATGCCATAAAGTCATCCTAGCCCAACAGTTTCCAACTTGTAAGTGGCACCTTAAAAGTCCTTAATTCACATCATGAATACCTTATCTCTATTTTGAAAAACTACTACACCTCTGCAAATGTGACGCCCTCCTTGTTCTGAAAAGAACACCACAATAAACTGAGCTGCATCATTTTTCCTCCACTGGAATTCTTGAGATCAGAACACTTGCAAATATTATTTATATTTATACTTTTTTAACTATCATAGATATTCAGGATGCTAAGATAGGAAAATTATGGTTCAAAGTCCACCCAGGCAGGAAGGTTTCTTAGAATCTTATCCCCAAAAAACTTCTCCACAAAAGACAGACTCAAGTGGCACTGAGGTTGAAGTGGTAGGGCACGAGCCTTGAGTATAAACAGGCTCAGAGACACTGCCCAGGCCAAGAGTTCAAGCTCTAGGATGAACCAATCAAACAAAAACAAAATAGAAAACAAACTCAAAACCTAGCATTTTTCTCCATGTATACAGAGGCATGTAAATAAGGAAATGGCTTCCTGTGTTATATTTAGGTAAAAGAAAGAAGATGTCACTCAATTACTCTCTTCATACCATATTAAAACAAACCCTTAAAAAATTGGTTTTTCTAAATGTGTAAATTAATGTCATCCACTTGTTGGCAATTGTCTAGATTATTCACATTAACATGGTACACATGAACTGTGGGAATTATCTATTAACTATGTTCTAATTTTAACTCTCTTTAAAGAGTATCTAGGCAAATAGAATGCCAGAATCATTTGTGAATTTTTCAATTAATCCCTCTGCTTAAAAAGAATTTTGTAGTATCCTATAGAATATGAAATTACAAACAAAATCAAAAAATATATTTTAAATCGAAATTCTAATTTAACGAGGTCTGCAAAGTCCTACATTAGACGAACTTTGCTATTTCTCCAGACTTAAGCTTTTGTAAACCTTCAAAATTTATTTGGAATCCAACACAATGAGGCTTACTTACTTTTGCAAACTTTTGGATGGGAATCATGAGCTATTTTGCATTTAGAAATGTTCTGTAATGATGAGAGAATTTAAACCACAAGTGAGGAAATACATGAGATGCATTCAATAGGAATCTTCATTTCTCAAAACATAATTACAAAATTAGCCCAAACTTCCCACTGTGTATTCCTTTCTTGTTGCTTGGTTTGTTTTACTGAGACAAAATTATTCTACCCGGTTGCAGGGAATCTATAGTTATGTAATTCCACTCTCTAATCTCCTGTTTGAGTGCTAGAATTCCAGACTTGTATCACATTGCCCTGCCATAGTTTGTTTATTTAATCTAGAAACAGACTAGCAATTCTTAACTTCTCCTGTGATCTTATCCACAGACTGACTGCTCAGACTGTTTATGTACTATTTTCAAAGATGTTTTAACATTTTACACAGGATATGAACATTTTCAGATGCACCTGCAGGGTTCACTGATTCATTCCACCATTGATTCTATCCCGTTAATAATGATTGCTTGACTCTCTTATTATCTCTGGTCCCTACCGATGTAATATTCTCAATTTCTGGGGGAAAGTTCACTAGAGGGCTTTCCAATATTAAAAATTATCACTTGAGTCTAGTCTTACTCAGGACCTATTTTCTATTGTTTTCTAACTATTCCACATATTCTGAGAGTTGGTTCATTTGTGTATTTTTGTGTGCACCTATAAGTGTCTCTGTGTGTATGTGTATGTTTGTATGTATGTATGCAAAAACCTAAATCTGTTATTCAGCAATCTTGCTCGTGACTGGAATTCAAGCTTTTGGCTGGTTAATTATAGGTAGTGCCTCAAAGCCTATACTGTCCAAGTTGGATGCAAATTGAACTTCCCAGACTCCTTTACATTCTTAGGTTTTATTTTTCCAGGAGTATCAACTTTTAAACTTCAAACACTTTGTGAGTGTAAAGGCTAACCTGTAGCCCAGATTTTTAACTCAAGAATTCATATAAAGATAGATGAACATATACCTTACATATCCTGAGTGTACACTGTTAGAAATGTGATCATAAACCAAGTTGTTGTGAGATCTGGGATTGGGGTTTAAAGCCAGCATGGGTAGGAAAGTCCTGGAGACTCTTTTCTCCAATAATTACCAGAAAACTGGAAGTGGCACTGTGGCTCAAGTGGAAGAGCACTAGCCTTGAGCTGCGTTTCAGAGGGACAGCGCCCTGTCCCATATTTCAAGTGCCATGAACAACAACAACAACAACAAAAAGAATATAAGAAATGGAAAGAAAAAGAAATGTGATCTTATCCACCAGGTTCATTGCTAGTATAATTCCTGTTCTCTCAAGATGGACTCGTTTTTCCAGTTAAGTCTATTCTCCCATATCTGACTAGAATTGGAAACAGAATCATTCTTCCATTCTCCTTTTTGCACATTTACGTGATTAGCAAGCCTGATTTAGAAAGGGAGTGGCCTCATGCTTCATGTTCCACTTAGGAGTAATGCTTTCTCTATATCATCCCATAAATCTACATACTGGACTTGGCTTTATTGTTTCAATGTTTTCTTATTTGTAGAGTCCTCTATATTGTATTTCACACATAAATAAACACAGAACTTCTTTTTCTCCTATAATTGCTATTGTTTCTCTTACTGTTAACTCATGTACACTTGGGAAATTAATGCACAGCACATAGACTCACAATAAATGATCTGAGAACCTTCTTCACATTTAAAATTCACTTTAATTTACAGAGCACATAAGAAGTTTGAAAAAATGTTCTAATGGATAATGTATTTATAAGCGATTTAAATTTCATTTCTCTTTACTTAGTTGTCTCTGAAACACGTGTTACCTCATGTACAAATGTGTCCTTGTGCTATTTCAATGAAACCAGAAAACATCCTTTTTTTTTTTTGAGCAGCACCATAGATTGTTACTGGAAGTAAGTGGAAGTAACTGTTACTGGAAGTGTAAACTGATCCCAGGAGAGGAATTGAACGTAGAGAAATTACAAAGTTCAAATTAACTATTGCTTTCCTTTTTACTGTACAAGAAAAGAATCCAAGGCTGGAAGGAAACTCTGTCCCTGACTTTTTTGAGTGTGCCTTTTACTCATATAAAACTTGTCTGTAAACTTCTGGTTGAGAGTATTAGAAAAGGAAACAATATGCCATTTGAAGGCCAGCATAGAACAAAAGGAAGTAAGTTTGTTTTAAAAGTGTTCTACTGCAAAGAAGCAAAGATATGGAGGTTTTAAAGTGTCTTATGGATGGATGTTTCACTCCTGAGATGATTCTCTTGTTGCAGGAATCAGTTATCAATTCCTTTAGTCTGGTCCTGAGTTTTCCATAGCAATAAGGATTCCAAAAAAGCAGGATCTAGTGAGTATGATCAGCAAAAGCAGCCACTTCTCAGAACACTACTATTTTAAGGAGAGTCCCAAAGAAATACCCAGGGTTTGTTTAGTGTGCTTGTTTGTTTAGTTTGTGTTGGTTCTGGGACTTGAACTTAGAGACTGGCCCCTGCCCCTGAACAGTTGTGTTTCTTTCCCACCTGGCCCAAACCTAATATTCCACTGCTTGAGCCAAAACTCCACTTCTGGCTTTTTTGGTGTTTAATTACACATAACAGTTTGACAGACTCTCTTGCCTGGGTTGACTTTGAACTAAGACAGTAAGAAAGCTAAGCGACATCAACTGTATGAACTTCTCTTTTGAACCAAGAAATTTTAGATGAAGTTTATTATAAAGCTAATATTTGACAATTTTTAAAGAAGAGAATATGTTTAGCAAAGACGCCATAAAAAATAAGTTAACAAAAATAGGTGTACTACTAAATCATTTGGGAAGATTACTATTGACTTCATCATTCCTTTGGGGGAAATTTAAAGCTATATTTGCACTCTTTTGTTGGTTGTGGGGATTGAACATTGATCCTGGGCACTGTCTCTCCGCTCTTCAGCACAACTTGAGCACTCTACCACTTTAGCTGCAGCACCACTTCCAGATTTCTGGGGTTAATTGAAGATAAATGTTTCATGGACTTTCCTGACCAGGCTGGCTTTGAACTACAATCCTCCGGTCTCAACCTCCTGAGTAGATAGGATTACAGGCATGAGCCACCAGCACCTGGCTCATATTTGCATTTATGTGCACTTAATGGCACTATGTAGACAAAGAATGAAAATCTGAACCAAATGATTTGACATTGCAACTTTTCAGAATAATTGAGGTACCAATAAATATGTCCTCCTTTTCCATTTTGTTGCATTAATGACTCATGAGCTAGGGAACTCTTACATTAGCATCCTCTTTCATCTTTGTAGTTGTATTTAGTATCAGGAAATGTTCATAGAGAAATAAAGAAAGACAGATTTTTATTTTATTTATTTATTTTATTTTATTTGTGAACATACTGTACAGAGGGGTTACAATTACATGGGCAGGATAATGCGTACATTTCTTACCAACCATTGCAGCCTCCTCCTTTGTTTACCCTTCACATCCCTTCCCAGCCTTCCCCCTCCCCCCCAGTCCCAATCCTTCTCCCCCCCCACCTACGTTGTAAAGCTCGTTTTTGACATGACAACTTGTACTTCTCACTGTTGCAACAGGTCCACCTGTATCTTTAAACGACTTGGTTTTCCCCATCTCCTCCACAAGTTATACTGACATCAAATATAGTGAAAGCAGGGTTTATACTGTAGTAGAGGGACATACAAAGCAACAAAGAAATAATCTTATAAATGCGTTAGAAACACATGCATGAAAGAAAAAACATTAAAATACATATCTAAGGGTTTATTTTCCTGATATCATATTATCTGAACTTTTCCGCTTGACTCATACATATACTAGCTATTGCAAATAAGGGAAACCATGGGGCCTGTTTCTTTGGGCCTGGTTTACTTCGCTTAATATAATATTTTCCAAGTCAGAAAGACAGATTTTTAGAAAGCAAAGGAGATCAGGTATGAAAGAACAGCATAGAAGGAGATACATTTATCACACAGAGATTAAGAACTAGCCTTGGAGATTTTGAATGCTAAAGGCAATGAGGAATAAGCCTAGTTGATAACTAGTTCTTCAATAACCAAGAATGGTTCCCTAGAACGGTTTCTGCTATACCTTAGTTATTATCATTTTTTCTTTCCATCTGGAGTTAGTCCTTCTCTTCTGTCACAACTGTTAATTAGCCTCTGCCTTTTTGGAGCAATGACTGGCCAAAATAGTTTCCAAATCTCACTTAGACTACCCTTCTCATTGTGATTAGCAGTGACCCCACTCAAAAGCCTGGAATCTTTGAATTTCCAGAATTAATCTTCACCTGACATCTAAGCACATTACTGGCATTAATTGCTGTGATCTAATGAACAAAACATATTTTCAACACAGTATCCTAACATAGGTAAAGTACATGAATTAGGAACTATTGTCAGGTATCAGTAGGGAAGGAGGAATTATATATTCCAAGTATGGGTTCTTTATTTTGCATTTACTAACTAAATGTTCATTGTTGTTGTTGCTGCTGTTGTTGTTTTGGCAGTCCTGGGGCTGAAACTCAGCGCTTGGGAATTATTCTTCAGCTTTTTGGTTTTTTCCTCAAAGCTAACCCTCCACTACTTGAGGCACAGGACCACTTCCAGTGTTTCCTTTTCAATTTATGTGGTACTGAGGAATTGAACCCAGGCTTTCCTGCAAGGTACGCAATCACCATACCATGAAGCCACATTCCCAGAACCCTAAATTACTTTCTTAAGATGGCATTACATTTTAATTCTGTAACTATGTATCATAATTTTAGCCAGAAATTTTTGCTAGAAAAGAGCATTGGACACAGTACTGAGTCCAGTAAGGCTAGATGGGCAATGGATAACTGTCACAGTGTAGCCAGGGCACAAAGGGACTTACCTCATGGAGCTGGTACAACAGACTGAGTGAGACAGTTCCTGACCCACAGACTACCTCCTGAATGAGAGGGCCACCTTGGTTCCAACCACATGGGGATGCTGGGCCACCTCCTCCAGCACCCAATTGAATCAGTTCCTAAGAGAGAAAGAGAAAGGAAGAAGGTCAGAGTTACACTTAAGCCAGGTGTCAGTGGCTCAGGCCTATAATCCTAAGTACAATGGAGGCTGAGATATGAAGATCATAGTTTATAGCCAGCCCGGGCAGGAACACCCATGAGACTCTTATCCCCAAAATACCACCAGAAAACTGGAAGTGGTGCTGTGACTCAAGTGGTAGAGTGCTAGCTTTGAGCTGAGGAGATCAGGGAGCTGCCCCAGGCCCAAAGTTCAAGCCCCATGACTGAAAAGAAGTGGACTTCCCACCACAAGAAGTGGACTGAATAGCACCCATTGCCCTAGGGAGCATGGCAGAGAAGTCAGGCTGACCTTCTTGTCAGCTAGGAGTCATTAGTAGGTCAACTGGCTTCTCTGTGCCTCAGTTTCCCCAGCTTCAAAACTGAACAATGTGAAGGATCCTGATACTCATGGGGATAGGATAATAAAGTGAGCCATGTTTTGTTTCATAATCCCATACCTGTTGCACCATTAATAACAGACACCATCTGAGATCTTTCCGGGTATCATATGCTCACAGAATTGCCAAGAACAGTATCAGATGGCCCCTCCCTCTGTGCCTGTCCCTGCTCCAGAGATCCCTCTGTATTAATCCCTTGTTTCCTCACAACTGTCTCGTAATGATATTGAAGTCTAATGGTTGAGGCCCAACCCAGAGCTTCACCTCTGGTCTAGAATCGGCTGCCATGGACTGAGTTTGGGACAATCCATCTAAACCAATGACTGAGCGTTGTGCTACATGTCTACAATCCCAACTACAGAAGACCGCGCCTGGTGGCTCATGCCTGTCACAGATAGGAGGGCCATGATCCAGCCCAGGCTGAGCATGTTAATTCTCCATCTCAGAAATGCCCAAGACAGAAAAGCTTGACTCGCATGGTAGAAGAGCTCACTGGCAAGCCTAAGGACTTGAGGTCAAACACTAATATACCAAAAAGAACCGGAGTCCCGGTGCCAGAGGCTCATACCTATAATCCTACGTACTCAGAAGGCTGAGATCTGAAGATTACAGCTCAAGATTTAAAATAGGGTTGGCCTCACCCATCAGACGTCATGATGAGAAGACCCAGAGTCTGACCTATGCTGTTGCGCTCGGTACTAGCAGAATTCATATGCTTATTAAGTGTTGGCCATGCTCTCTGTCCCCCTGGGAAGCCTGCCCCCTGCAGGCCGTACCCCCAGGTCCTCCCAAGCTCCCACTCCCACCAACCAGCCCCAAGGGAGTACACAGCTCCATTGCACACAGATCCCTTGTTCTTGTAATTTAACAGTGCTGTGTCCGCTTCAAGCCTCTCCCCCTTCCAAGCCCGAGACCTCAGCTGTGAAGCCCATACATGCCCCAAAGATAGCAGGTAGAAGTTACCAAAGCATTTAGCCTCCTTGTTACAACCCACCTATACACACACACACACACACACACACACACACACACACACACAAACATCCAGACCGTTGACAGAATACTCATCCATGCAGCACCTGCAATTTGCCAACTGATCACTCACCTGAGCACATTCAGGCTGTACAAGGAAAAAGATAATCTCTCTCTTTCTCTCTGTCTCTCTGTCTTCAGGTGAAAGGTTAACCGAGCACAGAAGACAAGGGCTCACACTGCAAGGGTGTCTATCTTCTGCATCCAACACCTCCCATCCCCAGAAAAAAAGGAAAAGACCCCAGAAAGCAGGTGTAGACATGATGCTCCCCACCTCTGACTAAAGCCACCGGGTTCCCACCAGGGAGAGGCAGGGTGCAGATGTACAGCTATGTGGCTCTCACTGCTCCAGGTCAGGGGATCTGTGGCACCCACTCCTCACCCAACCCTGCATCTCCCCATTTCCTGGGACACTAGCTGCTGGGGATGGGGGTGGGATCCTTGGGTCAACACCCACCCCAAACCCTGGGGCACATTTGTGGCAGGGCATGGGCCAGACTGTGGGGTACAGGAGAGGCTCGGGTCCAGGTCGGAGGGGAGGGGATATGGGGTCGCAGGGTGAGGGGCTGTGTGGCAGCCATTCACATGTGTTTCTGGCAGAAGCTGTTGGCAGGTGCTCCAGGTGGGGCAAGCAGCAATAGCAAAGGCATGACAGACACTCAGGCCATGAGCAGAGTTCAGGGGAGCCGGGACCAGGTCAGGGCCCCAAGCTGGCTCGTGGCAAACCATTGCCTCATTGCCTGAGGAAACCATGGGTCAGAGGCAGCAGCACCAGGTTTGAAATGCTGCTCCATGGGGAATGGGGGGAGGGGGCCGGGGCTCAGGCAGGCACATGGTGGGCCTGAGAAAGGCCTCTCCTCCTAGGCCTCGAGTCTCTTGCTCACCACTCAGCCACCTCTACCTTCCTCAACTGCTGGTAGTGGTGTCAACAAACAGAAGGAATCATGGTGCTACTGGGCAGCATGGAATGTGGGCGTGGCAACCATTCTTGTATCCCATTGGTCAGAAAGAACAATGAAACAATTGAGGTGTGGCTAGAATCTTGTGATGCAGGCAGAATGGGTGGAGTCAAAAGGATTGCAGCCCCTTTCCCAGGGAATTCTATCCAATCCAGTTGGGGACAAGAGGGTGACCTGCTTTAGCTGGATGGCTGCCCAGATTGTTGTGTATGTCTGATGTTCCCAGACCTTGAACTCAGGATCTGGGCACAATCTGTGAGTTGCTTTTGATCAAGGATAGCTCTCTACCACTGGAGCCACACAGCTTTACTTCTGGCTTTGTTGGCACAAGTTGGAGAGGAGTCTCAAGGACTTTCCTGGCTAGGGTGACTTTGACCATGATACTCCTTTCACAGCCTTTTAAGTTTTAAGGAGGACTGCTGAGAGCCACTGATGCCTGGCTAATCATTGGTTTTGCTGATGTTCGTGGACAGACCTGTGAGTTCCCTATCCTCAGGTTTAAGTGGTAGGAGCTGGAGCCCACAGTTTGAATCCTGGTCCTGCCACCAACAAATGGCAGGAGATCCTATGAAACATTCTTATTCATAGGATTGCCAAAGGAATGTGATGTATGTCATGATTTAATGGGCAGTACGTGAATGATTCGAGGATAAAATTATGCACAATTACATTTAGGACACTCGATATTAATTATTTTATGAAGCATTTAAACAATCACATTCATTGAATGGAGGCCAAATGAAATACCTACTAATTGGGCATCACATAGCATGTAGATGCCATTTTCTTTTCTGCAGGACTGGGATTTGAACTCATAGTCTAGGCAACCCTGCTGTTGCACTGTATGGGAAGGGGAAGCTTGCCTCCTTGTATTCAAGAAATTCAAGTCTGTTCCTTAGGCTTGAAATCAATGCCCACCACTAGAAAACCTCCTATTTGTGTACATTTTAAATATATGATATATGATATATAATTATATACATATGTTGATTCCATATTTCATTCAGTGAAGTTATTTATTTTATTTTTTGTTTTATTCATGTATTGAGTACTCATTTTATTGACTATTATGACACATAGAACAGTGATTACATTTATTACATAGGATATAGTTTTGCATATGTATTGCACGTCCTTCCTGACACCCAGGATTTCACAGAAAAGGGAAACATGTGTCACCATCAGCTTATTACTACACGATTCATTTTTGGGGAGTGCTGGCATCTGAACTCACAGCCTACAAGGCCCAATTCATGAATGGGTGAGTGTCAGCCTGCCATCCTGTGGCAAATTGAGCTGACAGGCAGTTCCGAGTACCTGAGATCGAGCCCCAGGGGTTGACAAAATAAGAACAGATTGACATGCAGATGGTAGTATACTAATAATTATATACCTTTATAGATTGCCAGAGATGTCTATACATTATTCAGTTATATAGACTACATTCTTACCAATTCTTGGATATTTATAATGCCTCCATGTAATTAATGTTATTGTTTTCATTCCTAACCAACTATTAAATAAATCAATCAATATCCTGAAATTGTTGCATTCCTGTAAGTAATAGTATTCTTTTAATGCTTCATAAATATTAAATAAAATCAGTCTCCTGTAATGATGCTGTCTAATTTTATAGGAACATCATTCACCATCAACTCATTCAACAGTGACATTGATAATATTACCTTGTTATTCCCATGGATGGGAATGAGTCTCTTAGTATCTCCTGCCATTGATTGTTGTCAGGACTAGGATTCGAAATCAGGGCCTACATTGCCATGTGGACCTATGATCCCTCAAGGTGAAGTACCCTTTGCAACAGTGTCATTCATACCCAGGAGGGTCACCGTGCAAAGGAAGAAAACATAAAAAGGCCATCTCGCTGCATTTTTTCTGTACATTTTTGCCACACAAGGCCTGGGAATCTAGGATCCCAGGATCTACTGTGGGTCCAGTGGCTGTACCCCAGCATAAGGTGATCGAAGTTGAGGCAGAGTTACCACAACCTGAGTTCAAGCCCCCTGCTGAGCAAAAAATAATTAAAAGAGATTAGCGCCCTGGCTTGCAATTCACCCCTGTTATTCTGTCAGGCTTTGGATTTGAACTCAGAGTCTGGGTAAACCTGCAGCACTGTGGAAGAAGGGGAAGCTCACTGTACTTGAAGATAAGAAAGTCAGGCCTGTAGTGTAACCCAAAATTCAAGTCCCGGACTTGGAAAACATAATATTTATATACATTGTAAATACAGGATTTGTACTTACCTATGGATGTTCAGTCCATACACGTTTGATGTGGTTTTTCCTTGTACTTTTTGTTTTATTCATTTATTTACCATTGATTTTATTATGATGACACCCATTCCGTTTATTACATTGATGATATCCTATCACATGGACTCTAAATGTGTAGACGTGTTCTCCATCATGCCTGACACCCAGGACTTTCAGAGAATAAGAAAAAACTTTCACACTTGGCTTCTTACTGCATGATCCAATTGTTGGTAGTGCTGGGATCTGAACTCAGGGCCTAGCAGGACCAATTGGTGAATAGTTCAAGGTTACCACACCAGCCTGTGAGCAACAAAGGAGTTAGGCCATTCCCAGGATCTGACATTGATCCTCAGGGTGCGCCATGATAGTCATAAATTAATAATTTAAACATAGGATCTATATTTACATATGTGTGTGGACAGCATCTTGCCTTTGGAGTACTTTTTCTCTTTATTTTCTGTCTTATGTAAGTATTGTGTAATTTACTAAGTAAGGTAACAGATATAACAGTGCTTACATGGAAGACAACTTATTGCCCTGACTATAGGGTTTTCTATGCATTCTCCATCCAAGCTGAGACTCAGGACTTTCACAGGACAGGAAAACAGGAGAATCAACTGGCTTCTCACATCAGGATTCATCCTTTGACAGTGTTGGGATTTGAACTCAGAGCCTATCAGGCCCAATTGGGGAAAGGGTCAAGGTGAGGAAACCAGCCTGTGAGCAACGAAGGAGATAGGCCATTCCCAGGACCTGACATCGAGTCTCAGGGAGGTCGAGATAGTCATAAATTCATAATTTAAACATAGGATCTATATTTACATACATGTGTGGACAGCATCTTACATTCGGTGCACTTCTCCTTAATTTGTGTCTAATTCATGGAGTTATTGTTTTTTACTGAGTATGGTGACAGTTATAACTGTGCTGACATGGATGACAACCTGTTCCCATAGTTATAGGGTTGCCTATGCATTCTACATCCTAGTGGAAGCCCGGGAATTTCATGTTCAACGACTGGCTTCTGACAACAGAAGGAATCTTTTGTCAGTGCTGGGATTTGAACTGAGGTCTGGGTAGCTCTGTTGCACGTTGGGGGAAGGGAAATGTCAACATCCTTGAAGACTGGAATGTCAGGCCTGGTCCAGGGCCTGATTTGAAGCCCCAGCACTGGACAAAATAACAAGCCTGCCTTTTTAAAATATAGGATCTCTCATTACCTACAAGTGTGGTATGCATCTTGCATTCAGTGTAGTTATTCTTTTTATTTTGTGCCTTATTTATGGATGTATTGTGTATTTTATTGAGTATGGTGATAGATATAACTATGCTGACATGAATAACAACCTATTCGAATGGCTTTAGAGTTGCCTATATAGAATTCTCCATCCTCGCTGAGACCCAGGACTTTCACAGGACAGGAAAACAGGTGGATTGATTGGCTTCTCAAATCAAGGTGAATCTTTTGGCAGTGCTGGGATTTGAACTCAAGGCCTAGCAGGCCCAACTGGTGAATGGGTCATGGTGAACACACCAGCCTGTGAGCCACTAAGGAGCTAGGCCATCCCAAGGACCTGAGATGGAGCCCTGGTGGGGTCCAATATAGTCATAAATTCATCATTTAAACAGAGGATCTATATTTCCATACATGGATGGGTAGCATCTTGCATTCAGTGTGGTCATTCTCTTTATTTTGTGTCTTATTCATTGATGTATTGTGTATTTTTTTGAGTATAGGATGACAGATATAACTGTGGTGACTGGATGAAAACCTATTCCCATGAGTATAGAGTTGCCTATGCATTCTCCATCCCAGCTGAGACCCAGGACTTGGACAGCGCAGGAAAACTTGTGCAATGACTGGTTTCTCACATCAGGGTGAATTTTGTCAGTGCTGGGATTTGAACTTTGGGCCTAGGAGGCCCAACTTCCCAATGGGTCCACGTGATCACACCAGACTGCGAGCCACTAAGGAGCTGGGCGTTTCCCAGAAACAGAGATCGAGCACCAGGGAGGCCACAATTGTCCTGAATGCATCATTTAAACATGGGATGGATATTCAATTCCGTGTGTGGACTGCATTGTGCATTTAGTATAGTTATTCTATTTTGTATGCTATTCATGGATGTATTGTGTATTTTCTTCAGTATATGATGACAGGTATAACTGGGCTCACATGATAGCAACCTATTCCCATGGCCACAGGGTGGCCGATGCATTCTTCATCCTAGCTGAGACCCAGGACTTGCACAGGAAAGGAAAGCAGGTGCAACAATTGCCTTCTGACATCAGGATGAATCTTTTGACAATTCTGGGATCCGAACTTGGGGACCAGCAGTCCCAATTGATGAATGGGTCCATGTGAGCACACCAGCCTGTGAGCCACTAAGGAGTAAGGCCGTTCCCAGGACCTGAGATGGACCCCCAGGTGGGGGTGTGGGGGGACGGCACACAGCAGTCATCCATTCATAAGTTGACGGTAGTATGCAAATAAGTACACATTTGTATAGAGTAGGAGAGATGATAACCTGTGATGGAATCCAATCTACCATGTGTCTACTGATTTTTGGATCTTTCCAGATGCCTTCATTTCATGACTGTGATGATTATTGTCACACTTAATCAACACTGCTTTACAACTAAGTGATAACCCATGAGTCTTGCCTATCATTTCCTAGTCACATCATGCATGAACTACTCATTTGATCAGATCGATTGAATTCTATGACTTTTCCTGGTCCAGAAACCAGTATCTCAGGATTTCCCGCTATTGCTTTCTCATGGGGGTGGGCTGAATTCAAGCCTCCGGCATGGAAAACATACTCCTTATATACATTTTAAAGATAGGATTTAAACTTTCATACAGATGTTCAGTAGATACCGTGTTTTGTGTGATAGAATTTATACTTCCATACAGATGTTCAGTCCATATCACGTTTAGTGTGGTTATTCATTTTATTTCTTTTTTCATTCATTTATTTAGCATTTATTTTATTGATTTTGATGACACTTATACCATTTATTATATTGTTTACATCATATCGCATACCATCTAGATTTGTAGATATGTTCTCCATCATTCCTGACACCCTGGACTCTCCCAGAGAAGAAAAACATGTGTCACACTCGGCTTCTTACTCAAAGATTAAATTTTTGGCAGTGCTGGGATCTGAACTCAGGGCCTAGCAGACCCAATTCATGATTGGGCGAGTGTGAGCTCAGAAGCCTCTAGCCAATGAGGCTGTCAGGTGGTTCCCAGGCACTGAGATCAAGCCCCAAGTTTGGCCAAACAGCAATATATGGATAGGCAGAGGGTGGTATACAAATAAATATATATTGTTTAAGAGTTCCAGAGCTGTCTATTTATGACTGAATGACATCTACTATGTTCCTACCAACTCTTAGGTATTTATTATATCTCCATTGAAACAATATTATTCTTTTCATGCTTAATAAACTATTAATTAAGGTCAATCAGCATCCTAGGATTATTGCATCCAATTTTAGATTAGACAAATGCATGAACTACTTTTTCAGTCTGTATTCTTATGCATAGGAACGAGTCTCTTGTGATCGCCTGCCATTGGTAAGTGTAAGGATTAGGATTTGAACCCAGGGCCTATATTGACATGTTGGCTTATGGCTTCCCTGATAGTCTGCCATCCATCAGCAATGGCAGGACAGGTCCAATATGAAACTATGTCATTCAGACCCAGGATGGTCAACATGCAAAGAAAAATTTGTAAAACCCTGAGCCCTCTACAGCTCCCTACTTTTTGTGCTGTTCTGCTTGTTTTTTCTTCCTGAAAGCCCTCTGGGCCTAGGGTCCCAGGATCAGCTTTGGGTCCCGAGGCTGCATCCCAACCTAGGGAGAGTGAAGCTGAGCCAGAGTTGCCATGACCTGAGTTCAAGTCCCGTGGTTGGCAAAATTAATTAACTAATTAATTCATTAATTAACTATCTAAATTGAAATAATAAAGCTCCTTGGTTTGGAATTTCTGCCAGTTTTCTTTCCTAGCCTGGGATTTGAACTCAGAGTCTTGATGAATCCGTAGCAATGTGACGGAAGGTGCAGAGTTGCCATTACTTGAGTTCAAACCCCATGCCAATCCAAAAATAAATAATTAAGTCACTGAACTCAGCAGGGAAGTTAGTTGTGAAGATGGGAGGGAAGGGATGGTAAGGGAAACACAAATGAGAAGGCAACAATGCTCAGTAGGAAATGTACTCATTACTTTGCTCATGTAACTGTGACCACTCTGTACAACATTTTTAAAATTAAAAATGTACAAAAAATTATGTAGTGCTCAAGAAGCACTTTTGGGGTAAGAGATGGATGTCTGAATAGCTGTACAAAATTCTACAATGATTTTTTTCAGTGTTCAGTATGGAACTGAATAAACATAACTGTTTCTGTTACAAATATTAAGTCACTGTCTTGGAACTGGGGCCAGTATTTCTGCCATTGCTGGGATTTGAGCTCACTCTCCAAGTAACTCTTTTGCACCTTGTGTGAAGTCAAAGCTCCCTGTTCTTGAGGAAAAGATTTTCAAGCTAGAGTTCCCAGTACCTGAATTAAGGCTTGCAATAGAAAAAAATTTGTATACATGTGTAATACAAGATATATAGGTACATATGTATGTTTATTTTATATTATGACTATTATTATTGATTTTGTATTTAATTTTTATTTTATTCATTTTATTGTTTATTGAATTTAGTATTATTATACACATAATATTTCTTGTTGTGCACATATATTATAAAATTATACACAATAATTCAGTACATTGACTTATTTTCATTAATACTTTATTAAGTGTTGAAACATGATACATAATTAAGTGGAGGCATTTGTCAAGTCATCACATGGTTAGAGTCTGCCTAGTATGAGCTTTGTCTATAGGGATTTGTTAAAATGATTTATACTCAGAAGCCTTTTCTTATGGATAGGCAAGTTGAGGGATAAAATCTTAAGTTTGGGGCTGGGAATATGGCTCAGTGGTAGAGAGCTTGCTCAGCATGCATGAATGCCAGGGTTTGAATCCTCAGTGCCACATACTCAGAAAAAGCCAGAAGCTGTGGTGTGGCTCAAGTGGTAGAGTGCTAGCCTTGAGAAAAAGAAGTTCAAAGACAGTACCCAGGCCCTAATTTCAAGCCCCAAGTCTGACAAAAACAATACGCCAGTTTCCAGTGGCTCTGGAAACCTACTTTCTCAGGAGGTGAGATCTGAAGATCGCAGTTTGAAGGCAGCCTAGGGAAGGAAAGCCTGTTAGACACTTACCTCCAATGAACCATCAAAAAACCCCATGTGGCACTGTTTGTCAACTGGTAGAGTGTTTGCCTTGAACTGAAGGGCTCAGGGACAGCGCCCAGGCTTCAGTTTGAGACACACAACTGGAAAAAGAGTGAGGGATAATCAAAGTAATTTTCCTATTTGTTATTTATGAGAATATTTTTTGGAAAATGAATGCTGATGTACACCAGAATTGGAGTCAGACCTCAAGGTTCAAGTGTAGCACATCCATAAGCCCAGCCTCTCAGATTCAAGCATTATAAACGTGTCCTACAGGGTTCTGAAAGGCACATTGTTGAAAGGCTTAATATGCTCCCCAAGCCCTTTGTGATAAGCAGTTGACTTGTATTGTCAATGTTATTACAGTTCTGACCCTAGGAGAGAACCAATAACTCATGCCCATCACCCTAGCTCAGGAGCTTGAGGTCTCTATCACAGGGTTAAACCAGCCAAGGCAGGGAAGTCTAGGACATTCTGACTTCCTGTTCTGAAAGGCCAGATGCTCAAGAAATTCCTGTGTTTCCCTTGGTGATGAGAAGTTACTTGCACTCTAAATGTTCTTGGAGTTCTTGAGCTACAGAAGAAGGAAAGAAATATTATTGACCCATCCGGGGTTCAAATGAAGTTCTCAGGATCCAAGCCCTAGCTCTGTTAGCAGGAAGAACTCCAGTGTAACACTGTATTTGAAGGACAGAAAACAGTTTCAAAAGCCAGGCTAGGTGCAGAGAACTAAGCCTGCAGGATTAGGAGGCAGAATGTACACACTCAACAGGGATGTGAGCTGCAAAACCACTTGATTCATTCCAGGCACAGCCAACAACGGGGGAACCCTGAAACATTTGTTAGAGTTACAGCAGGGTCAGGCTTTTCTCAGTGTCTTCAAACGATGACTAATTAACCTTCCTCCCTCAGGTGAAGGGTGCCTCCGGTTATCTTTAGGTTACCAATAGAGAGCCAGTATAGTGGGGGAGAGGGGAGGAACAGAGTAGAAAAACCCTGCTCTCTGGGCTTAGGGAGTGGGTTTTTGACTCTCCATTTGTCAGGTTTAAAGGCCCTTCTATCTCTGCCAGTCCATTCTCCTTACTTCATTCTCCACATCATTAATGCAAATCCCCAGTCCAAGGAGGGACAGGGCCATTTCTCTTCTGTCTCCAAGCACCTGAGTTAGAACCTGGCTCTGCCCTCTTGACTCTGGGGCTCTTGGCTGCCTGAGAAGTGGGAGAGAGACAGTCATCCTGCTCTGCGTTTGTGTGAAGGCGATGCTGGTGTCCTGGCACACTGCAGAAATCCTCATGACTGGGAAGTGTTCCCCTCTTTCCTTCTGACATCAAAAACAGATTCATTTATCAACTTTCTTCCTTCCTTCCTTCCTTCCTTCCTTTCTTTCTTTCTTTCTTTCTTTCTTTCTTTCTTTCTTTCTTTCTTTCTTTCTTTCTTTCTTTCTTTCTTTCTTTCTTTCTTTCTTTCTTTCTTTCTTTCTTTCTTTCTTTCTTTCTTTCTTTCTATCTCTCTTTCTTTCTTTCTTTCTTTCATTCTATCTCTCTCGGGTTCTCTTTCTTTCTTTCTCTCTCTCTCTCTCTTTCTTTCTTTCTTTCTTTCTTTCTTTCTTTCTTTCTTTCTTTCTTTCTTTCTTTCTTTCTTTCTTTCTTTCTTTCTTTCTTTCTTCCTACCTTTCTACCTAGGTAGCTATCTCTTGCCAGTAGTTAGGTTGAACTCAAGGCCTGGGCACTGTCTCTAGCATTCTGCTACTTGAGCCACAGCACATATTCTGGCTTTATCTGTGTACGGGTGCCTGAGGAATCGAACCCAGGACTTCTTGCATGCTAAGCACGCACTCTCTCATTAAGCCATATTCCCACCCCCTTCATTTTTTTCTTAATAGTAGTTTTTACATAAGTATGCTGCCATTTTATGTTCTCAAGTTTAATTTTCTGAATAACGGTTACTTCTAAGAAACATGATCTTCTCTTACCCTGCCTGATTTGAGATTGTTCCTGCATTGTCCTCATAATAAAATGTAAAGAAAGGCTGTTGAGAGCTTCACTGTGCGTCATATAAAGACACAGGCCTAGAACCCTAGAAGAGAAAAGCAATGGGCCTGAAATGAAGAGAATGATGCAGTATGCACAACTAGTATATCTGAAAAATAAACCAGTAAATAAAAGCAGAGTTTGCACTATGGGAGGTAATATACATACACACATAAGTAGGTAGGGCACTGATACATAAACTTGGCCTTCTCTTTTTGAATTTTTTTGTGGCCATCCAAAGGCTTAAACTAGGGCCCAATGTGTTCCTGAGCTGCTTTGCTCAAGGCTGAGGCTCTACCACCACCACAGCTCCACTTCCTGCCAGCTAGTAGTTAAATGGACATAAGCAATTCCGAGGCTTTCCTGCCTGGTCTGGATTGTATCTGTTGCTCATTTTTGTCTCTCAAAGCTGGAGCTTTACCCTCTGGGCCACTGCTCCACTTCTGGTTCTCTGGTGGTTTATTGGAGAAAATAGTCTCAGAGACTCTCCTGCTCGGCTGGCTTGAATGGCGTTCTCCTGAGGAGGCTTCAAGTGGTTTCCTCAGGGATTCACCGAGGAGCCATTCCACACAAACCCTTAGTGTAAATCTCGAGGAGTACTAGAGAAAAATGGAAACATTGTTATACTCCAGTCTCAGGACCCCCACCAAAAAGACCACCAAGAGTCAGACTTTACAGCTGTTTTAAGGTTTTATTTAAATGGGCTGCAGCTCGGGCCTTGTCCTACACTCCGACACAGCAGCACCTAGGAGGAGAGCCCCAAAGTAAAGATTTGCAGGGCTTATAAAGGCACACCACCAACCAGGTGTTTGGATTACCACCACGTGTTGTTCTGCTAGAAACAAGCAACAAGTGTTCACTACCTCAAAACTTTAAATCTTCATTCCCCCCTTGACTTATGGTCCTGAGACACAATCTTGTAGCTCCAGCCTCAAACTAAACTCCAACAGCTCTTGATCTTGAACGGGTATGGTCCCTAACTGACCTTAGCCATTCTATTAAACAACAGTACCAATAACAATCAGTTCACTTTTCTTTTCTTGAGTTGTATGCAGAGTGGTTGTGTAGGATGCTTGGAGACTTCCCATGTTTCCCCACGGTTGTCCAGGGCAAAAGAATCAGCCGGTCTGGCATGGGAGCAGTGGATCCAAGCAGAAAAGCCATCCACTTTAAGGGCAGTAGGTGTAGCCAGTAGCACCATGTAAGGTCCCTTCCACCGTGGTTCCAGAGATCTCAGGTTGTGCCTTCGAACAAACACCCAGTCCGCTGGTTTAAACAAATGGGGGGGGGAGTGGGAATAGAAGCAGAATCATATAATGCTCTAAGCTGGGGCCACATCCTCTTATGCACCAGCTGTAAATAGTCAAGCTTACACAGAAATTCAATATCATCCAAATCAACAAGCAATTCAGTCTGAAGGATAGGGATAATGGGTGGAGGGTGTCCATACATTATTTCCAAAGGAGTAAAGCCAAGATGATAGGGTGAATTTCCTACTCTAAACAGGGCAAAAGGAAGCAGCAATACCCAGTCTGCACCAGTCTCCAAGGCCAATTTAGTTAAAGTCTCTTTTAGAGTCAGATTCATTCTTTCTACCTGCCCTGAACTCTGGGGTCTATAAGCACAGTGCAATTCCCAATCCGTCCCCAGTGCCACGGCTATTCCCTGACTTACTTTTGAGATGAAGGCTGGTCCATTGTCCTACCCAATGGTGGATGGGAAGCCATACCAAGGTAGGATTTCTTCCAGGATCTTCTTAGATATGACGTTTGCAGTCTCATGCTTTGCTGGGTAGGCTTTAACCTATCCTGAAAAGTTGTATACAAAAACTAGCAAATATTTATATCCAAATTTTCCAGGTTTAATTTCTGTGAAGTCTACTTCCCAATACACACCTGGCCTATCTCCATGGAGGCAAGCTCCTTTTGTAACCAGTTGATTAGGGGCATTGGTGAGCTGACAGGCTTTAAAATTTTTAACAATGTCCTCAATGAGTTGATTTCCTTGCCTGATTTTTACTTCCGAGTGTCGGACCAGGTCCTGCATTCTTCGGGTTCCTATGTGAGAGACCCAATGGATTCTCATAAGATTTGTCTTGAACAATTTTTATGGCAACATAAGTTTCCCCTCACCAGTTTGCCTCCAGTCTTTATTTCTCTCTCTGTTTGGGGGCTTATAGACCATGGAAATTTTCTTTATCCACTCCAAGTCTTCTTGGGAGTACTGAGGCTCAGGAGACAAAGATTGCGGCCTTGCATCTACTTCTGCTTTGGGCTGGAGGTCCACATCCTTAGCTGACTGATCGGCGAAATTATTTCCTTTGGTTATTGAATTAGTTACCTTTTGATGGCCAGGATAATGCATAATGGCAATATTTGCTGGTTCCCATAAGGCCCGGATGACGCTTAAAATTTCTTGTTCGTTTTTAATAGCCTTTCCCACAGCTGTCAACAGCCCTTTCTCTTGGTAAATGGCTCCATGGACATGCAGAGTGGCAAAAGCATACCGACTGTCCGTGTAAATGTTTAGTCTCTTCCCTTTTCCCATCTGTAGGGCTTTTGTTAGTGTTACTATTTCTTCTCTTTGTGCAGAAGTTCCCTGGGGGAGTGCTTCTGCCCACACTATCTCAGTGTCCATGGTGACTGCTGCACCGGCATACCTTTTTCCATCTCAAATGAAACGGCTGCCATCTGTGAATCAGGTATGCTCGGCATGCGATAGTGGCGAGTCCAACAAGTCTGGCCTCTTTTCTTTGGCCTTGTTGCTCTTTTCACACTCAATTTCACGTTCTCTGTCTTTCCTTTCCTGTCTTTGATACTCTGTCTCGCTCTTATTGTAAACCTTTTCCATCGCAGCTACTACATCCCTAATAGACTTTTCACCAAGTCTGTCTAGAGCTTGCAACTTTCACTTTATGTCTGGTGCTGCTTTCTTTATATAGGCAAACATAATCATCTGAGCCGACTCCTGGGTCTCAAGTTCATACAGGTATATTGACTAAAAGCTTCCATGCGCTGCTCAAGATATGCTGCCGGACTTTCAGTTCCTCCCTGTCTAACATCATAAACTTTGGCCATATTAGTAGGTTGGCAAGCCGCTGCCTTGGACTTGCTAACAGAGCTTGGCGATAGTAGAGGAGTCTCTCCCTACTTTCAAATGTATTGTAGTCCCATGTTGGTCGGATCTCAGGAAAATAGGCAGTGATCAGGGCAGGATCCATGATAGGTGTTCCTGTGGGACCAGTGATACGTTTCCGGGCTGCCTCTTGGATACAGTCTCTCTCTTCAGTGGTAAAAAGGACCTGTAAAAGCTGACTAAAATCATCCCAAGTTGGCTGATGAGTAAAGAGAATAATTTCAAGCAAACGAATTAAATCCTGGGGTTTCTCAAAAAAGGGCGCATTTTGGGTGTGCCAATTGTATAGATCACTGGTAGAAAATTGCCAATATTGCAGTTGCTGTTGACCATCCGCATCCACAGGACCTATGGCGTGTTAGGGAAAAACAGCTGCATTAGAAGGGGGGTTGATCCCACTGCATCCTCGAGTGACTGGCCCCTCAGAAACTTTAAGGGCAGGTGCTGAGTGTTCTATAGCTCCCTCCTCCTCTTGATCCTTATCAGGTTCTGAAAAGGAACCTAGAAAAGAGAGTATGTGGGATGAAACGTTTCTTCTTCCAATTTATCTCCCTGAAAAACCGGGAGGTACCTTTTCTTTCCCTCTGCCTCAGGGGGCTAGATGGAGTGGTGCCTATCGTTTCCAGTCCCATCAGACATACAGTCCAAAAAACAATAAACAATACAAACAAAACACACGCAGTCTTGACAGTTACAAAAAAAAAGCTTACAAAGTGGAGATCTCCCAAATTGGTCCACTGACTACAGTCACGGTGGGGTTCCACACCCATGCCACACAGCAGAAAGAGCAGAGCCACAGTGGGCGAGTTGGGCCTCTGTTAGGAGGCCCTCTTGGTCAGTTCCGGCCCAACACTGAACCGACCCCCACCCCACAATTCACATGGCGGTGTTCCAAGGACTGCCCCCCACCCCACACAGTGGGATTCCAAGGACCCCCGCCCCACAAAAGGATCTTGGACATCTCCCAGTTCCTCCAGGGTTGTGGTGCAAGCACATCTGCTTCAACAATCCTTTACGAATCAGAGTGACCATCCTCACAAAGGAAAACGAAAGTAAAACAGACAAATGACAGGACAAGACAAATTAACAAAGACAGCTCTGTTTTACCTTTGGAGTCTGAGATCTCGGGGGTCTTTGGGGGGATCCTGGACAAGCCCTCACTAATATGTTATACCCAGGTCGCAGGATCCATACCAAGAAGACAATCGAGAGTCAGACTTTATAGCTGTTTTAGGTTTTATTTAAATGGGCTGCACCTCGGGTCTCATCCTACACTCCAACACAGCGGAGCCTAGGAGGAGAACCCAGAGCTAAAGTTTTGCAGGGTTTATAAAGGCACACAACCAACCAGGTGTTTGGATTACCACCACGTGTTGCTCTGCTAGAAACAAGCAACAAGTGGTCACTGCCTCAAAACTTTAACCCTTGACATGAAGATGCTACTAGTTTGTTCTAGACACTTTACGTTGGAGACACAAAACACTCATAATTATTAGATCATTTTATAGGCAAAAGGAGCAATGCAGACTGTATGAGGATCACTCCAGCTTTCGGTCCTCATATCCTGAGACAGTAAATTCACAGCAGCTCAATGCTAAATGACAGAACTGGCATGTACTGTGGATATTTGCTCCCAAATCCTGTGACACGCATTTCTCACTGTTGGCCTCAAACCTGTGACCAGAGGGGAAGATGAGGAGAGAAAATCCTTCTCAGGGAAAGCAGCTATAAAGAACATTGGGTAGTTTACTTATAAATTAAAACCTCGGGAATGACCTGTTAAAAAGTCAGATTGTCCAGATTAAAAAATGAAGAAAAGAAGAAATAAGGTGCCAGTGGCTGCTGTCTGTAATTCCAGGACCTCAGGAGGCTGAGATGTAGAGAAACTTAGTTTGAATCCAGCCAGTGTAGGAAAGTCCATGACACAGTTATTTCTAAGAGATCACAGAAATACCCAGAAGTGGTGCTGTGATTCAAGCTTAATGCAGTACCCTTGAGCAAAAGGAGCCCAGGGACCATGCATAGGCTCGTATTTCCACCCCAGGACCTGCCCCCTCAAAAAGAACCTGTACTTCCATGTCTTTGTCTATGTATTGTCTTCTTATAGGTGAAATTCCCGAGTAGCTATACTGAATGGCACCAACCTAGGAAATTTGTATTCAGTACAATGAGTTCATAACAGAGAGACTTCTTTCAAGATAGTGCATGTTCTGGGGCTCCCCTCACTGTTCACAGTGTAACCTGAGGGTTTCTCTGCATCACAGGCCTGCTGGAGGAAGGCACTCTCATTGTCTGGACAGGCACACAAAAGTCCTCACTCCTGTACAGCTGGGTAACAAACAACTCCATCTGGGCCAGTTAGTGAGGATGAGTGCGAGGGGGCTCTGAAGGTCAGGAAAAAAAGGCCTCTTTGTACCCTTAGCTATCTCTCTCCCCAGTGCTCTGTTTTAACAGGAGACCTTCATTTGTGCCACCTCTCATGGCAGGCCAAGTTCTGTGCACTGATCCTGCCTTTGTGAGACTATATTCTGTTGTTCAGTTACAGTGCTCAATATAATTCAGGAGTCATTCAGACAGATAACTAAGGCACTGAACATAATGAAATGATTCATTGCAGGCAATGTTGGGCCTATGATGCCTTTCCTATGTTTCCAGAAGCTTGGGAAATCCAAGCACATGTTGGATATCACAAAGCTTCCTGTCATCTAGGACTGGTGAAGCTCATCAGGTTTTGAAACCTTTGACTTCTCCTAGTTGGTCCCTGGGTGGCTAGGTTTTGGGGTTGAACATAGGGCCTGGGTGCTGACCCTGAGCTCAGTGCAGAAGCCCAGTGCTTTCCCATTTTGTTTAACAACATCTCTTCTGGTCTGTGAGTGTATGTGTGGGTGTGTTTGTGTGCACACCACGGTGTGTGTGTGCGTGGGTGTGTGTGTGCGTGCACACATATACATGAGTCCTGAAGCTTGACCTCAGGACCTGAGCACTGTACGTAGTTTCTCTTGTACAATGATATCCCTATCCCACTTGAGCCACAGAGCCACTTCAGGCTTTGTCCTAGTGATATGGTCCTGAGAAATGAAGCCCAGGATTTTATAGATGCAAAGTATTCTACCACTAAGGCACATTCCCAGCTCTCTACTTCAGCTTTGTTAGTTTATTTCTGTCTTTTTTATTGTTGTTGTTGTCAATTGAAGGAGTTGAAGTCTTGGGGTGGGTGCTGGCCCTGACCCCTTCAGCTCAAGTCTTGTGCTCCACCACTTGAGCCACAGAGCTACTTCCGGTTTTCTGGTGGTTCATTGGTGCTGTTTCTCAAGGACTTTCCTGCCTAGGCTATCTTTGAACCATGATCCTCAGATCTCATCCTCCTGAGTAGGTAGGATAACCAACATGAGCTCAAGCACCCAGCTTCCCCTTCAGGTTCTTGGTAGTGAATTGGAGATAATAGTCTCATAGTACCTTTTGTGTCTGAGATAGTTTGGAACCCAGATCTTTAGAACTCAGCTTCCCGAGAAGGCTACTGACCCCTTGGCCATAGCTCTGCTGCAAGGGGGTCCATGGCTCCACATGGTGGAGTGCTATCCATGAGCCCAAGAGGTAAGGGTCAGTGCCTCAGCCCCGAGTTCAAGGTTCATGACCAAGAAAAAAACCAAACCATTGTCTGCTGTAGACAACTCACGAGTCTCCAGTAATACATAATTTTGTCCCTGTCATGGGGGCCTATCTGAGCCTCAATATTCTTGTCTGTATAATCATCTAAGTTGTGGAGCTCTTACATAGACAAGATGTAAGAATGCACCCGGTTAAGGACATAGCATATGGCACTCTTTGCACCACTCAACACACAACATCCTGTGAAAGATTCAGAACCCAGCACCCAATGCAGGACTCAGCACACTGCATCCTACGAAAGACTCAGCACATAGCACCCTGTGCAGGACTCTGAACGGAGCACCCAATGGAGGACTCAACACAGCTCCATTCCACAAGCTGTCATTAGAATTAGGGTGCTTTCATCAGTATCACCATTCTTTGAGGAAAATTTACAAACCATACAAGTTCACATTTAATGGTTTAGTGGGGTGTTTTTCTGGGGAGGGGGTGTTAGCCATGGGGCTTGAACTCAAACCTCTACTACTTGCAGCCACATTTTGAGGTGTCTCTCAGACTTCCTGCCAGGACTGGGTTTTAAAGCCGCTGAGCAGCTAGGATGACGGGCATAAGCCAGGATGACATGGGTAACCCATGGAGCAGAGTTGCAGCAGTTTACATGTGGCTAAGTCAGGTTAGGTGGCAGCTGTCAGCACTAGACTCCTAGCTTGCTCTGTAATGAGGTATTTGAAGTTCTGTCCTTGTATAATTTCAGTTAGAATATCCTACTTTTTTTGGCATCATACCTGGTGCTTGAGTAAGAGCTTAGAAACTGTCCCTAAGCGTTTGTGCTCAAGGCTAGCACTCGATTGAAAGACAGCAGAACTTCTGAGTTTTCTGTTTTGTGGCACAGAGGAATTGAACCCAGGGCTTTGTGCTTACTATGAGAGCACTCAACCACCAAGCCTCAGGAGTGAACGAGGTATAAATAGATAGAGACTGCTGTATATAAATACTATATACACAAAAAGAGATTTCTGCATAATATTAAATTATAGATAATATTGCTACCAGTACTTAGGTATTAAATTATGTCTCCATTTAATTATGTGTCCCAGTTAACAATTAATAAAGCATTAATTAATAATTACTCAATATCTCATAACTGTTTATCATATATATATATACATATATCCATACATACAATTCGATATTTCATAGAATGAGACCAATGTCTATATATTATTAAATTATGCATCATGTGCTACTCCCAATTATTAGTTGTTTAATTATGTCTCCTTGTAATTTTTATTTTGTTAATGCTTAATAAAATATTAATTAAACTTAGTGCACATCCTACACTTATTGCATGTAATGTTATCCTAGAATGATTCACTACTAATTCAATCTGTTTATCATTTACTGTAGTGGTAACTCTTCTACCTATGATGTTTTTTAACTTTATTACATTCTATTACATAGCATATAGATTTGCATCCAAATTATACATCCTACCTGACACCGAGCACTTTCAAAGAGAAGGAAAACATGTGTCATGCTCAGCTTCTCACTCCAAGATTACATTTTTGGGAGTGCTGGGATCTAAAATCTGGGCAAATAAGGCTCAGTTCATGAATGGGTGACTGCCAGCATAGCAGCCACTAGCCAATTCAGCTGCCTGGCACTGCCCAGGCCCTGAGATTGAACCCTGTATGTTGAATCCAAATTGTGCTTAGAGTAGTTATTCATTTTACTTTTTATTCATTTACCATTTATTTTATTTACTGCTATAACACATGGAATATTTACTACATTTCTTACATAGGATATAGAATTGCATAGGTATGAAACTTCACACCTGATACCCAGGACTTTCACAGAAAAAGAAAACATGTGTCACCCTGTGTCCTATTGCATGATTCAATTTTTGTTAGTGCTGGAATCTGAATTCACAGCCTACAAGGCTCAATTCATGAATGGGTGAGTGTCAGCACTCCAGCCTGGGGCATATGGAGCCGACAATCAGTTCCCAGCACCTGAGATTTAGCCCCAGGGGTTGACAAAACAAGAACAGATGGACATGCAGATGGTAGTACACAAATAAATATAGATCTTTATAGAGTACCAGAGATGTCTATATATTATTTAGTTATATAGGCTACATTCCTACCAGTTCTTGTATATTTATTATGCCTCCATGTAATTAATATTACTGTTTTCATCCTTAATGAATTATTAATTATATCGACCACTGACCCGAAACTGTTGTGTCCATGTAATTATTAGTATTCTTTTTTTTTCTTTTTCTTTTTTTGGGTCCAGTCGTGGGGCCTGAACTCTGGGCCTGGGCGCTGTCCCTCAGCTCTTCAGCTCAAGGCTAGCACTCTACCACTTGAGCCACAGCGCCACTTCCGGCTTTTTTCTTATGTGGTGCTGAGGAATCGAACCCAGGGCTTCATGCATGCAAGGCAAGCGCTCTACCACTGAGCCACCTTCCCAGCCCCAATAGTATTCTTTTAATGTGTCAAAAATATTCATTAAAATCCATCGGCCTCCTAAAATCACTCTCTAATTTTATGCTAGTATCATTCAGGAACAAAATACAACCTTGACATTCATAACTTTCCATCGGTATTCCTATGAATAGGAACGAGAATCCTAGGATCTCCCTCCATTTGTAGGGCTCAGGACCCGGCTTCAAACACAGGGCCTATGTTGTGATGTTGGCCCATGGCTTCTCTGGAAGAATGACAGCCTTCAGCAATGCCAGGTTACCAACACTTTTCACCCCTGTCCTTTAGACCCAGGATGGTCACCTTGAAAAGAAAACAAATGTAAAACCGGCAGCCATCTGCAAGTTACTGGTTTTTTTTTTTCTGTGTCTTTTCATTTATTTATTTTTCCTGTCAACCTTTGAGGCCCAGGAACCTAGGTTCGGCTGTGGGTCCAGTGGCTGCAACCCAGCCTAGAGTGATCAAAGCTGAGGCAGAGTTGCCATGCCCTGAGTTCAAGCCCTGTGCTTGAAATAAAAATACGTAATACATACATGCATACGTACATATATACATTAAAAATATTTAGCAAGTATTAGGCTACTTGGAGTTCCGCCATTTTTTCTGCCAGGCCTGGGATTTGAACTCAGGGTCTGGGTAAATCTGCAGTACTGTGGGGGAAGGGAAAGATCACAGTGCTGGAAGATAAGAAAGACAGGCCTGTTCTTAGCACGTGCAAAAATAATATTTGTATACATTTTAAATACATGATTTATACTTACATACACATGTTTACTGCATATTGCAGTTATTCATTTTATTTTGTTTTTTATTTATTCATTATATATTTTAGAGAGTATGATTACCTGCATAACGTTTTTTACATCCTATTACACAGAACATAGATTTGCCTATGTATTATACATCATTCCTGAGACCCAGGACATTCACTGATAAGAAAAACAAGTGGGTCACTTGCCTTCTTCCACCAGGATTAAGTTTTTGGCAGTTCTGTGATTTGAACTCTGGGCCTAGAAGGCCCACTTCATGAATGGGTCAATGTTAGCCCACCAGTCTGACGCAAGTGAAGTTGTCGGGCAAATTTGAGGACCTGAGATGAAGCCCTAGGAGTGGCCAATATATAAACAGATAGATGTGTAGATTGAAGCTTGTGTGTGTGTGTATTTACATATGTATATGAATCTATAAATAAAGTTATATAGAGAGACAGATAGACATTTATGTAGATTCTAGTGTGTAACTCTATATAAAGAATGATGACCTATATTTTATTTTTATATATTCTATTACTATGAATTATTTGGTCTAAAATAATGCCTCCATTAACTAATCACGGTAGGAGACTTAATAAAGTATTAATTAAATTAATCAATGACCTATATTTATTGTGTACAATCTTATACTACAATGACTAGCTAATTAGTAGTTCAATTGGTACATTACAAAGATTCTATTATTGTTCCTATAGATAGGAACGAGTAGGTGAAAGTCCCAGGATCAAACTGAGGGCCTAGGTGTCTTGGTTGGGCTCAGGCTTCACTGACAGCCCACCAGCCTTCGGCCATGCATGGATATGTACAATTTTCAAGCCGAGGTTTTGAGAGCCAGGATGGTCACCGTGCAAAGGAAACAAAGGTAGAACTGTTGTCTAAAACTTGCTGGTTTTTCCTCCTCCATCTTGGTTGGTTTAATTTTTTTGCCAGAGCTGGGAGTTGAACTCAGGTCGTAGGATCCCTGGATCATCTGTGGGTGTAAAAGCTGCACCCCAGCCTAGGGTAATCAAGGCTGAGGCAGAGTTGTGGCGACCTGAGTTCAAGCCCCGTGACTGCCCTCCCAAAAAAGTTAAGGTCGTGGCTAGGAGTTTGGGCCATTTTATCTGCCATACCTGGTATTTGAACTCAGGGACTGCGTAACATTATTGTGCTCTGGGTGAAATGAAAGCTAACCTCCTAGAAGAAAAAAAAATCTGGAGCATTTCCCAGTGTGTGAACTCCAGCCCTACAAATGGCAAAAAATAATATTTATATACATGTATAATATATATCATATATATGTATTTGCATAGATATTACATATTGTATCTAGGGCACAATATTTCCACAGAAAGGAAATCAGGTCAACATTGGCTTCTATTGACTTCAGCACTCCTAGGATTTGAACTCAGGGCCTGGAATGTCTAATTCATCAAGGGGTCAGTTTAAGGACAGCAGCCTCAAATAAATTCAATGCCAGACAGTTCTCAGGACCTGAGTTCTGGCCCCAGGAGTGTCCAATATATAAATAGATAGATGTGTAAATTGCTGCAAATACGTGTATATAAGTATATATAGTGAGAGAAAGAGAAAAATGTATATGTATATTCCAATGTACATTTAAATATAAATATATTTGTAGAATGTGAGATGTCTATATATTATTAAATTACATGTAATATATTACTAATAATTATTAGGTATTAAATTATGCCTCCAATTAATGAAGTATGATGGATTAAGGCACAATAAAGTGCTTCCTTGTGTAAATGGAGCTCTGGGACAATTTCTAGGCTCATAGTTCAAGCCTCAGGATCTGCACTAAAAAAAAAATCCAGTAATTGCATGTGTCTGTGTATATATGCATGTATTTCTATCAGTGAACATCCATAGTCATTATGAACACCCACCTAGCACCCACCTAACAAATTTGCTTTGAATAGAATGATGTCATAGCACAGAGACTGCTTTCAAGACAGTGCATGTTCCTACTCAAAAAAAAATTTAAGACCGTGGCTTGGAATTTGCACCATTTTTCTGCCAGGCCTGGGATTTCAACTCAGGGTCTGATTAACTCTCTGGTACTGTGGGGGATGGGAAACCCACCATCATTGAAGACAAGAATTTCAGACCAGTTTCCAGGGACTGAATTCAAGCCCCAGTACTGGAAAAAATAATATTCATACATGAGATCTATTTACATACATGTGTTTACTCCATATGACATTTATTACTCTTATTTATTTTTTATTTATTTTATTTAGTTTTCTTACATATATAACATTTATTTCATTTATTACATGTTGTGACATGGATTTATTTGCATATAGATCATACATCATACAGAGACCCAGGACTTTCACAGAGAAGGAAAAAAATGGGTAAAAATTGGCTTCTGACTCCACATTTAAACTTTTGGGATTTGAACTCACAGCCCACAATGCACAAATCATGAATGGGCCAGTTGTAAAACAAAAGCCTTTGGCAAACTGAACTGCCAGCCACTTCTGAGGATCTGTGATCAAGCAATAGTAGTGGCGGATAGATAGATAGATAGATAGATAGATAGATAGATAGATAGATAGATAGATAGATAGATAGATAGATAGATAGATAGATAGATAGATAGATAGATAGATAGACAGACAGACAGACAGACAGACAGACAGACAGACAGACAGACAGACAGACAGACAGATAGATAGATAGATAGATAGATAGATAGATAGATAGATAGATAGATAGATAGATGTGTAGTTTGCTATGTATATGAGAGAGAATGTGAGGATATTAAATTATACATATTATGGATTATTAGTTATTAAATTATGCCTCCTTTGAATGAAATGAAGTATCATGGTTGAATACTTATTAAATCATTAATGTAAAAGTAGTCAGTATTCCTTGACTGGGAGAATCATACCATGGTGCTAGAATGGACGACATTATCCAATACTTTTTGTGTGGCATTCTATAAGAGAATCATGAACTAACTGCAGATTTAATTGATACTTTTAAAACATTCCATTAGGCATTACCATGGATAGAATGATTTCTCAAGATCTCCCTCCATTTGTAGGTGGCAGTCCAGGCACTTCTACTCCAGGCCTGGGTATTTTACTTCAAAATGCAAACCATTGGAATGACACTGTCAAGATTTCAGATGGTCATGATGAAAGAGAAGAATGAGAAGAAAAGAAAGCCAAGTGTCAGTGAATCCTACCTGTAATCCTAGCTCTTCAGGAGGCTGAGAGGTAGAGAATGCCATTTTGAATTCAACCAGGACAGGAAATCCCACCACACTCTTATTTCTGAGGGATTACAGGAATAAAAAAAAATCCCATGAATGGGGCTGTGACTCAAGGGCAAAGCGCTACCCTTGAGCAAAAGGAGCTCAGGAACATTGCCTAGGCTCATAGTAAAACCCCGGACCTGCCAATAAAAAAAAAGCCAGTAACAACATGTCATCCTCTGTATGTATGCATGCATTTCTATTGGTGAAGGTCTAGAGTTCCTATGATGAAAAGTATCCAGCTAGGAAATTTACTTTGAATACAATGATTTCATAGAACAGAGAGAGTTTTCAAGACAGTGCATCTTCCAGGGCTCCTCTCACTGTTCCCATTGTAGCCTGAAGTTTTCTCCACATCAGGGACTGCTGGAAGAAGTCTTCCTCGTTGTTGGAACAGGCCTCAATCCTGTACAGCGGAGTGATTAAAAAAAAAAAACTCCTTCTAGGCCAATTAGTGAGGAGTGTGGGTGGGCTCTGAAGGCCAGGAGAAAAAGGTCTCTATGTACCTCAAGCTATCTCTCTGCCGAGAGCTCTGTTCTGACAGGAAGACTTCATTTGTGCACCTCCCATGTCCATGTTCCCTGCACTTATCCTGTCTTTGTTAGAATATGTTCCAGTGTTGAAATAACCTGCTGCAATTAATTCAAGGGTCCTTCTGGCAGACAACTAGGGAGCTGAACCTAATGAAATGATTCATTATTGGCAATGATCCTCCCTGCGTTTTCAGAAGCTTGCTAAATCAAAGCACATGTGTAATATCACTATGCTTCCTGTCATCTAGGGCTGGTGAAACTCATCAGATTTTGAAATTTTGACCTCTCCTAGTTGGGCCCTGGATGGCTGTGTTTCAGGGTTGAACACGGGACCTGGGTACTGACCATGAGCTCATTGCAGAAGCTCAGTTCATTATCATTTGGTGTCACAGCTTCACTTCTGGTATCTGTGTGTGTATGTGTGTGTGCATGTATGTGTGTTCATATACTTGTCCTGGATCTTCAACTCAGGACCTGAACACTGTACCTGTACAAGGATAGCACTCTTCCACTTGAGGCACACAGCCACTTCAGGCTTTTTCTAGTGATGTAGTACTAAGGAATCAAATCTAGGGATTCATACATGCAAAGCACTGTACTCCTAAGACACATTCCCAGCACTCTACTTCAGGTTTCCCTCTTTCTTTTGTTGGAAATTGGAGGAATTTAAATCTAGGCCTGTGTGTTATCCTTGAGCTCTTTAGCAAAAGCCAATCGCTCTACCACTTGAGCAACAGCACACATTCAGGTTTTTGTTGGGTCACTGGAGAGAAGCGTCTCAAGGAATTTCCTGCCCAGGCTGGCTTTGGACCGTGATCCTCAGCACTCAGCATCCTGAGAACCTAGGATGACAGGCACGAGTCAGCAGTGAATAGCTTCCACTTCAAGTTTCTAAGTGGTGAATAGGAGATAATAGTCTCATGGGACCTTTTGTGTCTGGGATAGTTTTGAACCCAGATCGTCAGATCTCAGTTTCCTGAGTAGGCAGGATGACAGACCTCAGCTACTACATGCCTATACTGTAACACTCTGTTGCAAGGGGGTCCTTGGCTCCACATGGTAAGGCACTACCCATGATCCCCACTGGTAAGTGTCAGTGGCTAGGCCCTGAGTTCAAGGTTCATGATCAAGAAACATAAACCAAAACAATTGTCTGCAGGAGACAATTCACTAGAGTGAGGTACATACATAATTTTGGCCCTGGCATGAGGACATATCTTAGCCACAAGTTTCTCATCTGCACAATCATCTTACTTGTGTAGCTCTTACAAGAACCAGATGAAAAAATGAAAAATTGCACCCCATGAATGATTCAGCACACAACAACTCATGAAAGACTCATCACATAGCTGTAACCCACATAATGTCATTAGAATTAGGGTTCTTTCATCAGTATCAGCATTCTTTCAGAAACACGCCACATACAGTCCAAATTTAAATTTTAGAGGGATGAGGTTTTTTTGGGGGGGGAGTCAGGCACAGGGATTGCACTGAAATGTTGGGGGTACTGTCCTAAGGTCTTTTGATCAGACTAGAACTCTAACACTTTAAGCCACAGCTCAGTGTTTTACAGACTTCCTGCCAGGGCTGGGTTTTAAACCCACCAGTGTCAGATCTCAGCCCCCGAGTATCTTGGATGACAGGATGAGCAAGCCAGCAGCATCTAGTTCATGGAACTGGGTTGCAGCAGTTTACCTCTGGCTAATTCAGGTTAGATGGCAAATGTCAGCACTAGACTCCCAGCTTGCTCTGTGATGAGGTATTTGCAGCCCTATCCTTATATAGTTGCAGTCAGAACATTCTATATTTTCCTTTTTTTTTTTTTGTTTTGTTGCCAGTCCTCAGTTTTGAGTAAGGGTCTAGACACAGTTCCTAAGCCTTTATGCTCAAAGCTAGTACTCGAATGTTTGAGCTACAGCAAAACTTCTGGATTTTTCTATGCACACGGTAGTGAGGAATCGAACCAAGGGCTACGTACTTACTAGGCGAACACTCTACCACTGAGCCCCAGTAGTGACAAGTGTATAAACAGATAAATGTGTAGATTGGTAGATACACAGACAGACAGACAGACAGACAGACAGACAGACAGACAGACAGACAGACAGATAGATAGATAGATAGATAGATAGATAGATAGATAGATAGATAGATAGATAGATAGATAGATAGATAGATAGATAGATGTAGATATATTTAACGAGAGATGTCTGTAAATTATGAAATTGCATATATGATATTTCTATCAAATATTGCCAATTAAATTATTCCTTCCTTTTTTAAGTATCATGATTAAATACATAATAAAGTATTAATTGAAAATTAGTCAATGTAGTATAATTGTTGTGTATAATTTCATAATATAATCGTACACTACTAATGTAATTGTTACTTTTACAACATTCTATTTCTACAGATGCCTATTGGAAAGCGTTTCTTTTTTTAATTTTAATTTTAATTTGTTTTAATTTGTTTTTTAGGGTCCGGTCGTGGGTGCTGAACTCTGGCCTGGTCGCTGTCTCTCAGCTCTTCAGCTCAAGGCTAGCGCTCTACCACTTGAGCCACAGCGCCACTTGTGGCTTTTTTCTTTTTGTTTATGTTGTGCTGAGGAATCGAACTCAGGGCCTCTATTATGCAATGCAAGCGCTGTACCAATGAGCCACCTTCACAGCCCTGGAAAGCGTTTCTTAGAATCTCCCACCAGACATTCATTATTGGGAGTCCCGGGATTCAACATTCAGGCCTAAGTTGCTGATTTCAGCTTGGCTTCCCTAATATCCCGCCAAACATCAGCAATATAAGGTCATGTACATTGTCTGGGCATTGTTATTTAGAGCCAGGATGGTACAATACAAAGGGAAAAAAAAGTAAAACCACCTTATTGAACTTCTCAGTTTTATCCTTTTCCTTTTTATTTTTATTTTTTTGCCAGTCCTGAGATTTGAACTAAGGACCTAGGATCCCAGGATCGTCTTTGTCAGAGATGCCAAGAATTGAGTTCAAGCCCGGTACTTGGACTACAACCAAATAACAACAACAACAATAACAATAATAATAATAAGGCCCTGGCGTGGAATTAGCACCATTTTATTGGCAGGCCTGGCATTTAAACTCAAGGTTTAGGTAACTCTGCGGCACTGTGGGTGAAGGGGAACATCACCGTCCTAGAAGACAAGAAGATCAGAAAAGTTCCAAGGACCTGAATTGAAGTTCCAGTACTGAAAATAATGATACTCATATATGAGATCTATTTACATACATGGGTTTATTCCATATGACATTTATTACCCTTATTTTTTTAGTATTATTACACATAAAACATTTATTTTATTACATCATATCACATATACTGAGACCCAGGACTTTCACAGAGAGGGAAAAAAATGGGACAAAATTGGCTTCTTACTCCATGAATAAATTATTAGCCATGTTGGGATTTCAACTCACAGCCTACAATGCCCAATCCATAAATGGAGTCACAGTCTTAGCCCACCAGCCTCCAGAAAACTGAGCTACTACCAGGAAGTTCTGAGGACTTGTGATCAAGCCACAGTAGTGCCATATATATGTGTGTGTGTGTGTGTGTGTGTGTGTGTGCGTGTGCGTGTGTGCTTGCATGCACATGTGCATGAGTGCATCTTGGTAGTAGGGCTTGAATTCAGGGCCCGTGCTCTGTCCCTCAGTTTTTTCATTCAAGGATAGCCCTCTACCACTTGAGTCACAGCTTTTCTTCTAGCTTTCAGGTGGTTCTTGGGAGAGGAGAGTCTCACAGACATTTCTTGTTGGGCTGCATCTGAATGTTAGTCCTCCGATCTCAGCGTGTTGAGGGAGCTAGGAATATGAGAGTATGAGCCATTAGCATCTGACCACGCTTTCCTTCTTGGATAAAACAGAATACCTATTTCCTAGCTGAGCACCCATCTACAGCTATCCCTCCTTCCCCTTCCCCTAACCCTCCAGGCTTCAGAGGAAACATACTCTCCTGAGGACAAAGAAATAGGATGCACTGACAGGTTTGAGCATTATGTTCTCCACAGAGTCAGGGGCTGCTGGGAGTTGATGTGAGGTTAGAGATCTAGGCCAGGGAAAGTAGACAGCTGTTAGAACAGAAAGTATGAAAAGCCATCCGTGCAGCTGCATGCCAGTGGCTCATGCCTATAATCCTAGCTACTCAAGGCTGACACTGGAGGATCAATCAAGATTCAAAGCTAGCCTGGGCATACTCTTATCTCCAAAGAATCACCAAAAAGCTGGGAAGAAGAAATATTATAATTCAAATGTTAGAGCACCAAACTTGTGCAAACAAGCTAAAGGTTACCACCTAGGCTTTTCAAGCCTTGGTAAACACACACACACACACACACACACACACACACACATCATGTGCATGCAAAATCAGAGATTTTTACACTGTAACCTTTGGGTATTCTCTACCTTTTCCCAACTAAGTCTGGTGGTTGTTGGCTTAGGAGTTCGATGCATCCAACATCACCTGACATCTATAATTTTGGGGAACAGACTAGCTATAACATCAGCTTTCCCCAATCCCAGCTACTTGATTGGGTAATGGTCTATCCAGACCCTTTGGGATTCCTTTTACAGACTTGCCAAGATCCTTTAAAGAGGCATCACATGCTGGGCACTGGTGGCTCACGCCTGTCATCCTAGCTACTCAGGAAGGTGAGATCTGACTTCCAAGCCAGCTTGGGTAGGAAAGTGTGCGAGACTCTTATCCTCAAAGAACCATCAGAAAATAAGATGTGTCCCTGTGGCTCAAGTGGTAGAGTGTGAGCCTTGAGAAAAAGAGCTCAGGGACAATGCTCATGGACAACAACAACAAGGAGAGGCATTGCATATTGGCTTTGGGATTGGCATGGGCCAAATATTGGAAATTTCAAGAGTGCCAAGATAAATCAGTACCTCCTTTAGTCCCATGCTCCTCTATCTTGTCCAATCCCTGTCCTTGGCCATGCTTCAGGTCAGAATGGCTCTGGCTTGATGGCAAGGCTCCAAGGACAAAAATCCCAGACTAATTGCCAGAGGTGGAAGTCAGCCTGGGACTAGGAGCTTGTACTCTGGGTGTGGGCTGAAGCCAGGGCTGACATTTATTTCATTCTGAGCCTTGCAGGGGTAGGGAGACAGTGTAGACACAACATTGAGTCAGGTAAGATGGGAATCTGTAGGACCACTTGTGTGGGGGAGGCTGTGGGACTCAGGGGGGCACTGTTCTTGGTACTCCTCTCTCAGATGTCCCTCTAGCTCTCTCATCCCTCAATAGTAAAAGAGAAACCTTAAATAAGGGTGTCAAAGAAGGGGCAGGGAAGTATTTATGGGTGAACCAGACTTGTGCTTAATATTCATCCTTGCCCCTAATTCCTATTTATCTGAGGATTGGCCATATGGGTTTGGGGAGGGGGATAATCCTAGCTGAGAATGTGGATCAGTGATAGATTGGTCGCCTAGCAAGTCTGAAGCCCTGTGTTTGATTCTACAAAGATAAGATAAAGCTGGAATGGGAGGTGGGGCTCAACTTGTAGACCACCAGTCTTGATCAAATAGAGCTCAAGGACAGTGGCCAGGCCCTGAGTTCAAGCCCCATAACTGGAAGAACAAATCTTTGTGGATGCTTTATTTTCCCTTTGGAAACAATTTATGCTTTGTGATAAGCATAACATGGGCCTCTTCCCTGGCCACCACTGGGCCATTAGATGTCCCTGGAATTTGGGCCTCCTCCCAGCAGCCTCTGCTCTACTCGGCCCGCAGGTTACCCTTCCTATCACCAGGCAGATGGAGGCCTAGAGAACCCCACCTGGCCACCTAGTTCTGGTGGCTGCTGAGGATTTGGGAACTCAGTATGTCACATAGGGAGTCATCATCCCCATCAGTCTACCGAGAAAAGGGACGGAGCACTGCAAGCCTGAGTTCACCAGCTGTGGGTAGTTCTGGATGTGGGGATCTGCAGCAGGATATGCTCTGTGGGGGAGTCCTGTATGGGGCAGCGAACCCTGACTTCTCCTCTTGCAGTTTCCACACTATCCTGAAGTAGCAATTCTTCAAAACCTTAGTGTGCCTTCCTCATTTTGCCCACCCAGGAGCCTGAGGCCTCTGAAGCAGCTGCACTGGTGGGGAGCTCAGCCTGTGTCGGCATCTGGAGCTCCGTGTAGGAGCGACAGCAGCTCTTGCAGCTATCTACTCTTCATGTTCTCCTGGGACAGCTGGCACATGCACTCGGCTTTCTCCTGACACAGCTGATCCAGAATGAACATCTGTCATTTACATGCCAGGAGGGATTCCTGGACAGTGCAGATATGTGCCGACAGCTGGTTGCATCAATGGTGGAGCTCATCTGTAGGACTCTGGAAGTCCACCTCATCAGGCAGGTTGTGGATGAAGCAGATTTTCTTCTCGGATGCCCACATGTCCCACTTCTCATTCTCTCACATATTGTGGTGGCAGCACACGGGGAGGGGGACCTGTGGCTCTGGCTCTATCTGGTACTGAGCTGTCCGGGGAAGGGGGAGTGCCTGCAGCAGTCTGGCAGGAGTTTCCCCCTGTGGATCTCAGCCTCTGAGAGTGCTAACAGAGCCACATCCCTCTCAGTTTGGGGGCATCTCCATCCTCTGCCATGGGCACATTGAGGAGAGTCGCTTCTTCAGCCTTTGCTTCTCCAGGGTTCACAGCTTCCCCTTCCCCAGGGAAAGCCAGGAAGCTCAGCTGGGCCTGCAGGTGTTCCTCCTGTGGACTGGTCACTTCCAGGCACTTGAAACTGTCCTGCCACTTTGGGGTCACCTCCTAGTCCCACCATTTGGTCTCACCCTGCACTTGTTTCAGCTGCTCCAACAGCTGGGTCTGCTTCTGCAGGTGCTTCTGCAGGACCTACTACTTGGAGCACAGCTGCTCATTTGAAGTGATGTGCTGCTCACAGGTGGCTCTGAGCTCCTGCAGCTAGGCCAGGGACTGCTCCTGCTGCTCCTGCAGCTCCTGAGCTGCTTGGTTCTCTCTCTCTCAGCCACCTCTTTCCATTCCTCTATCTTCTCCTCTGAGCAGTCCAACTGTTCCCGCAGATGTTTCTTCACCTGCTGCTCTGAGTCCACGATGCTGGTGAGATCCTCCTTCTCACTGCTCACCCTGCAGATAGCGTCCCGCAGCAAGGCCAGCTGTTCCTCCAGCTGTGGGTTGCACATACATGCACATCGTGGAGTCTCGGGGATCTCCTGCCGATCCCTGGTTTCCTCCTCTAGTCTTCCCAGTTACTCCCGCTGCTCTGCAATATGGAGATGGAGCCTCTGGTTTACCTGGACCTAGATGTGAAGTTGTTTCTCCAGGTTTCTCAACCCCATCTGCGTGCAGTAGGTGTGGGCCTGCAATTGCTGTTCATCCTGAGATGGACCCACGGGGGGCCATGGCTCTGCCAGCTTCGTTCTCAGTTCCCCCAACTATTCTCTAGGTGCAGCACCTACCTCGATCCTCACTCCTTCTCCTCTGTCAGTTGGTTTACCTGCTCAGTCAGCCACCAGGCCTCCTTCTTTGGCGTGGACCTCTCAATACTCAGGTTCTGGGAGAAAGTGTCTGTCTCCAGATTTGCTGTGGTCACCATTCAGCTCAGGTTGTCCTGTAGCCTCTTCAGTACATCACGCCTCTGCAACACTTGTTGGAACTTGCAGATTCTATTCTTCCTGTTGCTCTTCTATGTCCAGAATGCTTCCAGTTTCTCCGAAAACTCTGTGTTCACTTGCTCCATGTCATAGAAGCTTCTGGTCTTTTCCTTGAGCTGAAGTGTTACATCATTCAGCTGTTCAAACAACATTTCAGTATCCTTCTGTAAGTAGCAACCACAGAAGCCACCATCTCCAGCTCCCCCATGCACTGCTCTGAAGCCTGTTGGCAGCTGGTGAGAGCTTCGTGCTTCATTTCTCTGTCATCGGCCATAAGCTGCATGTGGGCTGGTGCCGATTGTAAATCACTTTCTGCCAAAACCAAACACTGTATGGGTAGCTTGTGCATGTCTAGCTCTGTTTTCGGTGCTTTGTGCACTTGGGCTACCTTCTCCTCTTTTGCCTGTCAATCCTGCAGGTCTGTCTTTTCCTGCTTCAGTGGTTGGATCTTGGCACAGAGCACCTGGTTTCTTCTTTTGCTGCAGTCCAAGGAAGGCACCACATTTCGGTAGCACCTCTGCAGATTCTTGGTGGTATCTGGACCCTTGACACTCTGGATCCTGGTGGCTGTGACTGTGTCCAAAGGCAGGGGAGGCCTGTGATAGGCATCACCTTTGGCCAGACCCTCCATTGAATCACCCTCCCCAGTGGTGTTTGTCTTTGGAATCCTTCCCTTTTTTTGTGTTCTTTGTTTTCTTGAATGTTGAAGGTCTGACGGGAGGATTCTTCTGCTGGTGTTCTGGCAGTAGTTTGTTGCCTGCAGCTCTGTCTCAGAGTCTTGTTATTTCAGACATCTGAGCGCTTGGATGGGCAAGTTGGGCTGGCCACATTCCCAGGCTCTGGGAAATCCTCTATTCTCCCACTCACTGAGTAGGTCGCCAATTTCCTATTGTACTCCAAATTCGCCTCGACACTCTTGCTTACCACTCAGTTACCTCTACCTTCCAGCAACGTCTGGTAGTGGTGTCAACCAACAGACAGCCGGATGGCTACACAGATTCTTGTGTATGTCTGTTTGTTGCCAGTCCCGGACATTGAACTCAGGACCTAGGCACAGTTCATGAGCTGCTTTTGCTCAAAGATACCCCTCTACCACTGGAGCCACATGGGTCTACTTCTGGCTTTGTTGACACTGAAGTTGGATAGGCGTCTCAAGTACTTTGCAGCCTACGGTGACCGTGACCATGAATCTCCTTTCACAGCTTTATAAGTATCATGGAGGACTGCTGAAAGCCACTGATGCCTACTTAATCATTGGTCTTGCTGATATTCTTGGACAGACTGGTGAATTCCCTATCTTCGGGTTTAAGTGGTGGGAGCTGGAGCCCACAATTCGAATCCTGGTCCTGCCACCTCTAAATGGCAGGAAATACTAAGAAACTCATTTTTTTTCCTAGAAAAGGCGCCATATGAATCTTTCTTTTTTAATTTTAATATTTATTTTTTGTGAACATACTGTACAGAGGGGTTACAATTACATGGGCAAGATAATGAGTACATTTCTTATCAAGCATTGCAGCCTCCTCCTTTGTTTACCCTTCACATCCCTTCCCAGCCTTTCCACCACCCCCACAACCAATCCTTCCCACCTCCCCCTCACCAAAGTTGTAAAGTTCATTTTCGACATGACAACTTGTACTTCTCATTGTTGCAACAAGTCTACCTGTATCCTTAAACGAATTCTTTTTCCCCATCTCCTCCAGAAATTATACCTACATCAAATATAGTGAAAGCAAGGGTTATAGTGTGGGGCAGCTACATACAAAGCAACAAAAAAATAATCTTATAAATGTGTTAGAAACAAAAGTATGAAAGAAAAAACATTAAAATACATACCTAAGGGTTCATTTTCCTAACATCACATTATTTGACATTTTCTGCTTGACTCATACATATACTAGATATTGCAAATAAGGGAAACCATGGGACCTATGTTTGTTTGGGCTTGGCTTACTTCCCTTAATATAAGTTTTTCCAAGCCTTTCCATTTACTAACAAATGGGGCAATGTCATTCTTTCTGATGGAGGCATAGAATTCCATTGTGTATATATACCAAATTTTCTTGATCCATTCATCTATTGAGGAGCATCTGGGTTGGTTCCAGATCTTAGCTATGGTAAATAATGCTGCAATACACATAGTTGTGCTGGTAGATTTAGTGTGGTCTTGTGTGTAAACCTTTGGGGAAATGCTCAAAAGTGGGATTGCTGGGTCGTAGGGGAGCTCTATGTGAAGTCTTTTGAGGACCACCATACTGATTACCAAAGTGGTTGAACAAGTTTACACTCCCACCAACAATGCAGGAAGTTTCGCTTCTGTCCACATCCCCTCCAGCATCTGCTGTTGTTAGAGATCTTGATTTTTGCCATTCTAACTGGGGTGAGGTGGTATCTCAATGTTGATTTGATTTGCATTTCTTTTATGGCTAGGGATGTTGAACATTTATTCATGTGTCTATTGGCCATCCTTCTTTCTTCTTCAGAGGAGTTTCTCTTTAAGTCTTTAGCCCACTAATTTATTGGGCAGTTGTTTCTTTGAGGATTTGTTGTTGGGGGATATAATTTTTTGAGTTCCAAGCATATTTTAGATATGAGACCCTTGTCCATTGTATGGCTAGTGAAGATCTTCTCCCAATCTGTAGGCTTTTTATTGATCTTGCTAGCTATGTCCTTTGCCATGCAGAAGCTCTGCAACTTGATACAATCCCATTTGTCCAACTTTTCTTTTAATTGTTATGTTTCCGGGTCTCTATTAAGAAAATTTTGGCGTGGGCCAAGGAGACCTAGGATTTCTCCTATTCCATTCTGTAATGTTTTCAGAGTGTCTGCTTTGTCTCCGAAGTCTTTGATCCATTTGGAGTTGATTCTGGTGCAGGGTGATATATAGGGATCTAGCTTTAGTTTTCTACAAGTAGTTAACCAATTTTGCCAGCAACATTTACTGAACAGGCTGTCTTTCTTCCATTCTATTGTTTTTGCTCCCTTATCCAAGATTACATGGCTATACGTCTGTAGGTTCATTTCTGGGTTTTCAAATCTATTCCATTGATCCTGAGGTCTGTTCTTATGCGAGTACCAAGCTGTTTTGATTACCATGGCTTTATGGTAGAGTTTGAAATTTGATATTGATATTCCTCCAGCAGTGTTCTTTCCGTTGAGGAGCATTTTAGCTATTCGAAGTCTTTTATTGTTCCATATGAATTTTTGGATTGCCTCTTCTATTTCCTTGAGGCATGATGTTGGAATATTGACGGGTATCACATTGAATTTTTAGATAGCCTTGGGAAGTATTCAATTTTCATGATGTTAATCTTTCCAATCCAGGATCATGGGAGGTTTTGCCATTTTCTAAGTTCTGTTTTAATTTCCTTTTTCAATTTTTTAAAAGTTTCATCATAGAGGTCCTTCACTTCTTCAGTAAAGTTAATTCCTAGGTATTTTATTTTTTGTGGGGCTATAACAAATGGATTGCTTTCCTAATTTCAGCCACACTTTTCTCATTGTTGGCATACAGAAAAGCCATTGGTTATGGGGGGTTAATTTTATACCCTGCTACTTTGCCAAAGTTTTGAATCAGCTTGAGTAATTTGGGAGTGGAGTCTATGGGATTCTTTAAATACAAGATCATGCCATCTGCAAAGCGGGAGAGTTATTTCTTCTTTCTCTATTTGGATCCCCTTTATGTTTGCATCTTTTCTTAATGCTGTAGCTACGCATTCTAATACTAGATTGAAGAGAAGTGGAGAGAGGGACATCCTTGTCTTTTTCCTGAGTTAAGAAGAAATGGTTTTAGTTTTTCACCATTAAGTATAATGCTGTAGGTTTGTCTTATACAGCCTTTATTGTATTGAGGAATGTTCCATAGATTCTTAATTTTTCCAAAACCTTCATCATAAAGGAGTGTTGGATCTTGTCGAATGCTTTTTCTGCATCTATTGAGATAACCATGTGGTTCTTATTCTTGCACCTGATTATGTGATGAATAATATTAATTGACTTGCATATATTGAACCAGCTTTGCATCCCTGAAATGAATCCTGTTTGATCGTGGTGTATGATTTTTGGATGATTTGCTGAAGTCGATTGGCTAAAATTTTCTTGAGAAGTTTTGCATCAATATTCATCAAAGAAATGGGTCTATATCGGGGACTTCCGGGAAGATGGCGGAGGAGAAGCTGGAATCTGAACAAGCTCTCGCATTGAAAGCAGATTTAGAGTTCCAGTGAACAGTCCTAAGCCAGAGAATCACACCAAGTGTGCCATCACAGGACAGAGAGTTAGACAAGAGAGGGGAAGCCAAGACAAGGAGACACATCTGAGCACCTGCCAGCAGCCACCGCGGCGGCGGCAGGGTCGCAGCGGTGACCACAGCCGCGGCCATACCTGAGCGCTCACACAGAGAGTCCGGGACAAAGGAGCCAGACGCAGCAGGCGAGCGGATTCTACTCAACACCAGCAAGAACCGACAAGGAGCAGACATCTTCATCCTGCAGTTTGTAGACCAGAGACAACCCAGGATCCAAGACTCGGCGTGAGTAGAAGCCTGACGTCCTCACTCCTTCTCAGGGAGCAGAGTAGGGAAGGCCACCCCTCCCCCCCCAGCACCGGTGATCTCCGTCTTGGATACCGACAAGGCTTGGAGGAGCTGCTAGCTCCAACTCAGGCCTTGGAATAAAACGAGTCATTTAACAGGTCACAAGAACTTAACGGCGAAGTGACCTGCCAGATTCAGCTCCATACAGGGAAAAGTCACCCAGCTCAGGCACCAGCCATTGGAGTGGCTTTCCTCACTGGGTAACCAGAGCCAGAGGCTGCCCCTCCCTCTAGCAGCCTCCACAATCAATTGAAAAACAGAAACACTGAGAATGGCTCCAGGGTGGGCTCTGTGAATTTTTCACAAAATAGCCCCAGGGAAAAGCTACTGTTTGTTGAAAGGCCTCAACTCTACCAGAACCTAGCCTCATCACCCCTCTTTTGTGATTCTCAAAGCAGATCACCCTCCCATTAAACTAACCTGGGAGGGGATCTCAAAATCTTGGGTAAAGCAGAGCATTTTTCTGCCTGTTCCAACAAACTGACATAAGAAACCAATCAAGCCACAGGACCTCAAGCTGACCAGAGACTCCAACAAGAGGCTGGTTACAGACAAAAGGGAGATACAGGATTCTTCCCACCCCTCCCAAAAAAATCAAAAAAGAAAATCAAAGAACTTTTTTTTCTTCTTTTCTTTTTTCTTTTTTTTTTTGGTACCTTATATATATAAAATTTTTTTTTCCTTTTCTAAAACTTTTATTAATCTTTAATTTTTGCCTTTTTTGAAAAAATAATTGTTTTCCAGTAACTTTTTTTCCCTCTTATAATTTTTATTTTAGGAATACGTGAATGTACGTTTTCCTTTCTTTTCTTGTCTTCTCTCTCTTTTTCTTTCTTTCTTAATTATCTTTTTGTTTTTTGTCTAGCTCTACTGAACTTCTGATCTTTTTTTTTCTCCCTTTCTTATTCTTTTCACCTTTTCCTTTCTTTTGTTCTTCTGTATGTGACTTAATTCTTGCCCTGCACATCCTGATAAACCCATAGTTAACTAGTAGACCCTATCCCCCATTGTGTACACACTTAATCCACAAATTTATTACTCAATCCAAAACCTCTGAGACTTAAATTCCTTAATAGCAGTACTACCTCTTTATACCTATATAATATTTTAAGGATTTTTTAAGTTTTTCACATCTCCTCTATCTCCCTCCTGTTTTCTCATTATATTCACATTCCTCTCTAAATAGATGGTCTTTCAATCTCCATAACTATATTAATTTTTACGTTTCTAATTTTTTTCTGGTCTCTTTTCATTTTCCTTTCCCTTTCTTCTTTTTCTCTCCTTCTCTACTTGCATCCTACCCAACCTATTTCCTGCATTGAGATTAGGACATAGTTAACTCTCTTTGTGCCTCCCCACACCAATCTATTCCTAATTTTTACCCACATCTCTCCCTAACCCTAAAAATTTCTGGTTTTCCAAATTCTTCTCTGCGGTTAAAAGCCCATTAACATATAGTTGTTTGATGTTGAATAGATGTATCTGTTGAACTAGATTGTACCTGTAGACTATTGACTGTATAAATGCAAATGTTGGTTGATGGTTGCCTTAAGATAGTGTTCTAGCACAAAACTGGTGCTATTTTCATCTCAAATGGGCAGAGTAAGCCGAAAAAACACAAGAAAAATGGCAAATCCGGGTATCTCAATTCCCAATCTTGATAATCAGGGGTCAGATCAGATAATGAACAATCCAGAGGAGAGTTCCCAAATAGCTCTACAAACACTGGTGGCAAACATGATAAATGAGAAGTTTGACAACTTACAAAGGACTCTGTATGAGCGTGATAGGGAGAGAGAGGAGGCATCCCAAAAGTTTATACAGAAATATCATAAGCGTGAGGAAGCTACTCAAAAACTGATACAGGATTTGCGTGAACAACTTGAGAATACTCAAAGAGAAAGGGAGGAATGGCGTGAGCAGGCTGAGAACACTCAAAGAGAACTGCAGGAATCCCAAAAATGGGAGGAAAGAGAACTGCAGGAATCCCACAAACGGGAGGAAGCTAATCAAAGAGTAATTCAGGAATTTAGAGACAGGTAGAGAACACACAAAGATCACTAAAGGCATTCATGGAATCCATTAACAAAGAGCTGAAGGAAGTCAGGGAGACCACAAAGAGAATGCTGAATGGAACCCAACAGAAGGAATGGGAGTCCAAAGAAACCATAACCAATCAACTAAGTGATTTGAGAACAAACACTGAACACCAAATTAAGGAAGTAAAGAAATTCATACAAGACCTAAAACAGAGCTTCAACAAAGAACTTGAAGCCATCAAAGCTGACCAATTAGAAGGAAAAGCGATAAAAAACAAAGTAGAGAGACTTGACAGCAGGTTAGACCATGCAGAAGGTCGAATCTCAGGGATTGAAGACAGCCTAGATATTATAGAGAAAGAACATACAACCATCCAAGACAAGTCCAAGAAGTATGATAGATCTATCCAACACCTGGAAGACACCATTTGAAGCCCTAATCTAAGGATAATGGGTGTAGAGGAGCACCTAGAAACAGAAGTTAATGGTCTAGGAAATTTGTTTAACAGGATCCTAGCAGAGAACTTCCCAAACACACAAAAAGATAGGCCTATTCAGATACAAGAAGCTTTTAGAACCCCAAATAGACCAGACCAGAATAGGACATCCCACCGTCACATTATAATCCACACAGGATCAACTCAGACCAAGGAAAAGATCATTAAAGCTGTCAAGGAGAAAAGGTTAATCAACTATAAAGGGAAACCAATTAGAATCACCTCAGATTTCTCAGCAGAGACAATCAAAGCAAGAAGAGCCTGGAATGATGTATGCCATGCCCTAAAAACAAACAACTATCAACCAAGAATACTGTACCCAGCTAAACTCACCTTCATAACTGAAGGCCAAATAAAAACCTTCCATAGCAAAGAAAAATTGAAACAATACATCTCCACCAAACCAGCCCTACAAAAGATTCTTAAAGATGTCCTACACATAGAAAACCAACAAGACCGCAACAAAGACCAAGAAACTGCACCAAAACTGAGAATCCAAGAACCATAGGCAGAACCCAGTTTTCGCAGCCCCCAAGAAGGTGGATAACATGGCAGGAACTCCCAAATACCTCTCAGTCCTATCTCTTAACGTTAACGGACTGAACTCTCCAATTTAGCGACATAGACTGTCTAGTTGGATTAAAAACCAAGACCCTTCTATCTGCTGCCTGCAGGAGTCACATCTTGCACGTAAAAACAAACACATTTTCAATGTTAAAGGCAGGAACAAAATCTACCAAGCAAACGGCCCCCATAAACAGGCGGGAGTTGCAATCTTAATATCAGATAAAATAGACTTCAAATTAAAATTCGTGAGAAGACATAAAGAAGATCACTACATACTAATTAAAGGATCTCTCCTTGAGGAGGATATTACAATTCTAAATATTTATTCGCCAAACAATGGAGCACCCAAATTTATCAAAGAAACACTACTTTCCCTCAAATCCCATATAGATCGAAAGACATTAATTGTTGGGGATTTTAACACACCACTCTCCCCACTAGATAGATCAACTCGGCAAAAACTCAACAGAGAAACCGCAGATCTAAACAACTGCATAGATCAACTAGACTTAAGAGACATCTACCGAACATTTCACCCAGCAGCATCAGAATACACGTTTTTCTCAGCAGCACATGGAACGTTTTCTAAAATAGACCACATTTTAGGCCACAAAGCAAACTTGTCTAAATTCAGAAACATTGAAGTTATACCTTGCATTCTCTCTGACCACAAGGGAATAAAATTAGAACTCAACACCAAAAGCCACCAAAGAAAGTCCGGTATCACATGGAGGTTGAACAACACACTGCTGAATCAAGAGTGGGTCATGGAAGAGATTAGAAAGGAAATTCAAATGTTCATGCTATTCAACAAAAATGAACACACAAATTACCAGCTCCTCTGGGATACAGCAAAGGCAGTACTCAGAGGCAAGTTTATAGCTCTGAGCTCCTACATCAACAAATTGGAGAGATCTGAAACTAGCAATTTAATGACACATCTAAACCTCCTTGAAAAAGAGCAGCAAGATAAACCCCAATCCAGTAGACGGAAAGAAATAATCAAAATTAAATCAGAATTAAATGAATTAGAATCCAAAAAAACTATAGAAAGAATCAACAAAACAAAGAGTTGGTTCTTCGAAAAACTTAACAAAATTGACAGACCGTTAGCAAATCTTATCAGAAAAAGAAGAGAACACACCCAAATTAATAAACTCAGAGATGAGAATGGAAACATCACCACGGAAACAACCAAGATTCAGAACATTATAAGGGAATACTTCTCAAAACTTTATGCTAATAAGTTTGAGAACTTGACAGAAATGGACCTTTTCCTAGCAAATATTGACATGCCAAAACTAAACCAAGATGAGTTAAACCAGCTTAACAGGCCCATATCAAGCATTGAAATAGAAACAGCAATAAGAGACCCTTTATTATAATATAATAAAATATAAGAAATACACACACACACACACACACACACAAAGAATTTGTGTCAGGTTGGTTGACAGGGTTATTTCAGTATGGAGATATACCTAACAAGAATTAGATTTCAGTAGTGTATATGGCAGTTATGATGTGTCAATTGCTATTGAGGCATTTTCTATTCTAAAGAGGAGTCAATTACAGGAGTCTTCAGTCACATCAGTAAAGCTGTATGTTCAACCTAATACTTTGTGTTACTTGTCCTACATTTATAATGAGTAGGCTGATAAGATATCCAAACATATCTAAATATATTTCAATAAAATCCCAAACTGATATGGATAGATGGGTCACTAATTGGAACTGTAGGACAAATTAGGCTTTTTTGTGCTGTAGTTCAATCTATAATCTCCTAGCTAAATAAAGTTTTCAAAAATATTCACAGAATACCAGTAATAAAAGTTCATGACAGTTATATCTGTATAATATTTCTAAGGTCAGGATTAAGTATTTGTTCCCAACATTTAGAATCAACAGGATCTGTTGAATTAATCGATCCAGAATTTTGTCCTCACATTCACATCTCAACATTTTATCAATATGACTTTCACCAAAACATTGTTCTTATTGAACTTGTCTATGTCCTTTTACTTTTCAAATCCAAATAGTAGATTTCATTCAATATCTTCCTGAAAATTCTTTCCTTCCTTTTCTTCTGTAAATCTGTGTTTATTCCTTTTTTGTTTCCTTATTTATCACATTCCTCCAATCTTGTCCACACTGGTCCTCACATTGTTCACACTTTCGTCAGAACTTTCCTTTTCCTCTTCCCTTTAATAATGTCCCTGATTTTATTACTTTTCATATTCATGGTCATGAATATTTTGATGATGTCCAAACAGACCTATCTTTGCATCTGTTTAACATAAATATTAGAACTATCAGAGAGTTTTTTTTCCTCTAAATCCATCTTTATCACCAAGATAAATCCATCTAAATCCATCCTTATCACCAAGAATGTAACTAACACAGTTAGGAGACAGAGATGTGCAAAAACTTTAGATTTCCTCTTACCCTACCTCCATCCATTAGATAAGATGAATGATCAAGATTTTCTCAGTTTCTGTCACTAATGTAATTTCTATGTACTCCTTTTTATGACCCTGACACACCAGCCTATTGCAAATACTCATCACCACTCACTCAGTCCTAAAACAACTATTTACTAAGTATGCATTTCTCCCCATAGTCTTTTCATATTGGTCCTCTCCTTCACCCAATGACTCTCCTTGTAAGCACACAAAGTGAAGAACTCAGACAAAAATTCGAGTACCACCATTATTTACTCACAACATTGAATGTTGGTCTTACATTTAATGGATGTAATCTACCAGAAATATTGAAGAATATATTTGTTGACTTCTAGAGCAAAGAAAAAGAAAGTAAACAGTCCTTACATTTTCTAACTTAGCTTACAAATAAGGGAAGAGTCAAATTCAGTTTGTTGGTATAAAGTCAGAAATAGTTTCATACAGAAATAAAAATAAATTTTAACTCCTGGCTCTGCAGCTTTTGTCCTTTTATTGAATGGTATCTATATGAGAATGTTATTTGAACTAATCACACTAAGTTGAAACCTACATCTTAGTCCATCAAAATGTGGAAATAAACGATTTTATTTACAAGAAAATAATACCACCAAGAACAGTGAATATACATTAGAAAAACTGCTGGAATAACATTAGGGTTTTTACTGTCTGTACCTGTTTACGTGATTGTATTTCTTGATATTCAAACTCTCCTCTTGTTATTCTGTTTTGTTTTGTTTTGTATTGTTTGGTTCATCGTGGGGCCTGGACTCTTGGCCTGGCATTGTCCCTCAGCTCTTCAGCTCAATGCTCTCTACCACTTGAGCCACAGTGCTACTTCCGGCTTTTTCTGCTTATGTGGTGCTGAGAAATCAAACCCAGAGCCTCATGTAAACAAGGCCAGCACTCTGCCACTGAGCCACCTTCCCAGCCCTCCTCCTGTTATTCTTATTGTATGTAATCTAACGCTGTTTATAACTATGCATTCAATGTGGGAAATCCAGCTTCAAAGATATCTACGTATTTTTTTCCTTTTCAATCACAACATCGTCATTATCAGGCTACACTGTGGTCATCATCCTCCCCATCAAAATTATTATTAGCAACATAAGTGCTAATTATTGAACGTCGGATATGTGTCTATGATTTTATTATTTGTCTTTTGATTAATAATTTTAATGTTACCACTGTGCATGAATCCATATTGAAATTTTGAACAAATAAAAAAAAACCTAAACCATATCAGATAGTTTGACTATGTGTTTATAACAAATTATGGAATAGATTTTTTGAAGCATTGCAAATTCCTAATCACTATAAATTAACTTCCTCTCTCCCCCTAATTACAATCAAATATTTAAGAGTTTGGGCAGAATCTTTTCAAGTAATATACTGTAAATGTTACTACAATATCATGTGTATATCTAAAATTCATTTGAAAGTAATAAACTCTACTTTCTATTGAAATATTAGTTATTTTATTCTAGGAAACTTTTAGAAAAATAGACTGTATATCTTTGAAATGAAAAAGTTCAAAAATAGTTGCATAAAATTTTTAGAGGGAGTCTGTCTTCTCTCTCTCTCTATATATATATCTGTCTTCTCTCTATATATATAAATGTTATGTGTAGAATAGTATATTTTTAGAGATTATTTGTCCTCAGAAATATATAAATGTATCTAAATTCATGTGTAGAATGATATACATCATAGTGAAACAAGTAACTTAACATATAATTAAAATTTTAAAAAATACTTCATGAAACAAAGTGCCGGTAACTCACCCTTATAATAAGAGCTATTCTGGGTGCTGAGATCTTAGAATTGTTTTAGAAACTAGCCCAGACAGAAAAGTACTTGTTAGATTCTTATCTCCAATTAACCACTAAAAACAACACCCACAACAAAAAATGTATCACATTAATTTCACAAAAGCATCTTTTAACTGCTGTGAACATTTCTTAGAAACATGAATACATACCCCTGGAAAATTTAAGTAAAAAAGTATAGAATATTTACGGCTATGTTAAAGACATGACTGTTTAGATTGTTTAAGATATTTAGGTAATGATTAGAAGTTAAGAATAATGATAGGTACATCATATATTGGGACTGGTTTTTTTATTCTATTTTACAATAGTAATAAAATGATATTTATAATGATTATATAAAATTACTCTTGCTTAGTATTTGAATTATCATAAGTGATAAATATTTTTAAATGAATTCCAAAGCAAAGGAGTATCAATTCTTTTGTAATTTCAAAACAATTAAGAAAATTATTTCAAGGCTGGTTCACTCTAAGTCAATATTTGTTTTCTTGTTCTAGTTTTCCTATGTTAGTAGAAATTAAAATTCCAAAAATTTAATGGATATTGGCATTTAGGAACATCTTCACATACGCTAATATTAGAGTCCCTTAAGTGGAATTATTTTATTTCATTTGTTACTTTCACAAATAAATCAAGATGATTGTGTATTTTGTTCTTTTCACTGCTTTTGGCTTTTATCTTGAGAATACGTTTTTCCTAGAAAACTAGAGATAAGCAATTGGATTGAGGATGTAACATATGACTTTCATAAAATGCAGATGCATAGATTTGTGTCTTCTGTCATTTGCTAAAAGTTTCTTCCAGAAAAGTTTCTCATTTACTTAGAAGTTTTACCCCTTCCCCTCCACAAATTATACCAACATCAAATACAGTGAAAGCAGGGGTTATACTGTGGGGGAGGGAAATACAAAGCAACAATGAAATAATCATAAATGTGTTAGAAACAATCGCATGAAAGAAAAGAAAACTTTTGAATACATATCTTAGGGTTCATTTCCCTAACATCACCTTATCTGACCTTTTCTGCTTGACTCAAACATACACTAGATATTGCAAATAAGAGAAGCCATGGGAAAACATTAGGGATACAGGTGGACCCATTGCAACAATGAGATGTACAAGTCGTTATATCGAAAAATGAACTTTACAACTTTGGGGGGGGGTAGCAGGGAGTATTGGGTGGGGGACAGGGGGAGGATGGGAAGGGATGGGAAGGGGAAACAAAGGGGGAGGCTACAATGCTTGATAAGAAATGTACTCATTATCTTGCCCATGTAATTGTAACCCATCTCTACAGTATTTTCACAATAAAAATAATAAAAAATTATTAGAATTGATGCATAATTCCTAGGTATTCCAGTTATCACATATACTTTTGGATTGAGTTATCTCTGTATAAACCCAAACGGACAAATTACCCTCAAAATAAACAGAAATCACATCTTTGCTTTAAATGCAGTAGTTTTCAAAGAGTTTTTAGCCAACGCCAAAAACATCTTTTTATCTATTCTGCATTTTGTGTGAAGAAGTTTTAACAATAGTTTGTTTTCCTGACATGCAATTCACTTACAATATATTATCTCCTTTTATTGTATACATTTTAATGCTTTGGAAGTGAATTGTGTCTTCATAGGTTTTCAAAGCCCGATTTTCACAAACTTGCATTCCTTCAAATAGAAATGCTGTAAATTTTAGAACAGACATTAAAAATAGATATAAAATTCAGTTAACGGGGGGGGGGGTATGATTGGGTGGGAGGGAAGGGGGAGGCTGGGAAGGGAGGTGAAGGGTAAACAAAGGAGGAGGCTGCAATGCTTGGTAAGAAATGTATGCATTATCCTGCCCATGTAATTGTAACCCCTCTGTACAGTATGTTCTCAAATAAAATAAAATAAAATTAAAAAAAAAAATTCAGTTACAGGAATTTGCCCATCATACAACCTCTATAGTGTGTTTTCAAAATTTGTTTTTGGGGATCATTTCCAGGGTCTCACACATACTATTCAAGTTCACTGTCAATTAACTACAATCTCTATCCAAAAAAATTTTTTTACTTCTGTTTAATACATTTATAGAAGTGTAATGCCTGGATCCTATAAAATTCTCTTTCACCTTTTGAAGACTTGAAATCTTATTTGCTAAAATGATTGCAGTATTATACAAATCGATCACTATTAGAAGTATATCAATTTCTCCACAAATGCATTACTATATTTTGCGTCCTCTTTTTATATTATGGACTTATTAGTGAGTTTTTATTACTTCTTAGACACTAAAAAGGAGCTTATTTCATATGCTCCTCCTATTGACTATTAATTTGCATGTTATTTAATGAAATATACTATTCAGGAAAAAAATTTATATAGAATTAGAAGATATAAAAGTACTTATGTTTTAGGGGCTGGGAAGGTGGCTCAGGGGTAGAGCGATGCCTTGCATGCCTGAGGCCCTGGGTTCGATTCCTTAGCACCACATAAGCAAAAAAAAATCCAGAAGTTGCTCTGTGGCTCAAGTGGTAGGGCGCTAGCCTTGAGCTAAAGAGCTGAATTACAGCACCCAGGCCCAGAGTTCAGGCCCCACAACCGGATCCCTCCCCAAAAATACTTAAGTTTCAGAATCATTGTAGCATTAACATTGTAGCATTAACAAATATATGCCCTCTATCTGTTGGATATGGTTTTGTTTCTGTTATAGTGTCCTTTGAATTATGAAAGGTTATCACTTGATATAATCCAGTTCTTGCTTTTCTTTAGCCACTAATGTTTTCCATGTCAAATTTTTAGAAACCTTTACTAATCCGATGTCATGAATTTTTACATTTATGTTTTATCGGTTTTTACATCTCACATTTAGTTTGATAATCATTCTTTATAAGGTTTCAGGTAATCCAGGTGCCGGTGGCTCACGCCTGTAATTCTAGCTACTCCGGAGGGTGAGATCTGAGGATGGTGGTTTAAAGCCACCGGGTAGGAAAGTCCATGAGGCTCTTATCTCCAATAAACCACTAGAAAACCGGAAGTTTTGCCGTTGCTCAAGCGGTAGAGTGCTCACCTTGAGCTGAGGAGCACATGGACAACGCCCAAGCCCAGAGTTCAAACCCGATGACCAACATACATACACACAAACAAAGGATTGAGGTAGTAGTCTAAGATTATACTTTAAATCTAGAGAGTCAATAGTGCCAATACAAACATTTAAGATTCTGTTTTTATTTCATAAAATCTCATAGCATCCTTTTCAAAATCTATGGACCATAAATCTAAGAATTTATTTTTGAAAAATCTGTTACCTTCTTCATTGGACTGAAAGTCAGATAACATGGAAAAAATAAAATAGAAAACAAAGCATTGTATAGAGATGTTACAATGTAAAAAAGTTGTAATAGGAATATAATTCATTTCCAAAGAAATAAGAGAAAGAATAAAACTAACAATTGCTAATGTGGATAGAAGAGGGATCACATTTTATCATATATAATTTTGAAAAAGCATAGTAGGAATGAAACTTTTAAGAAGTCATAACTTAAAACACTATTTGTATTACAACTAGACAGTATAGTTCAGTGATAAAACATTGGCCTAACATATGTGAAGCAATTGTGTGATCTCCCAAGCATTACAAAGTACACACAAAGCACACACACAAAAAACCCACATAAACACACACACACACACACACACACACACACCACATACACACACTTGGAATATTTTTATTATTATATTAAACAGAGCAAATTATCACAAACAGTAAAAGTATTTTAATATATGAAATTATAATATTGCTCATACTATTTAAAAGTTTAGTAGAAATAAAACAGTCACAAGATACTTGGATTCTTATAGATTAAGTAAATTGAAAATTAAGAAATAAAAGACATGAGAAATTTGCAAACAAGTTTTAAATAATAAACATTTTGAAACATGTATCCTTTTATTTTGGCAAAAGATTGATGTTACTGGTGTTTTAACTCAAGATTTAGAATATAATAACCAGGTGCTCTATATCTTGCTAGGCATGGCTATATCTCTAATCATTTCACTCTGGAAATTTTATGATAAGTTCTCATAGTTTCCCAGTCTCTCCCGAATTACAAACCCTATTTACACTTCCCACCATAGTTAGAAAATAGAAACCACAAATCACTATGCCCAGCTCAGTTTTTTTTAATTCAAGTATAAATATTTCCAAAAAGTGACCATGTAATGCAGCCTTTTTTAATAAAGTATGTGCTTCTTGAAAATACAGTATTCATTACCTGGACAAATATGTTTAGAACTATAAGAAAATAAATTTATTTAAATTCATCAACCATATAAAATTTAAGAAAATAATTTTTAAATAGTCACATGTTAACTATTTTGAAAGCAAAAATATATCTCTGAATAATTTACATGTGTTAAAATTATGCAAAACTAAATTAACTAATCCTACAACTCTGAAAAAAGAATTACCTTAAAGAAACAAAAGAAAATAATTAAGTTCAAAATTTGAAATTTAGAAAATAAAATGAAGTGTATTCTTTAGTTGATTTAAATAACTGTAAGCCCTCTGTATATCAATTTCATAATAAAAAAATGCATGAAGAAAGAAAAGTACCCATTGGTCAATAGCGACAGGAAAAGCATCTGTAGTTTTATTTTGAGTGTGCAAAAAAATCAATGGAAGATATAACAATGTTCCTTCCATAATAAATGTACTCATTACTTTATTTAGCTAACTGTATCCCCTCTGTACATTACCTTTACAATAAAATTAAATTGAAATTAAAAATAAACTAAATAATATACCAATTAAGAATTCATAGAGAGCTAGGAAGGTGGCTCAGTGGTAGAACTCTTGCTTTGCATATTTGAGGCCCTGGGTTCAATTCCTCAGCATCACATAAACAGAAAAAAAAAGCTGGAAGTGGTGCTGTGGATCAAGTGGTTGAGTGCTAGCCTTGAACTAGCCGTGAGGAACAGCGCCCAGGCCCACAATTCAGGTCCCACAACAGGACCCCCCCTGCAAAAAAAAACCAGAATTACTAGAAACCATTGGTTTAAAACTTTTTAAAAAACTGCCCTAAGTACCCAAGTAATATAATTTGATGATACTATTTAAATACTTCAACTTCAGCAGAGAAGCCAAAAGTTTAATAACTGTTACAAAGTAAATTAATAAATCTGAATATATTACCATTAATAATAATCATAAGATGAATTTATAGTGGTAGTCAAATAGGTAAGAACTTAGGCAATTTGCCATTAGTTTGCATTTAATATGTGAGAAAGAATTTTCTAGGTTTTTTTTTAAATATATAATCAGCTTAATGAAGAAACTATTCTGTCACATCATATGATAATTAGATGAAGCTGATTTTAGAGCAAACAGAAGATTGTACTAAGTTTTTGCATGTTAAAGTATATGCTTATTTTGGTTTTGGGAAATTGTGTTCAACTTGGGTATTGTTTTTGTTAGACTGGTGTCATATCAATGGTTAATTTTAGGATAGGGGTTCCCTTTCAAAAGAACATGCACCTGATCTGACTTTTTAGACTTCTCATTATCAATGGCATAAGAGTTGCACACCAAATTGTCTAGCTTCCTAACTTGGCTGTCCTGGATTCGGCAGTCCTTCCAATCTTAACCTGTAGATAGTGCAGGATGGTGGAAATGATCCAATGCACCCAGCTATAGATTGAGAAGGAAGTCCACTAAACTTTTGGCCTGGGTTGTGTTCTCAAGCTTCCTCAGTAGTTAAGAGTTCAGATGGGAGCCCCTGGTGCCAAGCAGTCAGAGTATTTCTTAAAGCAACTAGACATATATATGACTTAGGCATGTAAACACCTCAGGACAAGAATAAAAGAGCAGTGAAGTAAAGAGGACAGGCCCAATTTTAACTAGCTACTTGGAGGCTGAGTAAGATTAGCTAGCTACTCTGGAGGCTGAGATATGAAGACCACTATTCAAAGCCAGTCCAATCATGAAAATACATGCGAGTATCTCCAAAAAGCCAGAAGTGGAACAATGGCTCAAGTGGTAAACCACTATCCTTGGACACAGAAGCTTAGGGATGATGAATGAATAAATGAGCACTTGCACATGCACGTGCGTGTATACGCGTGCATGTACACACACACACACACATGAGTATTTCAATGCGAAGTTCATTTTTTACCATGCTGTACCCTATTTCCCTGTATTAGTTTACAAATTAACAAAATCAGCTAAGCACCTATTTACATAGAACTCATCATGTTTCTCTAAAGTCAACTCTCTTTTTAGAAGCATGCTTTTATTTGACCCATATGTAAACTATTCAGGAGTTTGATTCTTCTCCCTCAATTCTGTAGAATTAGATGATTGTTTAGCTTCCTCCTAGCAATACAATTTTGTGAAATCTTGCATCAAGCAACGTATTTCTTTCACTAGAACTCAAGCCTCTGTCAAAAAATTAATAATAGTTTTTTCTTCTCTTTGCTTGCATCTGTAGTTTTATTACCTTCATATATTTCATGATCTGTCTGTGCATGACAAAGACTGCTGTGGAAATAAAAAGACCCGTCGCAGCACTTATCATTTATGTACCATCCATAGATATGAAGATGTTTAAATATTACTGAAATTGCTTTGGAATAAATCATGTACACCTTGACTATCATGAAAAAGAAGAATTGGTTTCTCAGCATTTTAGGTAAGAACTTGATTGAAAGGAATAAAAGGAAAAGTGAGGAACAACTCAACACATACATTCAAATGAAACAAAACAACCCAAGAAAACAAATTAATTCAGTAGTCAAGAACCTGCAGGAAATGCAAAGACTTAAAAAAAAACATCAGCTATGACAAACTTATGAAAATCCTGACTACATGGGAGTCTACTCTTGTGAGGATAGAGGTTAAAGCCCAGAGTGGACAGAAAGATCTGTACACAATACCATGCACCTGTTATTCTAAATTCCAGGAAGTATAACATAACGTGGACTGAGCGCAAGGTCATACACAAGGATCTGAAAAATAATCAGGATAATTTAGGACTGGGGAAATGACAAAGCGGTAAAAACACCCATTTAGGGGGCACACGACACTCAATTCAAACTCTAATATTTGGGTATTAAAGTAAAAAGCTATGATTTTAAATAATTGGAATAATTGTAAGATTTGAGTGGAAAAATGCATTAGAGTGATAGAATGAACCCATGGTTCAATGCTTTCAACTTAAGTGAAAATATTTTATGGTACTTCAGACAAAACAGAGTTACCTTGCAAATGAGCATGGTTGTGCATTTGGGTGATGGAAATACTTTAATTACACAGGTGTAAATTAAATAGATTTTATTTGGGTAGATTGTACTTCTTAAACTAAGAACCTGGATGATGTCCCTGAGATTTTTCTCTCAAGGCTACCACTCTACTACTTTGAACCACAGTTCCAATTCTGATTTTCTGTTGGTTGTTTGGTGATAAGATTATCCTGGACCTTCTTGCCCAGGATGGCTTCAAACTATGATCGGCAGATCTCAGCCTCCCGAGTAACCAGGATGCCAGGCATGAGCCGTCGATAGTTTTAATAATTTAGTAAATTGTACACTTACTGAAATTATACATTATCATTATAACCTGCATAATATATGTGTGTATGTATATATCAATGCATATGGATAGAAATATTTTAACATATTTTTGTATCTACAGTACATTTATGAAATCATCCATTATAAAATAAAATGGAAACAAAAGTTAATAAGGAGCAAAACAAAGGAAATTATCACATGTTTCTTGTTGTTCAATGGAATACGAATTCGAGAATCAGTTTGGGAAAACCATCTCTACGTTAACAAAATGGATAAGAGCTATTAATTCTAATCCATCTATTTGCCCATGTTGTGCAACCTCACACATGAGTGTCAAAATCAAACCACACTTTTTGCCTTTGCTTTTAACTCACCTGACATAATTTACAGGTTAGATGAAGTAATCAAATAAAGATTAAAATAATATTATGTGAGGTTATGAATTAGAGCTGAACATGATTTTGAATATGATAATAGCTAATTAAGTTGCATATTTCTTACGTTTACTCTGTCTTGTCCCTCATTCCCACATTAGGAAAGTATATAGAAGGTTCTCACTAAATTATATATACAATTATGAAAAAAATGTATTGAAAGAATATGGGCACAGTGTGGTTTTAGCTTATTGAAACCTGTAGGAGTAAGTGTGTTTTTGAGGACTTGCAATACATTGTGATGAAGATGAAGGGAGGGATGTTCTTATTCTGGAAAACTGGCTAGAGGATTGCTCCCACAAAGGAAGTGATGAATTCTTCCAAAAGGTTACAGTAAAATGACTTTCACAACCATGTTCACTGCTGCACTATTCACTGTAGCCAAGTTACAGAAACAGCCCAGATGCCTTTTGGCAGAGTGATGGTTAGAGAATGTGTGGCACATATACACAATTGGATTGAACCCATCCATTTTGAAGACTGTTACATTATTTGCAACGAAATGAATAGGTCTAAAAATATATTAAGTGAACTAAGTCAGAGCCAGACACACAAAGGACCCATATTCTGTGTCATATTTGGAAGCTAGAAATTTATACAAGTTTACACAAAAATATTAACCAAAGCATGCTATTTGCAGAGGAGTATTTCAAAGGTGTAATTTCTTATAAAATTGAACTTTACTCCAACAAAATGAGGACCAGGAAACTATCACTTGAAATATGTGAGTGGAAGTCAAAAGGAAGGAATAAAGAGAGTTATGGAGGAAAAGAGTGATGGTATAATATTCAATGCAGATAGTATGAAACTAGAAAAAATTAAAGTGGGGTGAGGTTTGGAAGGGTGTGGAAAAGTTATATAAAGATCCATTTTACTTAAAAAAACTGATATGTTGAATGAAAATTCCCTTGTACAAGTATTTAAGATAATAAGAATATAATTAAAAACAATGGAGACATCTGATCATAAATTCTATTTCCATCTCTTTTAAAAAATAAAATTATTTGCTCTATAATTTGATCAGAGGGATGGATTTTGTCGCTAGCTAGATCATTGCACATCTGTCTCTCTCTTCCTCTCTCCCTTTCATGGTTCTCATAGGTAATATGATTGCTCTATAATTATCCTAATTTATTTTGGTTTTATATTTTTGGTTGCATCATTTTACTTTCTGCTCTGCCATATCCCAATTCATTTACACAGAAGACATTATTTCCTATTTTCTCATTCTTAGAATAAGCTGCACATGAAGACAACACTGGTCCTCATTTCAGTCTGTACCTTTAAATACGGAGGAAAATCTTTCCTCTGCTCTCTACCAATTTCCTACTCTCCAGTTAGAATAATTTAGAATAGTAAAAATGAAAAAAGAGAAAATAAATAATAGTGAAAAAATAAACAGATGCAGAAAATTCACCGGATTTTTCTGACCATTTCATCCAATGTGAACTATTGGAGAAATACATGGACAGCAAATTCTCACTGGCACTCAAAGTCTCTGGTTAGGCAATTCTGATGAAGTTGAGGAACAAGGTGAAAAAGTGAGAAATGGTATCAATTGCAAGAAAAAAATGAAATAGTATCCAAGCAAATTTCTTCTTTGTTCTGCTGAAAATAATCGCCTTACTACAGTGCAGAGACTACTTTCCAAAAAGGCCACTCATGTGATTACTAGGGATGACGATGAGTATAACCCTCTTTATGGAGAAGCCTACAGTGGACACTTAGACATTGTCCATGAGGTGGTGGCTCAAGGCAGATATTCATGCAATAACTGCGAATGTCTGGACATCCCTGAACAGTACTTATACATGGAATAATAACAGAGTGGCTTCTTTATTTCATCATAATGCAGATACCAATGGCCAAATTAAAGGCCTCTTGACCCCCTTGCATCTTGCTGCTGGGAATAGATATAGCAAAGATACGCTGGATCTCCTTCTGTTGAACCATTATATCAAGCCATGTCTGAAGCACAACTTGGAAGAAACTGCATTTGATATTGCCAAAAGGGTAAGTATGTATCACTACCTCTTTGAAGTTGTGGAAAGCTGTACAAATTGTTCTCCTAAGTCCTAATGGATCAGTTAAGTTTCTTAAATTTCAAAATTGCCAGTCCATCCTATGTGTCCATAGAAAATGTTTTCACAATACAAAGCAACAGCAACACCTTACTTTAAAAGTTCATGGATTCCATGGTATTCTTCCAAGTGAATTGCCTGACTTTGATGTCAAAATATATTCGAGTTGTTTGTATACATCTATAGTGATTTCTATAGAGTTTGTAATTTTTTAAATCAGAAATAATTTTAACTTATCTGTTGAAATGAATAGTACAGAAATTAAAGATATTTCTGGTGCTTGTCTGAAAAAGTATATTTTAAAATATTTAGTATTCTGTTTGTATAATGTCCATAATCTATTTCATTCTCTCCTAGATATAATACTTTGAATTTGACATTGTTTTATAATACATAGGTTCATTAATAAATGTGTCCTTTCAGATTGCATTCCATATAGAAACATTTTAAGATAAAATGACAATGTTATCTTATTTCAAAATTTTGTAAAGGTTATGCTATGTAAAGGCCTTTCTAAAACGGTGAAGATTGAATACACTGATGTCAAACTAACTTTTATTTCTATTAATTACATATATTATTACACTTGTATATTTGTAATCAACTTTTTAAAAACTGTTTTTCATTTCTTGCATCTGAAGAATGAAAAATATGGAATACTTCACAAATTTTCATATCATCTTGGTGCAAGAGCCATGTAAATCTCTGTATTGTAATTCAGGTAGACCTGTTGCTGAAGCATGTACTATCCTGTAAATTTAAGTAATTAATTTGATGCAATCTTAAGACAGGCATAGATCTTTGGTTGCCTATTTGTATCAAGGAAACCTTATTGTTCCCAAAATTGCTATTCATCTTAATTCTGTAAAATTCTGTGTATGGTGGAAAAAACCTATGTTGTTTGTTCGATTGTTTACATTTGCAAGTTTTTGTCAATGACTATTTTAAATCATTTTCATTTGAAATTTGATCATACGTTGAAGCCTTTATAGATAGGTGCAAAGGTGATTGATTTTCAAGTACTTATTTATTAACTGAGTTAGCTTTGTGGAGCTAATGGATTCAAAGTAAGCCTTGCTTAACAGCTACTTCTAAACATCTGCAGCTTAAAATTTCCCAAATGAGGTCTTGCTGGCACAAATGTCTCCTTGACCCTTTACCCTTGCTCCATGTAGGAACAGCCCACCCAGAATGTCTTACCCTGACAGCATAGTTTGTCTTACTGGAGCAAAACTAATCATAGTTACAAGGGATTATAGAGAGACTAACAGTTCAGACAGAACTGTTCGGACTAGAAGGTATTTTTCAAAACATAACTGCTTATTACACCCTACCATTTCAAAAGTAGCTAAAGCCAAGAAGGTGAAAAAATTCTTCATATGCATGATTACCTAATGTCCTGGCCTGTCTACCATCCAACCAGGTAGGAAGTTACACCACTGATTTTCTATCACCCAATATATTTCATAGCTCCAGGAGAAGTCCATATGTTTCTCCTCCTTATTAGGCCTTAAATTGGGAGTGATTTAATCACAGTGTTTCCTCTCGCCTCTAGGCTGTACATCTCCGAATGGTAAAGCTTTAGTTCTAATTCTATCAAACACTGAGGTAGAGGTAATGGAATAATACTTTAAAACAGTTGCCTTTGATACATTAACCATAACAGAACAATGAAAAACATTTTCTTATATTATAGATAATTATATATTTTATATTTATATGTGCTGATTTTATATTTCACACAGTAAATCTTAGTAGAATTAATTGATAATTTGACTAATTTATATTATTCCAATAAATAGATTGGAATATAAATAATCAGGATTAGAATATATATTAGAATATAAAAAGTATCAATGCAATGTTTTTGGTATAAACTTGTGACACCTTCTACGTGTTCTTGGTCTCCTGAATTCACATGGTAAAAAAAACAATGTTTTCCTCTAATCTATAAGGGATTTTACTCTGCTGTTCTGTTTAATGTTTTAACTCGCTGGTCCCAAATTGTTTTTCTCCATATTTTTGAAGCATTCCTACTGATTATACTCAAATTTTGCTGATATGATGTCTAAAAAGTATTATTCTTCCACAGGATCCATGGGTCCTCGGATCCCAGGTCCCAGTTATCCGCATCATCAGATAACAAGGACAAGAGATCCCACCTATGCCCATGCAACATGCCAAGAGAAAGTCAATGAAGACCCATCTCAATTTCTCATTTCTTATATTTCAGGGCCCCAATTCCTTGAAATGCAGGAATTAGCAGTGAGCAATTGGGAAATGCAAGGCAACTTAAAATGCAAGATGAAATCACAAAATGTGAAAGTACAGTAATTCAAACTTTCAATTTTCAGATGACCATCCCATATGAATGAAAAAGTCCACAAATGTCACAAGATTATTTGTAATACCCCTCTCTTAATGATTGATGAATGATTTCAGTCCAGTATCAGCAAGCTAAAAAATAGTTCCTGAACGATAGATCCATAATTGGTCTACCAATGCTAGGAATACTTGACATAGAGGTCAAATATAATTCAGAAAAACATTAATTGAGAAGATCTTTAGTGCTTCAAAACACTGTTACTTCAGTAAAACTTGGTTCTGTAGTATAAAAATGTTGTCATTCTCAAACAAATGATAACCTACATTTAATCTGCTGAAAGTATATTCCTTTTCAAATAAACTTTAAAAAATCACATTTGCCAAAAAAAAACACTTTACAAGTGATGATGTTTAGTGAGGTTACTAGTTTTTCAAGTGTAGGGAGCAAGTTACAATAGAGTTGATTTATTTACCCAGCACTAATGCCAAACAGGTTCAACCATTCCTTAAAGTGTATGAATAGTACCCCCCACCATTTGTGTTTTTCAGTAGGTGGCTTCGCAAATTTGTTAAATAGATCAGCCTCCCATATTTCAAACCAAAACATTAGCTAATAAAGTAAATTTCATCACATAATAAGTACATTTTAAAAAGTCATGAATAGTTGCCTTATCATATGGTGTTTTATGTTTTCCCTGTCTAACATAGTAAGAAATACGACTTAAAGAATTGAATATGAGTACTCATCAGAGATTTGACAAACATACAATCTGTCTTCTATTTCTATCATTTTCCTTTACAGTAGTAAATTTTAGTTTTCTTCTTTTGCCAAAACTTATAGGTAGTAGAAAATATTATCCCATGTAAAATAAAATTATCACAAACCATTGTACAAAGCCATTTATAAAAACTGGTAGTTAGGAATGCATTCTAAGCTATTTTTAAACTTTCTTGTTGACTACAGATTAACCTTCCAAATGGGTGGCAATGAAATCATGTCTAGGTGCTTCAGGTCTCCAGTCTTGCAAATTGTTACTTCAGATGAATGAATTATGAAAATATAAGCTGACATCAGTTCAAGTATATGCAGAATTGAAACTCCATGGAATGTATATAAACCTTTCAAAGTACTGACAGACAGTTTAACAGAATGACTATCAGGAAGTTGAAATAATGGTAATAATAGTAAAGGAATAATAGTAAAGACATAGAATGAATGAAGAATGGAACAAGGGGCAAGTACAGCTAGAATACCTAATATACACATGTGAGAAAGGAAGTGGTAAATCGGAAATAAATCTTGTAGAAGGGGTTGGTTGAGAAAGATAGAAGGAGTGACTCTGATCCCGGAACATTGGGCAATTAGATGGACATATTTAATTGTAACACACTTTCAGAACCTTTTGAAATTGAGTGAAAAAACACAACAAAAAACAAAAACACACAAAAAGCACAACCAAACATCAATCTCTATAGAGTACGATTATGACCTCTCAAAATTTTAAATAGTTAATGAAGGACAATCTTGGGAAAAGCATACAAAGCTGTTCGAAGTGAGCAATTTTGGGTAGAGGAGGATTTTTAACAGATGTAAATAGATTGTTTAAAGTTATAAATCACCTACATCTGCTGCAAATATTTTCTTCTGTGAGTTCTCTTGGTCTGAACTGGATATTCTAGTCTTGAGCCACACTTGATAGCTTGTGAAGATAGAATGGAAGAAACAAGATCAAGAACCCATTCCCATTACTCCATTGGAGAGGAAACAGTCCTCTACGTTTTCTCTCATTTCTATTGACTAGTTTTACTCATAAGTTTAAGTCAAGTGATTTGAATTATATATTTCCTTCTTTGTTCTGGCAAAGTAATTGGTCAAAATAATTCACTAAATATTATTAGCCATTTTTTTCTATCATCTGTTTTCTTGTCCAAGTGAGTCCATTAAACTTCCCCCTTGCCACGGAAACCCAGCATCAATGTTAATGAGGACAATCTCTAATGTAAAACTGTGTCTCCAAAATACCAGTCCAAGACGCTGTGATCACAAATATTTAGCTATACATTTTTCTTTTTTCTTTTACCTTAAAAGTCTTCTTGTGTCTAAAGTGCCCTCAAAAATAAGTACTCCACCAATTTTTGGATGAGTCACTTATAACCTCAAAGATATATTTTGCTAACAAGATGCTTAGAGGAAACTGAAGTATACTGCACTTTTATCTTCTCTCTTAAGACTCTCCTTAGATACCATATCAGGAACAGTGAAGTTATTCTTTGCAAAAATATTTCAATAGATTATTTTTTTCTCTTCGTCTTTCATTTGCTCAACAAGATGTATGGAGAAGAATAGAGTTGAATCACCCATACCTTGGATGACAGTGTCTTTTACAAAAGGACAATGCTCCTATGTCCTATTTCTCTATCCTCCTCTTAGCTTTTGCCTGATTTCCAACTAATCACAGATTCTTAGCTTCAAGTCTAATGAAGGTGAAGGAATATAAGGCCTCCCCCATTGCTACATTGTAGGGCTAGATCTCTGGCAGGAGGTAAGTGTGAACGACGCACTCAAGGAACACACGTTAGGAGAACAGGCTTAAGCAGGTCTGGTTTATTTCTGCACAAGGGTTGGGATTTTATAGCCCCAGGTTTCCCAACCTCCTGAGTCCTTCCCAGCCAATTACTTAGTGGGGAGTTGATGATGGGCACTGCTTGGTGACAGGCACTGATTGGGCCCCCAGGGGCATGTAGGGAGCGTGGACAGTTCATGGCTTGCAAGCTAGGCAGACGTGCCTGTGGGTCACATCTCTATGAGCAGGAAGTGTGCTTCAACTGCTACTCTAGCTGACTCAACCAGATCTGACCGGCTCTACCCACAATTTTCCCCTTTTCTATTAAAAGGACCATCATTATGGTGACCCGTTGTTGGAGGTGTTTTTGCCAGGAGTGCAAGCATTTAATAATTCCTAGGAGAGTAAGCCCTACAAGTGCAAGGCCTCCCCAGATGACCAGAGAGGATGGCAAAAACCATTGTTGTAACTTTTAAAGCACATCTTCTAAAAAGGAGGCAGCGGGAATAAGCTGTATGGTGGTCTGGTTTAGGTGGGTAAGATCATGCAGCAAGTTTTGGGTGAAGTTTAAGTACTTAAGGGACCAAGGGCCTTTGATGTAGTTACTAAGTTCAGTGAAATTGGGTGCGGGAGTGGAAAGCTGACAGACAGAAGTAGTCATAGCATTACATAGTCCTCCTTGTTGTAATCAAAGAAACGTAATCTGTTCTTGGAGCAAGTCTATTCGTTGTTGGAGCACAAGGAGGCCTCCCTTAAGATGATTGAGGGATGAGCTGGTTTATCTGTTGCATGGTGGACACGCTTTGGGACAGCAATATAGCGGCGGTGGTAGCTGAAGCCTCTGTAGCAATGATTATGGACCCGATTGCAAGGATCAATCCTAGTGCTCTTTTACTGCGCGGACGAATCAATTGAACCTGGGAAAATTGAGAGTCATTAGTAGCCAGAACAATAAATGGGGGAACACGTACCAAACGTGCAAAAGGATATGAGCCATTGGGTTGCCAGTGATTGCTGAGAGTGCCAGTAGCGAAGGAGTTGTCACCTAGACAAAAAAATAACGGGGCTCTAACCACTACCATTCCTGACACCTGGTCATATCCAGATCAGTTACAGAGACGAGTATTGGCCAATAGGAAAGGGGACAAACCGAGGCAGGAATATGATGAGCAAACGATTGACATGGGGAGTCCTAGGTCTCCCAATCGTCCTCCTGAAGAGTCATAAAACTCCTTTAGATTTTGTGGTTTGTGATCTTTTTCAGATTGGTTGTATATAGCTGGGTCTCTACCCTTAAAAGAGTTTTAAAAGAGAAACTATGAAGATGAAGCAGTGGGTGAGGCTTCAATAGACTTAAAGCCAAGAAGCTGTGTTTAATTGGAAATCAGGAAAGAGCTGAGAGGAGGACATACAAGTAGGACACAGAAGCGTTGTCCTTTTGTAACAGACCTTTCTTCCAAGGAATGGGTGATTTACCTCTATTCTTCTCCATACATCTTGGTGAGCAAATGCAAGAACAAGAGAAAAAAATTATATTGTAATAATTTTGCAAAGAATAACTTCACTGTTCCTGATATGGTATGTAAGGAGAGTCTTAAGTGAGAAGATAAAAATGGAGTATTTTTTGGTTTCCTCTAAGCATCTTGTTAGCAAAATATATCCTTGAGGTTAGAATTGATTGAAACAAAAAGTGATGGAGTACTTATTTTTCTGGGCAATTTAGACACAAGAAGACTTTCAAGGTATAGGAAAAATAAAAAAGTTAGCCAAGTATTTGTAATCACAGCTTCTTTGACTGGTTTTGTGGAGACAATTTTTACATTAGATTTGTCCTCATTAACATAGATGTTGTTTCATGGTAACCAAATGCAAGAGGAAAGTTTAATGAACTCGCTTAGTCAATTAAACAGCATAATCAAGAAAATGGCAAATAATCTTTAGTGAATTATTTGACCAATTACTTTGCCAGAATAAAGAAAGAAAATGTAATGCAAAAAGAATTGACCTAAAAGTATGAATAAAATGTAGTGAAGAGAGATGAGAGAAAAAATAGTGGATTGTTTTCTTTACAGTGGAGTAATGGGTTCTTCATCTTGTTTCTTCCATTCCATCTTTCCAAGCTATCAATTGTGGTACAGGACTGGAGTATCCAGTTCAGACAAAGAGAACTCATAGAAGAAAGATAATATTTGCACAGATATAGGTGATTTATAACCTTAGATAATCTATTTAAATCTTTTCGGAATCCTCCCCTACACCAAACTGCCCTCTTTGAACATCTTTGTTTGCTTTTACCAAGACTTCCGTCCATTAACTGCTTAAAATTTTTGAGAGGTCATATTCATACTCCCTAGAGAGTGCTGTTTGGTTGTGATTTTTATGTGTTTTTGTGTTTTTTAACTGAATTTCCAAAGGTTGTGCAAGTGTCTTACAATTAAATATGTCCAGCTAATTATCCATTGCTCCTGGATCACAGTGACTCCTTCTACCATTCTCAACCACCCCCTTCCCCAAGATTTATTTCCGATTTACCACTTCCTTTCTCAAATGTGTAGATTGAGTATTCTAGCTGTACTTGCCCCTTGTTCCATTTTTCATTCATTCTATGTCTTTACTATTATGCCTGTCTGGTTTCAACTACCTGATAGTCATTCTGTTAAACTGTCTGTTAATATTTTAAAGGTTTATATACATTCCATGGAGTTTCAATCCTGCATATACTTGAACTGATGTCAGCTTATATTTCCATAATTCATTCATCTGCAATAACAATTTGCAAGACTGGAGACTTGAAACACCTAGACATGATTTTATTCTCATTCATTTGAAGATTAATCTTTAGTCAAAAGAAAGTTTAAAAATGGCTTTGAATGTATTCTTAACTACCAGTTTTTATAAAGGGCTTTGTAAAATGATGTGTGATTATTTTATTTTACATGGAATAAGACTTTCTACCTCCTATAAGTTTTGGAAAAAGAAGAAAACCAACATTTACTACTATAGAGGAATATGATAGAAATAGAAGATAGATGTTGTCACATCTCAGATGAGTACCCATACTCAAGATTTAAAGACATATTTATTACTATGCTAGATAGAGGGAAAACAAAACAGTATATGATAAGGCAAGTATTTATGACTTTTTAAAATGCCCCTTATTAAGTGATGAAATTTACTTTATTAGCTAACGTTTGGGGTTGAAATATGGGAGGCTGATCCATTTAACAAATTTCTGGAAGGCACCTACTGAACAACACAAATGGTGCGTGGTACTATTTCTAGATTTTAATGAATGTTTGAACCTGTTTGACATTAGTGCTGGGTAAATAAATCAACTCTATTGTATCTTGCTCCCTACACTTGAAAAACTTGTAATGTCACTAAGTGTCATCTACTTATCAAAGGTTATTTTGGCAAGTGTGATTTCAAAAAGTTTATTTGAAAAGGAATACACTTTCAGGAGATTAAATGTAGTTTGGTTTGAGAATGACAACCTTTTTATACCACAGAACCAAGTTGTACTAAAGTACCAGTGTTTTGAAGCACTACCGATCTTCTCAATTAATGTTCTGCTGAATTACATTTGACCTCTAAGTCAAGTTTTCCTGACCATGGTAGATCAATCACGGATCCATCCTTACAGGAACTATTTTTTGGGCCCACTTATGCTGGACTGATATATTACATTAGTCATTAGGGGAGGGGTATTAAAAATAATCTTGTGACATTTTCTGATCTTGTTCACTCATATGGGCTGGCCATCTGTAAATTCAGTTTGAAATACAGTAATTTCTCTCGATTTTATGACTTCATCTTTCATTTTAAGTTGCCTTGCATTACACAATTGCTTGCTGCTAATTCTTGTTTCTCAAGGAATTGGAGCCCTGAAATATAAGAAATGAGAAATTGAGATGGATTTTCAGTTACTTTCTGCTGGCATGTTGCATAGGCTTAGGTGAGAAGTCTTGCCCCTGTTATCTAATGATGCAGGTAACTCAGCCATAAGATATTAGGACCCATGGGTCTATAGAAAAATAATGTCTTTTAGATATCATATTAGCACAATTGGAGTATAATCTGTAGGAATGCATCAGAAATATGGAGAAAAACATTTTGGGACCAGTGAGTTAAAACAATAAACAGAGCATCAGAGTAAAATCTCTTATAGATTAGAGGAAACAACATTGATTTTTAACAATGTGAATTCAGAAGACCATGAACACATAGAAGGTATCACAAGTTTATATCGAAGATATTGCATTGATACTTTTTATATTCTAATATATATTCTAAACCTAATTATTTATATTCCAATTCTATTTATTGGAATAAATAAATATCAATTTACTTTTCAAATTATCAATTGATTCTAGTAAGTTTCACTGTGTGAAATATAAAATCAGCACATATAAATATAAAATATATAACTATATATAACATAATATAATGGCACATGTTTTGCATTGTTCTGTTTTGGTTAGGGTATCAAAAGCAACTCTGTTTTAAAGTATTATTCCATTATCTCTACCTCAGTGTTTGGTAGAGTTACACTTAAACCTTTACCTTTTGTAGATTTACAGACTGAAGGCAAGAGGAAACATTACCAATTTATGGCCTAATATCAAGGAGAAACATATGGACTTCTCCTGGAGCTATGAAAATATTTGGTGATAGAAAAGCATTAGTCTAAGTTCCTGCCTGGTTGGAAGGTAGATAGGCCAGGACATTAGGTAATCATGCATATGAACAATTTTTTCACCTTCTTGGCTTTAGCTACTTTTGAAATGGTAGGTATAATAAAAAATTATATTTTGATAAAAACCTTCTAGTCTGAAAAGTTCTGTCTGAAATATTCATCTTTCTATGATCCCTTGGAACTAAGACTTGTTTTGTTCAAGTAAGACAATTTACACTATCAGGGTAAGATATTCTGGTTGGTCTGATATTACATGGAAGAATGGTAAAGTGTCAAGTAGACATTTGTGCCAATGAGACTTCATTTGGGAAAATTTCAGCTGCAGAAGTTTAGAAGTAGCTCTTAAGCAAGGTTTACTTTGAATCTGTTAGCTACACAGAGCTAACTCAGTTGGATAAATAAGTACTTGAAAAAGCCATCCCCTTTAGTCCTAGCTAAAAATGCTTCAAAGTATGATTAAATCTAAAATGAAAAAGATTTAAAATAGTCATTGACAAAAAATTGCAAACGTGAGCAATCAATTGAACAATATAATTATTTTCCATTATACACAGAATTTTGGGGAAAGAAGATCAGTAGCATTGTTAGGAACAATAATGTTTCCTTGTTACAAATAGGCACCCAAGGATATAATCCTGTATAAATATTGCATCATTAACTACCTAAATTTAGAGGACATTATATGCTTCAGCAGCACATATATCAAAATTACACCAATACAGAGATTAACATGGCAATTGCAAAGGATGATATGAAAATCTGTGAATTATTCCATAATTTTCATTCTTCAGATGCAAGAAATGAAAAACAATTATTAAAAAGTTGATTACAAAATTACAAGTGTAACAATACATGTAATTCATATAAATAAAAGTTAGTTTGACATCAGTGTATTAAATCTTCACCTTAGAAAGGCCTTTACATTGCATAATCTTTATAAAACTTTTAAAATTAGACAACATTGTGATTTTATTCCAAAGAAATATACTATAAAGACCTAGTAAAAAAGGAATCTTAAACTGTTTTGGTATGGAATGCAATCTGAAAGGACACATTTATTAATGAACCTATATATTATAAAACAATGTAGTATTCAAAGTTTTATATCTAGGAAAGAATAAAATAGATCATGGGCATTATACAAACAGAATACAGAATATTTTAAAGTATAATTTTTCAGATAAGCACCAGAAATAACTTTAGTTTCTTTAGTACTCATTTCAACAGATAAATTAAAATTATATCTGAATAAAAAAAGCAAAAACTCGAGGGGGTCCAAGATGGCGATGGGGAAGTAGGGGAATGCCACAGCTCTCCCTAACCAAAAAGAGAGTTCGAGTTCCAACATTTAATCTCCCCAAGATACCGACAACAAAAAAATCAACATCCAGAGAAAAACAGGAGTAAAAAGAAGAATTTCACAACAGAGAAGCATGAAGACCCCTCCCCCAACATCTAATGGTCACAAAGTAGCATGCCAAGCCATGGCCAGCCTGGCCTGGTGGGAGCTGCCGGTGGCCCAGAGACACAGGGAGCTGTGTGCAGATCACCCGCACCAAAGCCCCTTGAGGTACCAGTGTCAGAACGCTGATCGTGACGAATGAAGAAACCTCCGAGCAGGGAACTTACACAAAGATCCCACCCCTTCCCCTCACTCTCCATTCGAGCAGAGAGGCTCCATCCCAACAAAGCCACTCAGCCCCATGGCAGGAACCTCAGAGATACATGAGATGCCCACAGAACACCAGAGCAGAAGAACTGAAAGGAACTGATGCTGATCAAGAGAGCGCAAACAGAGACAAACCCCAGAGATCAGCACCTGCACAGAGGCCCCTTCCCCACCCCTCGGGTGGAGGCCGGAGGCCCATCCCATGGAGTGGACCCAAACAGTATCAATGGAGGCAGTGACAGAAAAGAAACACACGGAGCCACCACCTCTCAGCCTAGCCCACAGCTACCTCAATTGAACTCTCACTGCAATGGCAACCAGCAATCTACATCACACAGAAACAACTAGCTCCAGGGTGAGTACCCCACAGGGGACAGTGTATTCCTCAAGGGAGACCAGAGCTGGTGGGAATCCCCAGACCCCCTACCCCAAAACCTGCACCACAGGACCCACTAAAACTAGAAACTGTTCAAGAGCTCCACCAGCCCATGGATCACACTCAGCTGGCAAGGCTTGAACAAGAGAGACCCTGGAAGGAAGCTTAAATGCCCAAGCCTGGAACAATGCCACTGGGTCAAGACACCCAACGGTGGAAGAAATTTGAACTGTGTACTCCAAGCTGCGTAATCTAGGTGGGATACATAGCAGCACAGGTCCATCAGGTGTGCACCAGGCTGGGGTCTGGGACCAGGCCTGGGGATCTGGTGCCTGAGCAACATAACTAACTCCTCCCAACTGAAATCAGAAGGTGAGTATATGCTTCAGCAGAGGGGAGAAAAACAGGGGAAACCACCCCTGGTAACCATGCCTGTGACAGCAAAAGACACAGGGGGTTCAGGACAAGAGAAGCCCAATCCCCACAAGAACCCGACCCATGTATTCTAGGCTGGGAATTGAACAACACAGGCCTCCAGCACCTGATAATAGTCAGGGGCTCAGGCTGGTAAGTTGCTCAGCAGTACAGTGCTTGTCTTATGTGCAAGAGGCCCTGGATCTGATTCCTCAACAAAACATAAGCAGAAAGGGCCAGATGTGGTGCTATGGGTCAAATGGTAGGGTGCCAGCCTTGAGCTGAAGAGCTGAGGGACAGCACCCAAGACCAGAGTTCAAGCCTACAACTAGCCAAAAAGTAAAACAAAACAAAACATCAGGAGACCATAGCAGACTACAGCATCTGGGAGAGTACATCCAGCACATCCGAACTCGCCAAGAGCACCTGTAGGAACAAACAGGAGCAATCTAGGCTGCTCAACCCTTCTAAAGGAGGGAACTGCCAGTGATCTACAGCAGAGAGCTGAGAATCCTGTGTGGGTCAGACCAGCAGCTGGAGGTCGGCCCCCAACAGAACTGAGATCAGGTACAGACTCTCTCTACCAGCACAGAAACAGTAATCAAGCGAAGACAGACACCTATTGACCAAAACAAAATTTCAGATTAGTCTGCAATAATCCCTGAATCCCCATGAGAAAATTACAGAGAAATATTACAAGGTTTATCAACACTTAGGATAGCAAGCTATCTCTAAAAGCCAGCAGCAATCCAGGGGAGAGCCCCAGTGGGAGAAAAGCAGGAATGGAAGACAAACACTATATCCAAGACATGCTGGAGGCAATGACTCAAGAATAAAGTGAGAAATAGACCAGAATTTGAAAGAACACTGGGTCGAAATACCAAAAGAGGTGCAGGACATCAAACAGGAGATGCATGCAAAAATAGAGGTAGCACACACCTCACTAAGCTGTGAGATAAGTGACAAAATAGAGGCAGTACATACCTCATTAAGAGGTGAGATTAGTATTTTGAAAACCAACATTGAATCCATTGAAATCAACAATGAGTCCCTTTCCTCCATGCAAACCACAATGGAAACCACAGTTAACAGAGTGAACAAAATGGAATACAGAAGACAGAATACATCAACTGGACCAAAAAATGACAGATATTGAAAAATCACTTAAATTATACCAAAGGGAAATTCAAGGACAAGCAGATAGTGCCAAGAAATTTAACCTTCATATACGAAGATGAGGAATATCAAAACAAGGGAATGCAGCACCTATTCCACAAGATAATCGGTGAAAATTTTCCCCATCTCTAAAAAGAACATCTTACCCACATAACAGAAGCATATAGAACACCTAACAAGCAGGATCCCAGGAGAAACACTTCTAGACACATTATTGTATAAATGATAGATCTGAATGATAAGGAAACAAACTTGCATGCAGCAAAAATGAAGAAGGAGCTATACTACTATAGGAAAAATATTACAATCACTACAGATCTCTCCACACAAACACTGAATGCAAGAAAGGCCTGGGAAAGTACCACAGGAGCACTGAGAGCCAATAACTGCCAACCCAGACTGATATACTCGGCAAAGCTAGCATTCACATTCCATGGAGAAATGAAAATTTTTATTAGCAAAGAAAAAACTAAATTAACACATAAACATTAAGCCAGCATTACAAAGACTACTAAAAGGTGGAACACAACCTGAGAAAAGCAACCAGGAACAGGGACCTGCACCCAGACAAGCATTAATAGAAGTCTATCTGAGCAAGGACAGAGGAAAAGAAAAAAGAAAAACAGTGACAATAATGCATCTCTCTATTCTATCTCTTAAGATTAACGGACTTATTTCACCAATCAAAAGAAAAAGAACTGCAGATTGGATCCTAAAACAGGACCCATCCATCTGTTGCCTTCAGGAGGCCCACCTCTAAGCCAAACATGCAAACAAACTCAGAGTGAAGGGTTAGAAAAGGATCTACCAATCAAATGCCCCTAATAAGAAAGCAGGTGTAGCAATCCTTATATCTGATAAAATAAACTTGTCATTAAAATCATTACAGTGTCAAACCATCCCTGCATCTCTGGGATGAAGCCTAACTGGTCATAATGTATGACTTTTTTATGTGTTTCTGGATTCTTTTAGCTAGAATCTTGTTAAGGATCTTTGCACCTGAGTTCATCAAGGAAATTGGCCTGTAATTCTCCTTTTTGGTTGGGTCTTTGCATGGTTTGGGGATGAGTGTGATATTGGCTTCTCTGTTTCTCTGAAGAGCTTGAGGAGTGTGGGTATTAGTTCTTCTTTAAAGGTCTTACAGAATTCTGCTATGAATCCATCTGGTCCTGAGCTTTTTTTTGTTGTTGGAAGACCTCTGATTGCTTCCTGTATCTCGTTGTAGGATATTGACTTATTTAATTGGTTCACTTCTTTGCTCAGTTTGGGCAACTTGGATTTCTCTAAAAATGCATCCATTTCTGCCAGGTTTTCTTCCTTTAGAGAGTATAACTTTTGAAAGTAGCCCATTAGGATTGTTTGGATATATTGGGTACGTGTTATGATTTTTCCCGTGGCATCCCTAATCTTGTTAAAATGGGTTTCCTCTCTTATTTTTTTTAATTAATCTTGCCAACGGTCCATCAATTTTGTTTATTTTTTCAAAGAACCAGCTTTTTGTTTGGTTAATTTTGGCTGTAATTATCTGATTTTCTAATTGGTTAATCTCTGCTCTTAATTTGGTTATCTGGCTCCATCTAGTAACTTTAGGTTCCATTTTTTCATGTTTTTCTAGCTGTTTTAATTGCAACATGAGATTATTTACTTGGTCTGTCTCCATTTTCTTGATGTGGGCAATGAGGGCGATAAATTTACCCCTCAGGACAGCTTTTGCTGTGTCCCACAAGTGTCTTTGCGAGGTTTTTTTTTTTTATTTTCATTGAGTTGTAGGAAATGTTTTATTTCTTCTCTGATCTCTTCCATTACCCAAACATTGCTAAGAAGTGTGCTGTTCAATTTGCATGTATTAGAGAAATTTCTGCCGTATGCTTTGTTATTGAGAACTAGCTTGATTCCACTATGGTCAGATAGGATACAGGGGATTATGTCGTCACTTTGTATTTGGTTAAGTTCCTTGCATGAACTATGATATAGTCTATTTTGGAGAAAGTTCCATGAGCTGCTGAGAAGAATGTGTACTGTGTTGTGTTACGGTGAAATACTCGGTAGATATCAGTTAATTCCGCTTGAAGTATGGCCTCACTTAATTTGGTAGCTTCTTTTTCAATCCTCTGGGTGGTAGGCCTGTCCTTTGGTGAGAGTGGTGTGTTGAGGTCTCCTAGTACTATCGTATTGGGATCTATTTTATTCTGTAAGTCAATAAATGTAATCCAACTCATCAACAGAGCCAAGGTCAAGAATCACATGATTTTTGCCACAGATGCAGAAAAGACCTTTGATAAAATTCAACATTCATTCATGCTAAAGGCTCTGGAGAAAATAGAAATAGCAGAAACATTTCTTAAAACAATTAAACCAGTTATGACAGACCAATAGCCAATAATACACTTAATGGGGAAAAGCTACAACCAATTCTCCTAAAATCAGGAATAAGGCAAGGATGCCTACTGTCTCCACTGCACTTCAATATAGTCCTGGAAGCCTTAGCCAGGTCAATAAGGCAAGAAAAATACATGAAAGGGATCCGCATAGGGAAAGAAGAGACTAAACTATTCCTTTTTGCAGACAACATGATACTATACCTTCATGATCCCAAAAACTCCATCCCCAAACTCTTAGAAATCATAAATCACTTCGGCAAAGTAGCAGGATACAAAATAAACCCACAAAAATCAGTTGCCTTCCTGTACACTGACAATGTACAAGAAGAGAGGGAAATAAAGGGAGTAACCCCATTCACAATAACGTCCCCCAAAATAAAATATTTAGGAATTAACCAAAGATGTAAAAGAACTATTTAATAAAAACTATAAAAAGATAAAGACAGAAATTGCAGAAGACTCTAGGAAATGGAAAGACTTCCCATGCTCTTGGATAGGCCAAGTTAATATAGTGAAGATGGCAATACTGCCAAAATTAATATACAAATTCAATGCATTCCCTATTAAAATCCTAATGACTTACATCACTAAAATACAGAAAACAGTCCAAAAATTCATATGGAACAACAAAAGACCTAGAATAGCCAAACCAATTCTAGGGAATAAAGGCAAAATGGGAGGGATATCCATGCTGCACTTCAAACTATACTACAGAGCTATAATAATAAAGACAGCATGGTACTGGCACAAAAACAGACCAGAAGACCAATGGAACAGAATAGAAGATCCAGAAATAAATCCACAGGCCTAGAGTCAGCTGATATTAAACAAAGGAGCCCAAGACATACAATGGAAGAAACACACCCTCTTCAACCACTACTGCTGGGAAAACTGGGCTGCCACATGCAGAAAAGTAAAAGTGGACCCCAGCCTATCACCATGCACCAACATCAACTCAAAATGGATTAAAGATCTTAACATTAAAACTGAATCTCTGAAACTACTGCAGGACAGAGTAGGAGAGACACTTGTACTAATAGGCACAGGAAGGAACTTCCTGAACAGAGTCCCAGGATCACAACAAATTGGAGAGAGACTCAACAAATGGGCCAACATTAAAATATAAATCTTCTGCACAGCTAAATCTATTGCAACCAAGCTAGAAAGACAAATAACTAATTGGGAAAAAATATTTACCAGCAATATATCAGACAAGGGGTTAATATCCAGTATATACAGGGAACTCAAGAAACTAATTCCTCCTAAACCTAACAAACCAATTACTAAATGGGCAAGGGAAGTAAAGAGGGACTTCTCAGAGGAAGAAATAAAAATGGCAAAGAAAGACATGAGGAAATGTTCATCATCCCTGTTGGTGAAGGAAATGCAAATAAAGACAAAGATACCACCTTACCCCAGTCAGAATGTCACACATCCAGAAATCATCCAATGACAATTGCTGGAGGGTATGTGGAGAAATAGGAACCCTATTACACTGCTGGTGGGAATGTACACTTATACAACCACTTTGGAAACCACTCTGGAGGGTCCTTAGAAAGATAAAGATTGACCTCCCTTATGACCCAGTCATACCACTTCTAGGCATCTACCCTGAACAATAGGAAACAATATACAAGGACACGTGCACCTCAATGTTTATTGCAGCACTGTTCACAATAGCTAGGATATGGAAACAACCCAGATGCCCCAACACAGATGAATGTATCCAAAAATTTTGGTATCTACAAACAATGGAATATTATGCAGCCATTAGAAATGACAAAATAATGGCATTTGCAGGGAAATGGATGGAGCTAGAAGGTGATCATGTTGAGCAAGGTAAGCCAAGAGCAAAGAGACAAACGGTACATGGTCTCCCTGATAAGTGGATGCTAAATCCAAAATGTTAGGTGATACGACAAAATTAACAGGACTTAAGAAACAAAGAACTCCCACTCATCTGGTCGAAACACTACTAAATATCCCCATACTGCTGATCACATGTATGTTGTATTGTGTTCACTGTTATATGTTATAGACTGTGATAGACAATTTGCTCCAGGAAATTTAGAATGAACTTGTGACTTTAAAGGAGCATCATTATTTCACAATACTGTGAAATTTGGGAAGTTATGTAATCACTTAATCACAATTTTTCAAAAAAAAGAACCTCGGGGAAGTAAGGAGGGCAGGGATGGTAGGAGGAAAACAATGCAGGGGGTAACAATGCTCAATAGGAAGTGTACTCATTACCTTGCTCATGTAACTGTAACCCTATGTATAGTATCTTTACAATAAAAAATTTTAAAAAAAGATCCAATCAACAGTAAAAAAATAAACTAAAATCAATACAAAAAGACAAGGATGGACACTACATATTAATACAGGAAACAATACAAGAGGGGGATATTACCATAATCTACCTAACATTCCCCAAACATTGGTGCACCCAAATATGTTAAGCAAATACTCTCAAACTTACAGAATAAAATAGATCCAATATGATAATACTAGGAGACTTTAACACCCCACTCTCACCAAAGGACAGGTCTACCAACCAGCATATTGGCAAAGAAGCTATCGAATTAATGAGGCCATACCTCAAGCAGAACTGACATTTACCAAGTATTTCACCCTAAAAACAACATAGTACACATTCTTCTCAGCAGCTCATGGTACTTTCTCCAAAATAGACCATATAATAGTTCATGTAAGAAACTTAAGCAAATTCAAGGGATTGACATAATCCCCTGTATCCTATCTGACAATAGTGGAATCAAGCTAGTTCTCAATAACAAAACATACTGCAGAAATTACTAAAATACATGGAAATTGAACAGTTCACATCAAAGCAATGCCTGGGTAATGGAAGTGATTAAAGAAGAAATTTAAAAAATTCCTAGAACTCAATGAAAATGAAAATGCATCGCAAAAACCTTTTGGGACACAGCAAAAGCTGTCCTGATGGACAAATTTATTGCCATCAGTGCCCAGATCAAGAAAATAGAGACAGACCAAGAAAATAATCTCATGTTGCAAATAAAACAGCTAGAAAAACATGAAAAAATGGAACCTAAAGTTGCTAAACACAGCCAGATAGCCAAACTAAGAGCGGAGATTATCCAAATAGAGAATTGGAGAATCATAGCCAAAATTAACCAAACAAAAAGCTGGTTGAAAAAACAAATAAAATTGATAGATATTTGGCAAGATTAATTTTAAAAAGAAGAGAGGAAACCCATATTAACAGGATTAGGGATGCTACGGGAAAAATCACAACACGTACCCAAGATGCCCAAACAATTTTAACGGACTACTTTCAAAAGTTATACCCTCTAAAGAAAGAAAACCTGGCAGAAATGGATGCATTTTCAGAGAAATACAAGTTTCCCAAATTGAGCAAAGAAGAAGTAAATCAATTAAATAAGCCAACATCCTACAACGAGATACGGGAAGCAATCAGAGGTCTTCCAACAACAACAAAAAAAGCCCAGGACCAAATGAATTCACAACAGAATTCTATACGATCTTTAAAGAAGAAGTAATACCTATACTCCTCAAGCTCTTCAGAGAAACAGAGAAGGAGGGAGCTAACCCAAACACATTCTACGAAGCCAATATCACATTCATCCCCAAACCAGGCAAAGACCCAACCAAAAAGGAGAATTACAGGCCAATGTCCTTTATGAACACAGGTGCAAAGGTCATTAACAAGATTCTAGCTGACAGAATGCAGAAACACATAAAAAAAAACCATACACTAAAACCATGTAGGCTTCATCCCAGAGATTCAGGGATGGTTTAACATACGTAAGTCAATAAATATAATCCAACACATCAACAGAGCCAAAGTCAAGAATCATATGATTATCTCCACAAATGCAGAAAAAGTTTTTGATAAAATTCAACATTCATTCATGCTAAAAGCTCTGGAGGCAATAGAAATAGAAGGAACATTTCTTAAAACATTATAAGCCATTTACAACAGACCAATAGCTAATACTATACTTAATGGGGAAAAGCTACAACCAGTTCTCTTAAAATCAGGAACAAGGGGACTGGGAAGGTGGCTCAGTGGTAGAGCACTTGCCTTGCATGCCTGAGGCCCTGGGTTCGATTCCTCAGCACCACATAAGCAAAAAGAAAAAAGCCAGAAGTGGCGCTGTGGCTCAAGTGGTAGAGTGCTAGCCTTGAGCTGAAGAGCTGAGGGACAGCACCCAGGCCCAGAGTTCAGGCCCCATGACCGGACCCCCGAAAAAAAATCAGGAACAAGGCAAGGATGCCCACTGTCTCTACTCCTGTTCAATATAGACCTGGAACTCTTAGCCAGGTCAGTAAGGCAAGAAAAAGACATTATAAGGATCTGTATAGGGAAAGAAGAAATTAAACTATCCCTTTTTACAGATGACATCATACTATACCTTCACGATCCCAAAAATTCCATCCCCAAACTCTTAGAAATCATAAATCACTTCGGCAACGTAACAGGATACAAAATAAACCCCCCAAAACCAGTTGCATGCCTGTACACTGACAATGTACAAGCAGAGAGGGAAATAAAGGAAAGCAAGCCCATTCACAATAACATCCCCCAAAATAAAATATTCAGGAAGTAACCTAACCAAAGATGTAAAAGAACTATTTAATGAAAACTATAAAAAGTTAAAGAAAAAAATTACAGAGGACACTAGGAAATGGAAAGACCTCCCATGCTCTTATATAGGCAGACAATATAGTGAAAATGTCAATACTGCCCAAATTAATATACAAATTCAATGCAATTCCTATTAAAATCCCAATGATGTATATCTCTGAAATATAGAAAACAGTCCAAAAATTCATATAGAACCAAAAAAGACCTAGAATATCCAAAATAATTCTAGCAACTAAAGACAACATGGGAGGTATACCCATGTCAAACTTCAAACTCTACTATAGAGCCATAATAACAAAGACAGCATGGTACTGGCACAAACACAGACCCGAAGACCAATAGAATAGAATAGAAGATCCAGAAATAAATCCACATGCCTACAGTCAGCTGACATTTGACAAAGGAACCAAAGACAGACAATGGAAGAAACACAGCCTCTTCAACCACTAATGCTGGGAAAACTGGGTGGCCATATGCAGAAGAATAAAAGTGGCCACCAGCATATCACCATACACCAACATCAGCTCAAAATGGATCAAAGACCTTAGCATCAAACCTGAATCTCTGAAACCACTGCAGGCAGAGTAGTACTTATAGGCCCAGGAAAGAATTTCATGAACAGAGTCCCAGGGTCACAACAAATTGGAGTGAGACACGACAAATGGGACTACCTTAAAATAAAAAGCTAAAGCTATCGCAACCAAGCTAGAAAGACAACCAATAAATTGGGGAAAATATTTACCAGCAATATATCCGACAAGGGGTTAATATCCAGTATATACAGGGAACTCAAGAAACTAATCCCTCCAAAACCTAACAAACCAATTACTAAATGGGAAAGGGAACTAAAGAGAGACTTCTCAGAAGAAGAGATAAAAATGGCAAAGAAACACATTAGGAAATGTTCACCATCCCTGGTTTTGAAGGAAATGTAAATAAAGACAATCATGAGATACCACCTTACCCCAGTCAGAATGTCCCACATCCTCAAGTCAGCCAATGACAAATGCTGGAGGGTATGTGGAGAAAGAGGAACCCTACTACACTGCTGTTGGGAATGTACACTCATACAACCACTTTGGAAAACAGTCTGGAGGGTCCTAAGAAAGCTAAATATTGACCTCCCTTATGACCCAGTCATACCACTTCTAGGCATCTATCCTGAACAACAGGAACCAGTATACAAGGACACATGCACCTCCATGTTTATTGCCGTACTGTTCGTAATAACCAGGATATGGAAACAACCCAGATGTCTCACCACAGATGAATGGATGCCAAAATTGTGGTATCTATACACAATGGAATATTATGCAGCCATTAGAAATGACAAAATAATGGCATTTGCAGGGAAATGGATGGAGCTAGAAGGTGATCATGTTGAGCAAGGTAAGCCAAGAGCAAAGAGACAAACAGTACATGTTCTCCCTGATAAGTGGATGTTAAAACCAAAATGTTAGGTAATACGACAAAATTAACAGGACTTAAGAAACAAAGGACTTCCACTCATCTGGTCGAATCTCTACTAAATAACCCCATGCTGCTGATCACATGTATGGTATATATGTGTACAATGGAGGGGAACCAGGAAGATGACATAGAAGTAGAGGGAATCAGGGAAAAACCTGTCAGCTGCACTGGACACTGACCAAAATGAACTAAGCAAGTTAATGGCAGGGATGGGAGGGAGAAACAATTGGGAAAAAGGGAACAGCTGATGTTATGCAAAACAAAAGAAATGTACATACCAACCAATGTGGAAGGAATAACTGTATCGCAAAGCTCATAGAACTCATAAATGTTATAGACTGTGATAGACAATTTGCTCCAGAAATGTTAGAATGTGTTTGTGACTTTAACTGAGCATCACTATTCCACAATACTGTGAAATTATGTAACCACTTAAGTACAATAAAAATACCAAAAACTCTCCAGAAATCATTATAGATGTATAAAACTAACTCTTGAATACATTTTGACATCAAAGTCATGCAATTCACTTGGAAGACTTCCATGGAATCCATTAATTGTTACAATAAGCTATTGTTGTTATTTGGATCGTGAAAATATTTAGTATGGAAACAAAAAATGCAATGGCATTTTTGAAATTTAATAAACTTAACCGAACAATTATGATTTAGGAGAGCAATTTGTGCAGCTTTGTAAAACTTCAAAGAGATAGTGGTACATACTTATCCTTTTGGCAATATCAAATACAGTTTCTTCCAAGTTGTTCTTCAGACCTGATTTGACATAATGGTTCAACAGAAGCAGATCCAACATGTCTTTGCTATCTCTATTCCCAGCAGCATGAAGCAAGAGGGCCATTGGTATCTGAATCATGATGAAGTAAGAAAAAAGCCACTCTAGTATTATTCCAGATATAATCACTGCGCAGGGTTGTCCACCCATCTACAGTTATTGCATGAATATCTGCCGCTTGAGCCAACAACTCATGGACAGTGTCTAAGTGTCCACTGTAGGCTTCCTAATGAATCTGGGTATACTCATCGTCATCTCTAGTATTCACATGAGTGGCTTTTTTGGAAAGTAGTCTCCGCACTGTAATAACCTGATTATTTTCAGCAGCCCAAAGAAGAAATTTGCATGGATCCTTCTCCATTTTTTTTGCAATTGATACCATTCCTCACTTTTTCATCATGTTCCTCATATTCCTAAGAATTGCCTAACTAGAGGCTTTGAGTGACAGTGAGAATGAGGTGTCCATGTATTTCCCTAATAGTTCACATTAGTTGAACTGTTCAGAAAAATCCGGTTAATTTTCTGCATCTGTTTTTTCACCGTGATTTATTTTCCCCTTTTCCATTTTTACTATTCGAAATTATTCTAACTGGAGAGAATGGAATTGATGAGAGCAGAGGAAAGATTTTCTTCCATATTCAAAGATACAGACTGAAAATAAGGACCAGTAGTGTCTTCATGTGCAGCTTATTCTAGGAATGAGAAAAGATGAAATAATGCCCTCTATATAAATCATTTGGGAAATGGCAGAGCAGAAAGTAAAATGATGCAACCAAAAATATAAAAGCAAAATAAATTACAATAATTATAGAGCAATCCTCTTACCTATGAGAAACATTAAAGAGAGAGGAAAAGAGACGATGTGCAATGACCTAGATAGCCACAAATGCATGCCTCTGATTAATTTATAGAGCAAACAGAATTTTATGTTTTAAAAAAGATGGAAATAAAATTTGTGTATTTACTTGAATTTGGTAAATACATTTTTAGCAGCCTCCATGAGGAGACGTAGGTTTAATCTTATTGCAGACAAGAATCTAAATTCTTGATAATTCTAGGAACAGATCTGAATGAAATCAGTTGAATCACACTTTGCATGTACAATGAAGGAATAGGTCCAGGCTAGGAAAGCAGCAAAAGGAGGTAGGCCGATTGTATATGTGACAAAACTTTGTGGAAAATGGTATTGAGCATTACTTATGTTGATTCACTTGCACTGGAAGCATGATTCTGGACAATTGCTTACTGATTCTCAACTATTGCTTTGATCATTATATTCTCCAAAAAGACAAAGTGAGATTTATTTGATAGCAAAGAACTACTAATACATTTTTATTTCGCATTAAGCACCTTCAATCATTGAAACCACATGAAGAAAATAGACAGGCCTATTTTTTTAGATGAAAACAAGTGTCTTTAAAAAAACAAGGAATGTAACTAGTCATGTAAAGGACTTCTATTTTAGTACTACATTATACAATTTTTTTTCTAATTTTGGGTACCAATAAATAATGGATCTATTAGAAAGCTCTTAAAACTCATATGTCCAATTGTGAGTTCTCTTATACTATATCATGGTATTTTTTGTGTATGTTCTTAAGAAGAAATTTACATTACTAACTTGAATTTCTGACAGGACAAAATCATCACTGTACATCTTGCTTCTATACTCTCATTTTTAAATTACTATCTAAGTATGTGCATTAGATAACTATAGAGGAAAAAGCAAAAGCCACACTGGTGGCTCATGTCATTAATCGTAGCTAATCAGAAAGATGAAATCTGAGGACTGTGGTTTGAAACCAGATCAAACAAAAAAAAGTCCATTAGATTCTGCTTTGAAAGAAACCAACAAAAGCTAGAACTGGAGCTGTGGTATAAGCAGTAAAATGATATCCTTGAGAAAACTAAAACAAAAAAATAACAAATTCTGGGACAGAGACAGGCCCTGAGTTCCAGCTTTAGTATTAGCACCAAACAAATAATTGAATTAATTAGTTAATTAAGTAATTAAATATAAATAAAGTGGTCACATGTGGATAGGCAGGTAAAATGTAACATTTGTGGTGCCTGGATTGTGTTTTATTTTGTAGTAAGGCAAATTATCATTTGTACTAATCATTAATTTTTTATTTGAACTTTTTTGTACAATAAATCATGAATTTAGCATGCATGTATAGGTGTGTATACATGTATGCATATGTGTGTATGTGTATATGTGTGCATGTGCTGTTGCAATGTTGCTTGCCAATGTGGACAGGGTGAGGCTGAAAAGAGCTAACTTTGTTGCAATGTTTTTATTTATCAGAATTCTGTCATGTCATTTCAGTTGGACCACTCTTTTGTACATTTTATTTGTCAAATAATATCATCAGAATCAAAGGATTTACCATATTAAGTTAGATAAAAGAGACTGCTTTCAGCTCTTATTATATGTTAGGTGAGAAGATTCAGACATATTTAGGGAGTAAATTAGAGCTATATGATGACTGTCGTTACAAAATAAGTATTTGACCTCTTAAATTTGTTATACTTTTAACATATGCTCATGGAGTGAGTTTGACCAACTGGACCAAATAGGTATTGCTTTCTGGTTATTCCCGTGAAACAAAAAGTGGATAAACTCTTTCTGGCTTTCTGTTGAAAATAACTTTCTTTGTAAGATCATATCTATTCACACTACGAGGTAATCAACCCAATATTTATCAATTTTGAATATCCCATCATATTGACTGAAAACCGGTATTGTTGGTATGCTTGTTAGATATTTCTTTCAAAAACAAACGAACCAAAAGCATGTGTCATCTCCACAAAGTGGATGTATCTGAAGTTGTTTTGTACATGCAAAGGGCTAATGGCTCTTTTGTGGGAGTAACTATCGCAACTTAACAAATAAGGCTTTTCGAATATCTTTTCCAATATAAATAACATCCCAGAGCGAGTCTTGCAATTTCAGAAAACCCTTTGAATATTTTAGTATAATTTCATTTCATTGACTATAGAGCTAAAGACATTTCTGAAATAAATATTGTTAAGATCTGAAAAAGGAAGTGCGTATATAGACATTTTATGCATAATCTTATGAAAATCTAGTTTTTATGAAACTAAATGAAATAGAATAAAAGAATGTAAGTGAATTTGGTAAGCTAATTATTAGTTTAACTTTGTTTTCTATTAACACAGTCCTTTGAATGTAGATGATGCAGTTAAATTATTTCTTTGTATTTCTGTACTTCAGTTATTTTTCATATCATTGTAGTTATGGGAGTGAATTTGGAGTATAAATAAAGGTCCTTTAAAATGATTAGGATTAATCTTGTGCTTTGTGTCCTACTCCCAAGAAAATGAGTTATTTTCAAGTGTTAATAATTTATAATTGAATCTTCATTTCATAAGAAAATTTTTAAAATGCAGTAGTATTGATGACTTTTTAAACCAATTGTATTGACAAGGTGGAGAGTCTTTAATTCATGCTTGGGTCTTGGGTCTATGATTTTTAACCTCTTGTTCCTGACATTAATGATAGTTCAGACTGCATTTTGGGGTATATGAAAGGTAAAATATTTATCTGGGGTCAAAGGTGATTTTTATATCAGTCTTGATTTAATAACATTTTATTTTATTTTATATTTTGGTTGTGGGGCCTAAATTCCACTTCCAGCTTTTTCTGTTTATGTGGTGCTGAGGAATCGAACCCAGGGCCTCATGCATGCAAGGCAAGCATTCTACCAATGAGCTACTTTCCTAGCCCTTAATAACATTTTAAAGTAGTACATTTTCCTCAGAATGTTGGGCATAAAAAGCAATCAAAATACTTATAATGGTAAACAACCTAGGTGAGCTACAATGTGGAAATGATTGGTCCATAACACCTGCAGTCTGTTTCCATCGGGAATTGGGCAAGACACTCTTTCGGTATGACTGTGTTAAACAGAGATGGGGTCTCCAGGCAGTGCAGTGTTGAGTGAAGGGATAGAATATGATTTCTACTATTTTGAGCTAGAAATAAAGAATGTTATACTTTAGCAGTTCCTTTCACCAGGGATGTTTGAATTGATTATGAGCTTGGAATTTTCATATTATAGCTACCTATTTTCTAACAAAGATAATGTCACATATTATTAGAGTGTACACAATAATTCTGGGAAAATTTCCTAGAATTAGTAGACAAAGTGCTGGTATTTTAGTCATAAAATAAAATGAGGTTATTTGATAGAGTGGGAGATGGGCCTCAGGCTAACACTTACCAGCGTGCAATGCTGTACTAGTAATTCCAATTCTGAAGATTTCAATAACATCATTAGAGAATTAAAAATGGAAGTAGTTCCACTTTATGGGATTATTGTGAGGATTAAGTTTGATACCACAGGTAAAGTACTTGGAAAAACTATCATTCAGCATTTGATACTTTCTACCTGTTATTTTATCATGTGATGAATTCTAACATTTTTTACTGTGATTTTTATATTGTGTCTATTTACAATATGCAATGTGATATATTGATATTCATTGCATTGGTCTGTTTTTTGGCATTATGAGGAAAATGCCTGCAAAGAAAATTTCTGAGGAGGAAACTATTATATTGATTCATGGTTTAAGAGAATGCAGTTTAAGATCAGATGTCTCCATTGTTTTTAATTATATTTTTATTAAATAGATGTTCAAAAGAATTTCCATTCCACAAATCAGGTTATAAGTACAATGTATCTTTACATAACTTTCACATTCTCTTCCAAACCTCACCCCACTTTCATGTTTTTTAGTTGAATATTATGCCTTCACTCTCTTCCTCCATAACTCTCTTTATTCCTTCCCTTTGACTTCCGCTCACATCTTCCAAGTGATAGATATCTGGTATTCATTTTGTTGGATTAAAAGTTCAATTTTATAAGAAATTACACCTTTTAAATACTCCTCTGCAAATAGTATGCTTTGGTTAATACTGTTGTGTAATTGTAACCGCTCTGTATGGTATTTTCACAATAAAAAAATTACTGATTTATGGTCAATAGATTTGAAAAGGATGCCATGACTTTATGAAATAAAAATAGAATCTTAAATGGGTGTAGTGGCACTATTGCCTCCCTAGATTTAAAAAAAAGTTCTTATACTACTACCTAAATCCTTATACAAAAATTTAAAAATTTTAAATAAAAAATGATTATGAAACTAAATGTGAGATATAAAAACATATAAAACATAAACATAAAAATTCATGGCATTGGATCAGTAAGGTTTCTAAAATATGACGTGGAAAACATTAGTGGGTAAAGAAAAGCAAGAATGAACTGGATAATATCAACTTATAATCTTTCATAATTCAAAGGACAATATAAAAGAAGTGAAAACATATCTAACAGATAGAGGACACATATTTGTTAATGCTACAATGTTAATGCTACAATGATTCTGAGTCTAAGTATTTTCATATCTTCTAATTCCATATATCTTTATCCCAAATAGGATATTTCTTTAAAGAACATATGTAAATAGTAGGAGCATATGAAATAAGTTCCTCTTTAGTATCCAAGAATAAATAAAGAGAAAACTCACTAGTAGGACCATCATTTAAAAAGATGACACAAATATAGTAATACACTTGTGGAGAAATTGATATACTCCACATAGCAAATGAATTTGTATAATACTTCAATCATTAAAGCAAGCAAGTTTTCAAAAGGTCAAAGAGAATTGAATAGGTTCTATCCATTACACGTCTATGTATGTATTAAAGAGAAGTAAAAAACTTGTTTGGACAGGGAATGTGGTTGATTGAGAATGAACTTGAGTACTCTGTGTGAGACCCTGGAAATAATCCCAAAAAACAAATTTTGAAAAGGCTGACTATAGTGGATGTATGCCTGACAAATTCCTGTAAATGAATTTTATATCTACTTTAATGTCTGTTCTAAAATTTACAGCATTTCTATTTGAAGAAAAGCAAATTTGTGAAAATTAGGCTTAGAAAACCTATGATTGTACAATTCATTTCCAAAGCACTAAAATGCATACAATAAAAGGAGATAATATATTTCAAGTGAATTACATGTCAGCAAAAAAACTATTGTTAAAATACTTCACACAAAATGCAGAATACCTAAAAAGATATTTTCTGTGTTTGCTTAAAAACTTAGTAAACTACAACATTTAAAACAATAATATGATTTCCGTTCATTTTGAGGATTTTTTGTCTGTTTATTTTGAGTTTATTCAGAGCTAACTCAATTAAAAAGTGTATGTGATAACTGGAATAACTAGAAATTAAGCAACACTTATAAATAATTGATAACCTTTTCTGGAAGAAACTTTTGGCAAATGACCGAAGACACAAATCTATGCATCTGCATCTTATGAAAGCCATGTTACTTGGTCAATCCAATTGTTTTTCTCTACTTTGCTAGGGAAAAAGTATTCTCAAGATAAGAGCCAATAGCAGAGAAAAGAAACAAAATACAATATCATCTTGATTTATTTGTGAAAGTAACAAATGAAATAAACAATTCCACTTAAGGGATTCTAATATTAGTATCTATGAAGATGTTCTTGAATGTCAAAATCCATTGAATTTTGGGAATTTTAATTTCTATGAACATATGAAAACTAGAACAAGAAAAGATATATAGTCTTAGAGCAAACCAGCCTTGGAATAATTTTCTCAATTGCTTGAAATTACATAAGAATTGATATTCCTTTCCATTGGAAACATTTAAAAATGTTTATCATTTATTATAAATCAAATATGAAGCAAGAGTATTTTATATAACCATTATAAATATCATTCTATTACTATCATAAAATAGAATGACAAACCACTCCCAATATATTACCTACCGATCATTATTCTTAATTCCTAATCATTACCTAAATATCTTAAACAATCTAAATAGTCATGTCTTTAACATAGACGTAAATATTCTATACTTTTTACTTGACATTTTCCAGGGGCATTTATTCATGTTTCTAAGAAATGTTCACAGCAGTTAAAAGATGCTTTTGTGAAATTAATGTGATACATTTTGTTGTTGTGGGTGTTGTTTGCAGGCCTGGGCATTATCCCTAAGCCTTTTTATGTTCAAGGACAGCAATCTCCAATTTGAGACACAGAGCTAATTCATGTTTTTAGTGGTTAATTAGAGATAAGAATCTAAGAAGTAGTTTTCTGTCTGGGCCACTTTCAAACACATTTCTAAGATCTCATTACCCAGGTCGAATTATAAGAGTGAGTCACTGGCACTTGGTGTGATGTATTTTTTTTTATTTTAATTATGTTTCAAGATTTTTGTTTCACTATAGTGTACATCATTCTACACATAAATTTAGATATATGTATATATTTCTGATGACAATCTCTAAAAATATATGCTATTCCACACATAATATTAATGTTTATATATACATATATTTCTGAAGACAGACTTTCTAAAAATTTTTGCTATTTTTGACCTTTTATATTTCAAAGATATGCAGTCTATTTTTGTGAAAGTTTCCTAGAATAAAATAACTAATATTTCAATGGAAAGTATAGCTTTTACTTTCAAGGGAATTTTAGATATTCTTATGACATTGTAGTAACATTTACAGTATATTACTTGAAAAAGTTCTGTCCAAACTCTTAAATATTTTTGTGTAATGAGGCAGCGAGAGGAAGTTAATTCATACTGGTTAGGAATTAGGAATGCTTCAAAAATCTATTCCATAATCTGTTATAAGCTCACAGTCAAGCTACTTGATATGGTTTAGTTTTTTGTTTCTTTATTTGTTCAAAATTTTAATATGGACGCATGCACAGTGTTAACATTAAAAATATTAATCAAAAGACAAATAATAGCAAAATCATAGGAACATATAAGACTTTCATTAATTAGCACTTATGATGCTAATAATAATTTTGATAAAGATGATGATGATGACCACAGTGTAGCCTGACAATGATAAGGTGATTGAAAAGGAAAAAACTTTACAATTCTTTGAAGTAGATTTCCCACATTGAATACATAGTTATAAACTGAATTGGATTACATACAATAATAACAAGAGGAGAGTTTCAATACCAGGAAATAAAATTACATTAATAGGTAGAGACAGTAAAAACCCTAATGTTATTTCTGCAGCCTCTCTAATGCATACTCACTTTTCTTTTTTATTGTGAAAATACTGTACAGAGGGGTTACAATTACTTGGCAAGATAGTGAGTACATTTATTATCAAGCATTGTAGCCTCCTCCTTTGTTTACCCTTCCCATCGCTTCCCATCCTCCCTTCCCCCCACCCAATCCTCCGCCCCACCCAAGTTGTAAAGTTCGTTTTTGACATGACAGCTTGTACTTTTTATTGTTGGAACAGGTCCACCTGTATCCTTATATAAACGACTTGTTTTTCCCCTTCCCCTCCACAAATTATACCGACATAAAATACAGTGAAAGCACGGGTTATAGTGTGGGGGAGGGACATACAAAGCAACAAAGAAATAATTTTATAATTGCGTTAGAAACAAATGGACGAAAGAAAAAAAAACATTTAAAATACATATCTTAGGTTCATTTTCCTAACATCACATTATCTGATCTTTTCTGCTTGACTCATACATATACTAGATATTGCAAATAAGGGAAATCATGGGACCTATGTTTCTTTGGGCTTAGCTTACTTCACTTAATACAAGTTTTTCCAAGTCTTTCCATTTCCTAACAAATGGGCAATGTCATTCTTTCTGATGGAGGCATAGAATTCCGTTGTGTATATATACCACATTTTCTTGATCCATTCATCTACTGAGGGGCATCACGGTTGGTTCCAGATCTTAGCTATGGTAAATAATGCTGCAATAAACATAGTTGTGCTGGTAGCTTTAATGTGCTCTTGTTTGTAAACATTTGGGTAAATGCCCAAAAGTGGGACTGTTGGGTCAAATGGAAGCTCCAGTCTTTTGAGGAACCTCCATACTACTTGTGAACAAGTTTACACTCCCACCAACAATGAAGTAAGGTTTCCTTCTTTCCACATCCCCTCCAGCATCTGTTGTTATTAGAGTTTTTGATTTTTGCCATTCTAAATGGGGTGAGGTGGTACCTCAATGTTGTTTTGATTTGCATTTCTTTTATGGCTAGGGAGGTTGAGCATTTCTTCATGAGTTTATTGGCCATCCTTCTTTGTTCTTCACAGAAGTTTCTCTTTAAGTCTTTAGCCCACTTACTTATTAATGGACAATTATTTCTTTGAGGATTTGTTGTTGCGGGATATAATTTTTTGAGTTCCAAGTATATTTTAGATATGAAACCCTTGTCTGTTGTATGGCTAGTGAAGAACTTCTCCCAATCTGTGGGCTTTCTATTGATCTTGCTAGCTATGTCCTTTGCCATGCAGAAGCTCTGCAACTTCATGCAATCCCATTTGTCCAACCTTTCTTTGATTTGTTGTGTTTCCAGGTCTCTATTAAGAAAATTTCAGCCTGCGCCAAGGAGACCCAGGGTTTCTCCTATTCCATCCTGTAATGTTTTCAGAGTGTCTTCATGACTCCTAGGTCTTTGATCCATTTGGAGTTGATTCCGATCTAGGGTGATTTATAAGGATCTAGCTTAATTTTCTACAAGCAGTTAACCAATTTTGCCAGCACCATTTACTGAAGAGGCTATCTTTCTTCCATTCTATTTTCTTAGCTCCCTTATCAAAGATTAGATGGGTATAGGTCTGTAGGTTCATTTCTGGGTTTTCAATTCTATTCCATTGGTCCTGAGGTCTGTTCTTGTGCCAATACCAAGCTGTTTTGATTAATATGGCTTTATAGTAGAGCTTGAAATTTGGTATTGATTTTCCTCCAGCAGTGTTCTTTCTTTTGAATTGCGTCTTCTATTTCCTTGAAGAATGACGTTGGAATATTGATAGGTATCGCATTGAATTTGTAGACAGCCTTGGAATATATTGCCATTTTCACGATGTTAATCTTTCCAATCCAGGAGCTTGGGAGTTTTTTCCATTTTCTACGTTCTGTTTTGATTTCCTTTTTCAATTTTTTAAAGTTTTCGTCATAGAGGTCCTTCACTTCTTTGGTTAAGTTAATTATTAGGTATTTATTTTTTGTGGGGCTATTACAAATGGAGTTGCAGTCCTAATTTCAACCACACTATTCTCATTGTTGGCATACAGAAAAGCCATTGATTTTTGAGGGTTAATTTTAAACCCTGCTAATTTGCAAAAGTTTTGAATCAGCTTGAGTAATTTGGGAGTGGAGTCTATGGGATCCTTTAAGTACAAGATCATGTCATCTGCAAAGAGAGAGAGTTTTATTTCTTCTTTCCCTATTTGGATCCCCTTTATGTTTGCATCTTGTCTTATTGCTGTAGCTAGACATTCTAATACTGGGTCGAAGAGAGGTGGAGATAGTGGACATCCTTGTCTTGTTCCTGAGTTAAGAGGAAATGACTTTAGTTTTTCACCATTAAGTATAATGCTGGCTGTAGGTTTGTCATATACAGCCTTTATTGTATTGAGGAATGTTCCATGGATTCCTAATTTTTTCAAAACCTTCATCATAGAGGAGTGTTGGGTCATGTCGAATGCTTTTTCTGCATCTATTGAGATAACCATGTGGTTCTTATTCTTGCTCCTGTTGGTGTGATGAATAATATTAATTGGTTTGCGTATATTGAACCAGCTTTGCATCCCTGAAATGAATCCTATTTGATCATTGTGTATGATTTTTTGGATGAATTGTTGAAGTCTATTGGCCAAAACTTTGTTGAGAAGTTTTGCATCAATGTTCATCAAAGAAATGGGTCTATAGTTCTCTTTCTTTGAAGAGACCCTGCCTGGTTTTGGGATGAGGGTTATGATGGCTTCATAGAATGTGTTCGGTAGTGAACTTTCTCTTTCAATTTCATTGAAGAGTTGGAGCTTTTGGTGGGAGCTCTGCTTTGAAGGCCTGGTCCTGGACTTTTCTTAGCTGGGAGGACTCTTATTGCTGTTTCTATTTCAGTGCTTGATATGGGCCTGTAAAGATGGTTTAACTCATCTTGGTTTAGTTTTGGCATGTCAATAATTGCTAGGAAAAGGTACATTTATGACAAGTTCTCAAACTTATTAGCATAAAGTTTTGAGAAGTATTCCCTTAACATGTTCTGAATCTTGGTTGTTTCCATTGCGATGTTTCCATTCTCCTCTCTGAGTTTATTGATTTGGGTGTGTTCTCTTCTTTTTCTGATAGGATTTGCTAAGGGTTTGTCAATTTTGTTAATTTTTTCAAAGAACCAACTCTTTGTTTTCTTGATTCTTTTTATACTTTTTTGGATTGTAATTCATTTCATTGTGATTTAATTTAAATTATTTCTTTCCATCTACTGGATGGGGTTTATCTTGCTGCTCTTTTTCAAGGAGGTTCAGATGTCTCATAAAATTGTAGGTTTCAGATCTCTCCAATTTGTTGATGTAGGTGTTCAGAGCTATAAACATGCCTCTGAGTACTGCCATAGCTGTGTCCCAGAGGAGCTGGTAATTTGTGTGCTGGTTTGTTGAATTGCATGAACATTTGAATTTCCTTTTTAATCTCTTCCTTGACCCATACGTGATTCAGCAGTGAGTTGTTCAGCCTCCATGTGACACCGGACTTTCTTTGGTGGCTTTTGGTGTTGAGTTCTAATTTTATTCCCTTGTGGTCAGAGAGAAAGCAAGGGATAACTTCAATGTTTCTGAATTTGGACAAGTTTGTTTTGTGGCCTAAAATATGGTCTATTTTAGAAAATGTTCCATGTGCTGCTGAGAAAAACGTGTATTCTGATGCTGCTGGGTAAAATATTCGGTAGATGTCTGTTAAATCTAGTTGATCTATGCAGTTGTTTAGATCGGTGGTTTCTCTGTTGAGTTTTTGCCAAGTTGATCTATCTAGCGGGGAGAGTGGTGTGTTAAAATCCCCAACCATTACTGTCTTTGGATTTATGTGGGACTTGAGGGAAAGTAGTGTTTCTTAGATAAATTTGGGTTCTCTGTTGTTTGCAGAACAGATATTTAGAATTATAATATCCTCCTGAAGGAGAGATCCCTTAATTAGTATGTAGCAACCTTCTTTATCTCTTCTTACAAATTTTAATTTGAAGTCTATTTTATCTGGTATTAGGATTCCAACTCCCGCCTGTTTATAGGGGCCGTTTGCTTGGTAGATTTTGTTCCAATATTTAACATTGAAAATATGTTTGTTCTTACGGGCAAGATATGACTCCTTAACGAAACAGATAGAAGGATCTTGTTTTATAATCCAACTAGGCTGTCTATGTCGCTTAATTGGAGAGTTAATTCTGTTAATGTCAACAGATAGGACTGAGAGGTATTTGGGAGTTCCTGCCATGTTATCCACCGTCTTGGGCGCTGCAAAATCTGGGTCCTTCGTATGGTTCTTGGATTATCAGTTTGGGTGCAGTTTCTTGGTAGTTATTGTGGTCTTGTTGGTTTCCTATGTGTAGGACATCTTTAAGAATCTTTCGTAGGGGTGGTTTGGTGGAGATGTATTGTTTCAATTTTTCTTTTCTATGGAAGGTTTTTAGTTGGCCTTCAGTTATGAAGAAGAGTTTATCTGGGTACAGTATTCTTGGTTGATAGTTATTTGTTTATAAGGCATGGCATACATCATTCCAGGCTCTTCTTGCTTTGATTGTCTCTGCTGAGAAATCTGAGGTGATTCTAATTGGTTTCCCTTTATAGGTAATTAATCTTTTCTCCTTAACAGCTTTAAGGACCTTTTCCTTGGTCTGAATTGATCCTGTGTGGATTATAATGTGATTGTGGGATGTCCTATTCTGGTCTGGTCTATTTGGAGTTCTAAAAGCTTCTTGTATTTGAATAGGCCTATCTTTTTGCATGTTTGGAAAGTTCTCCGCTAGGAACCTGTTAAACAAATTTCCTAGACCATTAACTTCTGTTTCTAGGTGCTCCCTGCACCCATTTTCCTTAGATTAGGCCTTCTTATGTGTCTTCCAAATGTTGGATATATCTCTCATATTTCTTGGATTTGTCTTGGATGGTTGTATGTTCTTACTCTATAATGTCTAAGCTGTCTTGGATCCCCGAGATGTGATCTTCTGCATGGTCTAACCTGCTGTCAAGACTTTCTACTTTGTTTTTTATTTCTTTTCCTTCTAGTTGGTCAGTTTTGATGGCTTCAAATTCTTTGTTGACGCTTTGTTTTAGATCTTGTATGAACTTCTTTACTTCCTTACTATATATTAATGGGCTATGATCCATGAAGAAGCATTTGGTAAACCAGAAATTACTAGGTTTAGTAAGAGATGAAGGTAAAAAATAAGAATAGAGTGATGTGGGAAGGCACAGGCTGTGTTAACTAAGTCATAATCTCAAAGCAGGAAATAGGTTGGATAGGATGAAAGTAGACAGAGAGAAAAAAAAGAAGAAAGAGAAAGGGAACAAAAAGATGCGAGAAAAAATGGAAAGGTAAAAATTAGAAATATTTTACAGGTTTCGAAAACACACTATTCAGAGAAGAACATGAATATAATGAGAGAAGGGGAGGGATATAAAGGAGATGTGAAAAATTTAAAAATAAAAAATATTTAAAATATTATATAGGTATAAAGAGTTAGTACTGCTATTATGGAATTTAAGTCTCGGAGGTTTTGAATTGAGTAATAAATTTCTGGATTAAGTGTGTACAGAATGGGGGATAAGGTCTAATAATCAACTATGGGTTTATCTGATGATGTGCAGAATAGCAATTAAGTCACATAAATAACAAAAGAGAAGAAAAGGTGAAAAGGATAAGAACGAAAGAAAAAGAGATCAGAAGTTCAGTACAGCTAAACAAAAAACAAAACAAAACAAAAAAACAAACAAAAAAAAGAGAAGAAAAATGCACACACACTTATACCCCTAAAATAAAATTCTAAGAGGAAAAAAAATTACTAGAAACAATTTTTTCAAATACGTAAAAATTAAAGATTAAAATAAATGTTTAGAAAAAAATTTTTATAAAAGGTACAACAACAACAAAAAAGTTCTTTGATTTTTTTTGGGAGGGGTGGGAAAAATCCTTTCTCTCCCTTATGTCCGTAACCAGCCTCTTGTTGGAGTCTCTGGTCTGCTTGTGTTCCTGTGGCTTGGTTGGTTACTTAAGTCAGTTTCTTTGAACAGGCAGAAAAATGCTCTGCGATCCTCCTCCAAGTTAGTTCAATGGGAGGAGATGGCTTTTTCCTGGAGTTTGGAGATGCTGTGATTAGGCTAGGTTCTGGGTAGAGTTGAGGCATTTCAGCAAACAGTAGCTTTTCCCGGGGGCTCATTTGTGAGAAACTCACAGAGCCCAACCTGGAGCCAGTCTCAGTGTTTATGTTTACTGAATTACAGTTGATTGTTGAGGCTGCTAAAGGGAGGAGGAGCCTCTGGGTCTGATTACCTGGTGAAGAAAGCCACTCCTGGTGCTGGCACCCGAGCTGGGTGACTTTTTCCTGGGTGTAGCTGAGTCTGGCAGGTCAGGTTAGGCTCTTGTGACTTGCTAGATGACACTAGATTTATTCCCGGGCTTAAATTGGAGTTAGCAGCTCCGCCGAGTTTTGTCGGTATCCAATATGGAGATCTCCGGTACTGGGGGGGGGGGGGGTGAGGGGTGGCCTTCCCTACTCTGCTCCCTGAGAAGGAGTCAGGAAGTCAGTCTTCTACTCATGCCAAGTCTTGGTTCCTGGGTCATCTCTGGTCTGGGAACTGCAGGATGACGATGTCCCCTCCTTGTCTGTTCTTGCTGGTGTTGAGTGGAATTCGCTGGTCCGCTGTGTCTGACTCCTTCCTCCTGGACTATCTGTGATTCAGGTATGGCATCTGCCGTTGCCGCTGCCACCCTGTCGTTGCCGCGGTGGCTGCTGGCAAGTGTTCAGGGTTTTCTCCTTTCCTGTATTTTCTCTCTCTGGCCTAGCTCTCTGTCCTGTGATGGCACACTTGGTGTGATTCTCTGTCTTAGGACTCTTCACTGGAACTCTAAAACTGCTTTCTATGCAAGAGCTTGTTTAGCCTCCAGCTTCTCCTCTGCCATCTTCCCAGAACTCATGATAAACCTACTCACTTTTCTTGGTGGTATTGTGTTCTTATAAATAAAATCATTTACTTCCACATTTTGATATACTAAGATATAGTTTTCAACCCAGTATGATTAATTCAAATAACATTCTCCTATAGGTAGTATTCAATAACCAATGTTTCCAATAATTTATTAAGAGTATGTCTTTCAGTACAGCTGTGAACACATGGCACAATTTACATAATACCACTTATATATCTGTAGTTACCATTAAAGGACCCAGGCCATAGAGCCAGGAGTTAAAATTTATTTTTATTTCTGCATGAAACAACTTGTGACTTTATACCAACAAACTGAATTTGACTCTTTCCTTATGCGTAAGCTAAAGTGGAAAATGTAAGGACTCTTCACTTTTTTTCTTGCTCTAGAAGTCAACAAATATTCTTCAATATTTCTGGTAGATTACATCCATTTACAGATGAGAAATGTAAGGCCAACAGTCAATGTAGTGAGTAGCTTCATAGAATGTGTTCAGTAGTGAACTTTATCTTTCAATTTCATAGAAGACATGGAGGAGTATTCGTCTGAGCTCTGCATTGAAGGCCTTGTAGAATTCCTCTGTAAAACCATCTGGTCCTGGACTTTTCTTAGCTGGGAGGTCTGTTATTGCTGTTTGTATTTCAATACTTGATATGGGCCTGTTAAGATGGTTTCATCTTGGTTTAGTTTTGGCATGTCAATATTTGCTAGGAAAAGGTCCATTTTTGACAAGTTCTCAAACTTGTTACCATAAAGTTTTGAGAAGTATTCCCTTATAATATTCTGAACCTTGGTTGTTTCCGTGGTGATATTTCCATTCTCCGCTCTGAGTTTATTTATTTGGGTTGGTTCCCTTTTTTTTTCTTATAAGATTTGCTAAGGGTCTGTCAATTTTGTTAATTTTTTCAAAGAACCAACTCTTTGTTTTGTTGATTCTTTCTATATTTTTTTGGATTCTAATTCATTTAATTGATTTAATTTTAATTATATCTTTCCATCTACTGGATTGGAGTTTATCTTGCTGCTCTTTTCAAGGAGGTTCAGATGCGTCATTAAATTGTAGGTTTCAGATCTCCCCAATTTGTTGATGTAGGAGTTCAGAGCTATAAACTTGCCTTTGAGTACTGCCTTAGCTGTGTCCCAGAGGAGCTGGAAATTTGTGTGCTCATATTTGTTGAATAGCATGAACATTTGAATTTCCTTTCTAATCTCTTCCATGACCCACTCGTGATTCAGCAGTGTGTTGTTCAGCCTCCATGTATTACTGGACTTCTTTGGTGGCTATTGGTGTTGAGTTCTAATTTTATTCCCTTGTGGTCAGAGAGAAAGCAAGGGATAACTTCAATGTTTCTGAATTTGGACAAGTTTGCTTTGTGGCATAAAATGTGGTCTATTTTAGAAAATGTTCCATGTGCTGCTGAGAAAAACCTGTATTCTGATGCTGCTGGGTAAAATATTCGGTAGATGTCTGTTAAATCTAGTTGATCTATGCAGCTGTTTAGATCTGCGGTTTCTTTTGAGTTTTTGCCCAGTTGATCTCTATAGTGGGGGGAGTGGTGTGTTAAAATCCCCAACAATTAATGTCTTTGGATCTATGTTGGATTTGAGGGAAAGTAGTGTTTCTTGGATAAATTTGGTTCCTCCATTGTTTGGCGAATAGATATTTAGAATGGTAATATCCTCCTGAAGGAGAGATCCCTTAATTAGTATGTAGCGACCTTCTTTACCTCTTTTCATGAATTTTAATTTGAAGTCTATTTTATCTGATATTAGCATTGCAACTCCGGCCTGTTTATGGGGGCCGTTTGCTTGGTAGTTTTTGCTCCAGTCTTTAACATTGAAAATTGTATGTTTTTATGAGCAAGATGTGTCTCCTGAGTGCAGCAGATAGAAAGATCTTGTTTTTTAATCCAACTAGACAGTCTATGTCGCTTATTTGGAGAGTTAATCCATTAATGTTGATAGATAGGATTGAGTGGTATTTGGGAGTTCCTACCATGTTATCCACCTTCTTGGGGGCTGTGAAAACTGGATTCTTCCTATGGTTCTTTGAATTTTAGTTTGGGTGCAGTTTCTTCTCCTTTATTGTGGTCTAGTTGGTTTTCTATGTGTAGGACAACTTTAAAAATGTTTTGTAGGGATGGTTTGGTGGAGATGTATTGTTTCAATTTTTCTTTGCTATGGAAGGTTTTATTTGGCCTTCAGTGATGAAAGAGAGTTTAGCTGGGTACAGTATTCTTGGTTCATAGTTATTTGTATTTAGGGCTTGGCATACATCATTCCAGGCTCTTCTTGCTTTGATTGTCTCTGCTGAGAAATCTGAAATGATTCTAATTGGTTTCCCTTTATAGGTGATTAATCTTTTCTCCTTGACAGCTTTAAGGATCTTTTCCTTGGTCTAAGTTGATCCTTTGAGGATTATAATGGGACAGTGGGATGTCCTATTCTGGTCTGGTCTATTTGGAGTTCTAAAAGCTTCTTGTATCTGAATAGGCCTATCTTTTTACATGTTTGGGAAGTTTTCTGCTAGGATCCTGTTAAACAAATTTCCTAGACCATTAACTTCTGTTTCTAGGTGCTCCTCTACACCCATTATCCTTAGATTAAGCATTCTGATCGTGTCTTCCAAGTGTTGGATAGTTCTGTAATAATTCTTGGACTTGTCTTGCATGGTTGTATGTTCTTTCTCTATAATATCTAGGCTGTCTTCAATCCCTGAATTTCGATCTTCTACACAGTCTAACCTGCTGTCAAGAATTTTACTTTGTTTTTTATTTCTTTTGCTTCTATAATTGGTCAGCTTTGATTTGTCAAATTCTTTGTTGAAGCTTTGTTTTAGATCTTGTATGAACTTCTTTACTTGCTTAATTTTGTGTTCAGTGTTTATTCTCAAATCACTTAGTTGATTTGTTATGGCTTCCTTGGACTCCCATTCCTTCTGTTGGGTTCCTTTCAGCAATCCCTTTGTGGTCTCCCTGAATTCCTTCAGCTCTTTGTTAATGGATTCCATCAATGCCTTTAGTGATCTTTGTGTATTCTCATCCTGCTCTCTCAATTCCTGTATTACTCTTTCCTTACATTCCTCCCAGTCCCATTCCTGCCATTCCTGTAGTTCTCTTAGAGTATTCTCAGCCTCTTAACGCCATTCCTGCCTTTCTCTTTGAATATTCTCAAGCTGCTCACACAAATCCTCTATCAGTTTTTGAGCAGCTTCCTCATGCTCATGATATTCCTGTATAAACCTTTAGATTGCCTCCTCTCTCTCCCTATCACGCTCATACAGAGTCCTTTGTAGGTTTTCAATCTTTTACTGCATTGACTTTTGTTTGCCTCCTCTCTCTCCCTATCACGATCACACAGAGTCCTTTGTATGTTTTCAATCTTTTCATTTATCATGTTTGCCAGCAGTGTTTGTAGAGCTATTTGGGAACGCTCCTCTGAAGTATTCATTATCTCCTGATTATCATGAGTGGGAATTGCGATACTCGTACTTGCCATTTTGCTTGTGTTTTTTCGGCTTACTCTGCCCATTTGGGATGAAAATTAAACCAGTTTTGTGCTAGAACTCTATTTTAATGCAAGCATCAACCAAAGTCTGAATTTGCACAGTCAATAGTCTGCAGATGCAATCTAGTTCAACAGATACATCTATTCAACATCAAACAACTATATATTAATGGGCTACGAACCCCAAAGTAGAATTTGGAAACCAGAAATTATTAGGGTTATGGAGAGGTGTGGGTAAAAAAATATGAAAAAAGTGATGTGGGAAGGCACAGGGATAGTTAACTTAACTAAGTCATAATCTCAAAGCAGAAAATAGGTTGGATAGGATGAACGTAGAGAGAGAAAAAAAAAGAAGAAAGAGAAAGGGAAAAGAAAAGAGACCAGAAAAAATAGAAAAGTAAAAATTAATAATATTATGCAGAAACGAAAACAAACTATTCAGAGAAGAACATGATGAGAGGAAGGGAGGGATATAATGGAGATGTGAAAAACTTAAAAATAAAAATACTTAAAATATTATATAGGTATAAAGAGGTATACTGCTATTAAGGAATTTAAGTCTTAGAGGTTTTGAATTGAGTAATAAATTTGTGGATTAAGTGTGTACACAATGGGGGATAGAGTTTAATAGTCAACTACGGGTTTATCTGAGGATATGCAGGACAACAATTAAGTAACATAAAGAAGAACGAAAGAGAGGAAAAGGTGAGAAGGATAAGAAAGGAAGAAATAAGATCAGAAGTTAAGTCGAGCTAAACAAAAAGAAATTTTTTTAAAAAAAAAAGAAAGAAAAACGCAAGCAACACATGTATCCCTAAAATAAAAATTATAAGATGAAAAAAAAGTTACTAGAAAACAATTTTTTTCCAAAAAAGTAAAAATTAAAAAAAAGTTTTAGAGAAGAAAAAAAGATTTATAAAACATACCAAAAAAAAAAAAGAAGAAAAAAAATTTCATTTTTTGGGGAGGGGTGGGCAAAATCCTGTATCTCCCTTTTGTCTGTAACCAGCCGCTTGTTGGAGTCTCTGTTCTGCTTGTGGTCCTGTGGCTTGGTTGATTTCTTAAGTCAGTTTGTTTGAACAGGGAGAAAAATGCTCTGCTTTACCCAGGATTTTGCGATCCTCCTCCCAGGCTAGTTCAATGGGAGTAGGATCTGCTTTGAGTATCACAAAAGAGGGAGATGGCTTTTTCCTCAAATTTGGAGATGCTGTGATCAGGCTAGATTCTGGGTAGTGTTGAGGCCTTTCATCAAACAGTAGCTTTTACTGGGGGCTAGTTTGTGAGAAACTCACAGAGCCCAGCCTGGAGCCATTCTTAGGGTTTCTGTTTACTGAATTTCAGTTAATTGTCGAGGCTGCTAAAGGGAAGGGCAGCCTCTGGCTCTGATTACCCGGTGAAGAAAGCCACTCCTGGGGCTGGTGCCCGAGCTGAGTGACTTTTCCCTGGATGTAGCTGAGTATGGCAGGTTGGCTTAGGTTCTTGTTACCTGCTAAATGACTCTAATTTTATTCCAAGGCCTTAGTTGGAGCTAGCAACTCCACCAAGCTTTGTCGGTATGCAAGATGGAGATCTCCGGTACTGGGGGGGTGGAGGGGTGGCCTTCCCTTCTCTGCTCCCTGAGGAGGAGTGAGGATGTCAGGCTTCTACTCATGCCAAGTCTTGGTTCCTGGGTCGTCTCTGCTCTGAGAACTGCAGGATGAAGATGTACACTCCTTGTTGGTTCTTGCTGGTGTTGAGTAGAATCCGCTCGCCTGCAGTGTCTGGTTCCTTGGTCTTGGGCTCTCTGTGATTCAAGTATGGTAGGTTTGGCCACCGCTGTCACTGCTGCCGCGGTGGCGATGGCGGCTGCTGGCAAGAGCTCTTATCTCTCTCCTTGCCTGGATTTTCCTTCTCTGTCCTAACTCTCTGACCTGTGATGGCACACTTTGTGTGATTCTCTGGCTTAGGACTGTTCACTGGAACTCTAAAACTGCTTTCTATGCGACAGCTTGTTTAGCTTCCAGCTTCTCCTCCACCATCTTCCGAGGCTTTCACTTCTAATATCACTGTTTGTCTCAAAATGCTTTAAATTCTACACCGTCTAAGGTGGGCATAGGGTTATACTGTGGAAATTTTCTCCTTAGAGAGTGAGTATTACCCTATTGTTTAACATAGACAAAGTACCTTGATACAGACACTGGGTGTGTGCAAACAAGAAGTGATAGTTGAACAATGTTATTAGTAGTTTATAAAGATGAAATTGAAATAGAGCAACTATGAACTCAAAAGGAATGTGCAAAAAAGAGAAAGGCACAAAGTAGAATGTGTCAAGGAAATGCTGAAGTATAATTTCAAATTACGTACTCAAGTTTGAGGGTGTGTTCAAAGTACAGCTTCAGACAATGCAGTTGGATATCTTGGGCGGAAAACTGCTTTAAACTATTTTGGGATAACTCTACCAGTAGAAGTCCCTAACTCTGACTCTAATCACATCACAACTATTTTTCAGGTGCAAAGTGCGAAAAAGAGGGCTCATCACAGTTAGTGTTCTGGTTGAAGTAATGGCATCACATAACTTTTCTTATAAGTCTTCATTTATTTTGGAGCTTTAAAGTAGGAAAAAGCCAAGTAAATATTTTGCATGTATCTAAATTAAGTGGGACACATTATATTGGTCTCTTTTCAACTGGGAAGTTATAGATTATGTCTTTTTATACTCTAACTTGAAACAATGGTCTGCTGTCAGTTATTTCTTCTCTTCGTCTTCTTTTGCCCTTCCACTTACATAATTTTTATTTAAAGAGACTTAATTGAGCTTGCATTTCTAAATTCATCAAAATTATCTGAATTTCTTCATATTTCTGGAAGCCTCCTAGAGCTTTCTCATGGTAATATTTTGTCACTGCCATTTTTATCCTATATGATACCTTCCTGCCTAACTCAGTGCAAGAAATACATTAGACTTATCCAGGTATCTCAACACTTGTACCACCATAAAAACTATCTTACTTAGAAATCGTGATTTTAGTATATCTGGGGAGGTGGCATCTGTCATTTTTTTGGGGGGGTCCAGTCGTGGGGCCTGAACCCTGGGCCTGGGCGCTGTCCCTCAGCTCTTCAGCTCAAGGACAGCGCTCTACCACTTGAGCCACAGGGCCACTTCTGGCTTTTTCCTTTTTGCTTATGTGGTGCTGAGGAATCGAACCCAGGGCCTCATGCATTCAAGGCAAGCGCTCTACCACTGAGCCACCTTCCCAGCCCCTTGCATCTCTCATTTTTGAATGACCCTAGTGATACTTACATGCAATCATGATTTAAACCAATATGCCACTCAGAAGATGAACGAATCCATTAAACACACACACAGTGGAACTCTAAGCTACTAATTCATTAGCAAATGGAAAGACTTGAAAAAATCCTACTAAGAAAAATAAGCAAGACACAAAGAAACAGATTCCATGGTTTTTCTCATGTGTAATAATTAAGTAATGTCTAAGGTAGTCCTAGGGATGAGCAGAATGGCTCAATAGCTATGTATAAATATACATATAAGAGGATGCTGAGCAAAATGAACTCCTAGACATGGAACCAGAGGTGTTTCTTTGTGGTTGTTGTTTTTATTGTACTATGTGATTTCTTTTTTCTTTTGTGTTTTCCCCTATGGTTTATTCCCTGTTGTATTTGATTTCAGTATCTTGTGTATTATATACACATGTATCTTAATTTGGCAAGGGAAGAGGAACAACAAAATGGCAAGACAAAGGACAAAGGGCAAACCAATGCAACAGCAATACTCACAAGACAACATGTAGGATATTCACATTACAACTTGTGAGGGGTATTGGGGTGAAGTGAAAGTGTGAGAAAAATGAGGGATGGCATAAAAAGTTCGACTTGTTAGATATTCACTACTTTACAATTACTACAACCCCTTCTATATATCACCTTGACAATAAAATTAAATTTAAAAATAAGCTACATAAAATATAATTTCACTGTATTTCTATAGTAAATGATATTCTATATGTATTACATTTTTAAAAAATGAACAATATTTGGCTTCTCATTTGAATTAATTGCCCCTTTCTTTTTCAGAGGGTCATCAACTTGAATGTAATCAAACTATACAAAATTCTCAGAATATACTTGCCATTATTTAAAAAAAATATTTTAGTATTGTCTCATACTAAATAGAAAATCAATTCTCTGGAAACTCCTAATTTTTAAAACTGAATATTTATTAAGAGGACAGAATATATGTGTTCTACTAACTACTCATTTTCAAATTCTGAGCATGCCATACCAGAGACATTTAAAACAGTGCCTGTATGCATTTTATTTAATTCTTCAATACACACAGTTTCCAATGGGGAATTACATATTTAAAGGTCAACAGAGAAACTAGTCACATTCTGGAAGAAGATAAAACTATGAAGTACCTATAATAATTAATTTCTCTAGAGTAAACATTTTTTCATCATAGTAAGCTATTATTTCAATGACAATCAATCCCAACATTTTATGCAGTAAAGTCATTCTAGCCCAACAGTTTACACTTTGAAAGCTGCGCCTTAAAATTCCCTAAATTCACAGCATGACTAGCTTATCTCTATTGTGAAAAAAATTCTACACTTCTGCTAATATTATGCCTTTTCTATTGTGGAAAGAACACTGCACTAAACTTTGCTGCATCGTTTTCCCTCAAGTGGTATTCTTCAGATCAGAAAACTTGAAAATATTATTTATACATATCTTTTCGTCTACCATAGATATTCAGGAGGCAAAGATCTGTATATTTTGGTTCAAAGCCCACCCAGGCAGGAAGGTTCCTTAGATTCTTATCTCCAATAAACTGCTCAGGAAGAGCCAGACACAAGTAACACTGAGGTTCAACTGGTAGAGCAGTATCCTTGAGCAAAAAACAGGCTCAGGGACAGTGCCCAGGCCCAGACGTCAAACCCTAGGACAGACAAAACAACAAAAATAAAATGAAAACAAACCCCAAACCTAGCATTTTTCTCATTGTATACATAGATATATAAATAAGGAAATTTCTTCCTATGTTATGTACAGGTAGAAGAAAAAAGATTTCAAACAATAACTCTCTTCATACCATGTTACACCAAACTCTCAAAACATTGCTCTTTTTCTAAATTTATAAATTAATAGCTTCCATTTATTCTCAACTCTTTCTAGATTATTCACATTATCATGTTATACATGAACTGTTGGAATTAACTATTAACTAAGTCCTAATTACAACTCTCTTGAAAGAATATTCTAGACAAATAAAACGTCAGAATCATTTGTGAATTTGTAAATTAAAACTTCTACTTAAAAAGTATTTTGTAGTATCCTATAGAATATGAAATTACAAGCAAAAGATATTTATTTCAAATCTAAATTCTAATTTAGTAAGGTCTACAAAGTCCTACACTAGATAACTTTGCTGTTTCTCCAGGCTTAAGCTTTTGTAATCCTTCATTATTTCTTTGGAATCCAACAGAATGATGATAAAGTTTTCAAATTTTTGGTTCGGAATCCTCACGTATTTTGTATCTAGAAGTATTCTGTAATGAAGAGAACATTTAAAACATGAATGAGGATGATATATGGGTTGCATTTCAATAAGAAACTTGACTTCTCAAAACATAATGACAAAATTAGCCCAAAATTCCAACTGTGAATTCCTTTCTTGTTCTTTGGTTGGTTTTACGGAGGCAAAATTATACTACCTAGTCCAGGGAAGGTATTACTATTTAATCCACTCTCTAATCTCCTGTATTAGTCTGAGTGCTAGAATTCCAGACTTCTATCACATTGCCCTGCCATATTTTCTTGGCTTATTTAATCGAGAAACATACTAGTAATTCTGAACTTCTCCGATGATCTTATCACGACTGACTGCTCAAACTGTTCTAACATTTGACACAGGATATGAACATTTTCAGATGCACCTGCAGGGGTCTCTGATTCATTCTTCCATGGATCCAATCCATTTAATAATTATTACTTGACTCTTTTACTATCTCTGGTCACTACCTATGTAATAGTCTCAATCTTTTGGGGGGAAAGTTCACTTGACGACTTTCTAATATTAAAAATTATCACTTGATTCTAGTCTTACTCAGGACATATTTTCTATTATTTTCTAACTTTTCTACACATTGTGAGAGTTGTTTCATATGTGTGTTTGCACATATAAGTGCTTCTGTGCGTATGTAAATGTTTGTATGTATGTATGCAAAAACCTCAGGCTATTATTCAGCACTATTGCTCATAACTAGTATCCCATCACTTGAGCCATTCGTCCAATGCAGCTTTTGGCTGGTTAATTATAGGTAGTGTTGCAAAGACTGTTCTGCCGAGGCTGGATGCAAACTGAACTTTCCAGACTCTTTTACATTCTTAGTTTTTATTTTTTCCAGGAGTATGGTTTTAAACTACAAACATTTTTGTGAATGTAAAGTCTAACCTGTAGCCTAGATTTTAACTCAAGAATTCATACAAAGATAGATGAACATACACATTACATATCCTGAGTGTACATTGCTAGAAATGTGATCTTAAGCCTGGTACTGGTGGCTCAAAGCTACAATCCTAGTTACTCAGGAGGTTCAGATCTGAGGATTGCAGTTCAGATCAAGCACCAGTAAGAAAGTTTTCTGAGGCAGTTATCTCCAATTAATCACCAGAAAACTGGAATTGGCACTGTGGCTCAAATGGTAGAGCTCTAGCCTTGAGTTGAAGAGGGGAAGGACATTGCCTAGGCCCAGAGTTCAAAACCCACAACAATTAAAAAAAAACAAAAAAAAGAATAAGAAATGTGATCTTATCCACCAGTTCATTGCTGCTATATTTCCTGCTCTCTCAACATGGCCTTTTTTTCCAGTTGTCTATGCTCTTATATCTGACTTGTTTTGAAACCAGAATTACTCTTCTCTTCTACTTTTTACAAATTTGCATGATTAGATACCATGATTTAGATCTAGTAGAAAAGAAGAGTGGCCTCATCCTTCATGTTCCACTTAGTAGTAAAGCTTTCCCTATATAACTCCCATAGATCTACATACTGGCCTTGGATTTATTGTTTCAAAGCTGTCTTATTTGAAGAGTCTTCTATAGTGTATTGAACCATTATACTTAAGCACAAAACTTCTTTTTCTCTAATTATTCGTATTGTTTCTCCTACTTCTAACTTATGTACACTTGGGAAATAATGTACAACACACACACTCACAAAAAATGTTTCTGAGAACATTCTTCCCACATAAAATTGGTCTTAATTACAGAGCACTTAGGAAATTTTGAACTTAAAGTATTCCAGGATTTTTTTCATGTTTTTTATTGTAAAAATGGTTTAAAGAGGGGTTAGAGTTACATAAGAAAGTTAATGAGTACATTATCTATCAAGCGTTGTTACCTCCTCTTTTGTATTTCTCCTACAATCCTTTTCCTCCCCACCAACCCAACTCCCTTCTCCCTTCCTCAAGTTGTAAAGCGAATTTTCTACATAGTGCCTTGTACAACTCATTGTTACAATAGGTCATACTGTATAATTGTTTAAGCATTTTGTTATTTCCCTTCCCCTCCCCGCATTATAAAAATGTATATGCAAGATGCAGGTCGCTGACAATAAATATAGTGAAAACAGGGGTTATATACCATGGAAGAAGAAAATAGAAGAGAAACAAAAAAATCGCATACTACATGTTAGATACATTAAAAAAATAGCAAGAAAAAGCAAGTTGTGTCCCTATCTTGGGTTCCATTTCACTTAATATCATCTTATATGGCCATATGTACATGAATAAGGTTTTATAAGCCATGCAAATTCCATATTTTCTCGCTATGAAGTTATCTCTGAAACACATGTTACCTCATGTCCAAAGATATACTTGTGCTATTTCAGTGAAGCCAGAAAACATTCATTTTACCTAGAGCAGCACCATGGATTGTTACTGGAAGTAAGTGGAAGGAACTGTTATTGCAAGTGGAAACTGATTCCAAGAGAGGAATTGAACATAGAATAATGACAATTTTCAAGGTAATTTGTGCTGTCCTTTTTACGGTACAAGAAAAGAATTCAAGGCCTGAAAGAAACTCTGTCCCTGACTTTTTCAAGTTTGTCCTTTACTTATATAAAACTTGTCTGTAAACTTCTAGTTGAGAGTATAACAAAAGTTAACAATATGCCATTTGAAGGCCAGCATAAAATAAAAGGCAATAACTTTGTTTTAAAAGTGTTCTACTGCAAAGAAACAAAGATATGGGGGTTTTAAAGAGACTTATGCATGGATATTTCACTCCTGAGATGATTCTCCTGTTGCAGGAGTCAGTTACCCAATTCTTTAGTCTCGTCCTGAGTTCTCCATAGCAATAAGGATTCCAAAAAGCAGGATCCAGTGAGTATGATCAGCAAAAGGAGCCTCTTCTCAAACCAATGCTTTAAGTATGGTCACAAAGAAACACGTGGTTTTTTTCATTTGCTTGTTTGTTTGTTTAGTTTGTGCTGGTTTTGGGGCTTGAACCCAGAGGGTGGAACCTGTCCCAGTACAGTTGTCTTTCCTGCCCACCTGCCCCCAAAGCTAGTACTCTATTGCTTGAGCCTAAACTCCGCTTCTGGCTTTTTTAGTGTTTAATTACAGATAAGAGTTAGACAGACTCTCCTGCCTGGGTTGGCTTTGAACTGAGATAGTAATAAATCCAAGTGACTTCAACTGTACTGACTTCTCTTTTTTTAATTTTTATTTATTTTTTATTGTGAAAATACTGTACAGAGGGGTTACAATTACATGGGCAAGATAATGAGTACATTTCTTATCAAGCATTGTAACCTCCTCCTTTGTTTCGCCTTGGATTTCTCTTTTGAACCAAGAAATATTAGATGAAGTTTATTATAAATCTAATATTTGACAATTTTTAAAAGAAGAGAATATGTCCAGCAAAGAAACCATAACTTAAATAACTCAACAAAAATAGGTGCACTGAATCATTTTGGAATAATTTTTTTCTAATTGGGAAGATTACTATTGACTTTGTCGTTCTTTTTGGGGAAAATTAAAGTCATATTTGCCCTTTTTTGTTGGTCATGGGTCTTTAACTCTGATACTGGACCCTCTCCTTCAATTCTTCAGCTCAAGTTGAGCACTCTGCCACTTTTGGTACAGTACCACTTCTGGGTTTCATGTGGTTAATTAAAGATCATGGACCTTCCTGACCAGGCTGGTTTTGAACCACAATCCTGTGGTCTCAATTTTCTGAGTAGCTAAGATAACAGGTGTGAGCCACCAGCATCCGTCTTATATTTGCATTTATGTGCACTTATTGACACTATGTAGACAAAGAATGGAAATTTGAATCAAATGATGACATTGCAACTTTTTAGAAAAATCGAGGTAGCAATAAATTTATCCCCCTTTTTCATGTTGTTACATTAATGATTCATGTGTTATGGGACTCTTATATTAGCATCTTCTTCTGTCTGCATTTGTCGACTTAGTATCAGAAATTGTTCATAGAGAAATATAAAAGACTGAGATTTTTAGAAAGCAAAGGAGTTCAGGTATGAAAGTACAGCATAGAAGGATATACAACTTATCACACAGAGATAAAGAATTAGCCTAATTACTAGAATGCTAAAGGCAATGAGGAATAAGCCTAGTTGATGAGTAGTTCTTTAATAACCAGAAATGGTTCCCTAGAACATTTTGTGGTATAACTTAGTTATTACCATTTATTCGTTCCATCTGGAGTTATTCCTTCTCTTCTGTAAAAACTATAATTAGCCTCTGCCTTTTTGGTGCCATGACTTATCAAAAAGATTCCCAAATCTCACTTATACTATCCTTCTGATTGTGATTAGCAGTGACCACTCAAAAACCTGGAATCTTTGAATTTCCAGAATTAATCTTCACCTGACATCTAAGCACATTCCTGGCATTAATTGCAGTGACTTAATGAACAAAAGTTTTTGTTTTTTTTTCAATATTGTATACTAATATAGGTAAAGTACATGAATTAGGGTATGAGTATGAAGGAGCAATTATATATTCCAAGTATGAGTTGTTTATTTTCCATTTACTAACTAAATATTTGTTGTTGTTGTTGTTGTTGTTTTGCCAGTCCTGGAGCTTCAACTCAGGGATAGGGAATTATTCCTCAGCTATTTTTGTTGTTGTTGTTCAAGGCTAACCCTCTACCACTTTGAGACACAGCACTATTTCCAGTGATTCTTTTTCTGTTTATGTGGTACTGAAGAATCGAACCGAAGTTTTCATGCATGCTAATCAATCACCGTACTGTGAAGCCACATTCCCAGAGCCCTAAATGACTTTCTTAAGATGGCATTACTTTTTCATTCCGTAACTACGTATCATAATTTTAGCCAGAAATTTTTGCTAGAAAAGGACATTGAACACAATACTGAGTCCAGTAAGGCTAGATGGACAATGAATAACCGTCATGATCTAGCCAGAGCACAGAGGGGCTTACCTCATGGAGCTGGAACAACAGACTGAGCAAGACAACTCCTGACCCACAGCCCACCTCCAGAATGAGAGGGCCACATTGGTTCCAGCCACATGGGGATGCTGGGCCACCTCCTCTAGCACCCATTAAATAAGTTCTTCAGAGAGAGAGAGAGAGAGGGTCAGAATTACGCTTACTCCAAGTGCTGGTACCTAAATACACAGGGGGCTGAGATATGAGGACCATGGTTTATAGGCAGCCTGGGCAGGAAAATCTGTGAGACTTTTATCTCCAAAGAATCACCAGAAAACCAGAAGTGGTGCTGTGACTCAAAGGGTAGAGCGCTAGCCTTGAGCTGAGGAGCTTGGGGACAGTGCCCAGGCCCAGAGTTCAAACCCTACGACTGACAAAAAGTGGACTTAGCACCACAAGAAGTGGCCTGAATAGCACCCATTGTCCTAGGGAGCATGGCAGAAAAGTCAGGCTGAGCTTCCTGTCAGCTCTCTTATTTTATTTTTTGGTTTTTTTATTATGAAGGTGATATTCCAAGGGGTGGGTTACAGTTACATGAGTAAAAGTACTTTTTTTTTTACAGTGTTACCACTTCCTCATTTTTTCCTGCTTCCCCCAACCCTGATATCCCCTTTGCCCAAAGTTGTAAAGTTCATTTCTAACATAGTGCTTAGTGTATATCACTGTTGCTTTGGTTAATCTTTGTCCGACTATTTCTGTGATTTCCCTTCCCTTCCCCAAATCAGATAAACTTATGTATAAGACAAAAGGTACAGAAATCAAAAACAATGACTACAGGGAATAATCTAAAGAGGAAAAAGTAAATCGAAATAACTAAAAGCAGTTCACTATACAATCATCTTGTATCCATTTCTTGGAGCTCATTTCAATAAGCATCATTTTCTATGGTGAAATGCATATAACTATTGAGCTGTTGTGATCTTTTATAGGAATATCCTAAACATATTCTAGTTTTTTTAAATGAGTGAAAACATGTATCCTATAATTCTTTGGATGTGGCTTGTTTGATGTATTATGTTTTCCAAGTCTTTCCATTTCCTTACAAATAGGGCAATGTCATTCTTTCTGATGGAAGCATAGAATTTTGTTGTGAATATCTATGACATTTTCTTGATCGATTCATCTACTGAGGGGCATCTGTGTTGGTTCCATATCTTAGCTATGGTAAACACTGCTACAATTGACATAGTTGTGATGGTAACTTTAGTATGGCCTTGTCTGTGGTCATTTGGGTAATTGTCCAGGAGTGGGATTGCTGGGTTATAGGGGAGATCTTCTGAGGAACCTGTATACTTCTTTATGGAGTATTTGAACAAGTTTACTTTTCAACCCATTTTGTAGTAACATTCCTGTTTGGCTATATTCCCACCAAACCAGCCTCTGTTATTGTTAGTTTTCTTCATAATGGTCATCAAACTGGGGGGAGGTGGAATCTCAATGTTGCTTTTATTTGTATTTCTATGGCCAGAAATGTTGCATATTTCTTCATGTTTCAATTGGCCATTCATATTTCTTCTTCAGAGAGGTCTCTCTTTAAAACTTTAGCCCACTTATTAAGAGGGTTGTTTCTTTGAAGATTTGTTTTTGGGAGGAGTTAACTGCTAGGGCTCTAAATATATTTGAGATGTAAGGCCATTGCCTGTTGCAGAGCAAGTAACAAACTTCTCCCAATCTGTGTGCTTTCTATTTATCTTTCTATCTATGTAAGTTCTCTTCTTAGATTTGGTATGGGTCTATCAATTCTGTTAATTTATTGAAACAACCAATTCTGTTTTGTTGATCTTTTTATGTTTTAGTTTGTCTTTATTTAGTTATTTCTGATGTTTTTTTTATTTGTTTCTGTCTTCTGCTTTGGGTTTGGCCTTGTTCCTGTTTTCAAGAATTTTCAGGTATATAATTAAAATACAGACTTCAGATTTCCCCAATTGCTTGATGTAGGCACTTAGAGCTATAAATTTTCCTCTAAGTACTGCATTTACTGTTTCCCAGAGGAGTTGGTATATTGTGTGTTCAATTTGTTAAATTTCAGAAACTTTCAGATTTTCATTCTAATGTATTCAGTGCCTCACTGGTCATTCAGCAATGTGTTGTTCAGTCTTCATGGGTTTGGGAACTTTTTTTTGCTTTAGCTTTTTTAATTCTAAGTTTATTCTGTTGTGGTCTGACAAGATATGGGAATTCAAATAATTTTTCTTTCAATTTGGATAGAATTTCTATGTGATATAGGATATGTTCTATTTTGGAAACTCTTTCATGAGCTGCTGCGAAGAATGTGTATACTGATGCTGAATGTATATTTTGTAGATGTCTGTTAGGGCTAGGCGTTCAAGGTAGTTATTTAGGTCTTCAGTTTCTTGGTTGAATTTTTCCTGGATGACCTATCCATGCATTTCAATGATGTGTTGAGAAATGTTTTTAGGTTAAGTAATATTTGGTTGATGAAGTGGGGTGCTCCAGGCATTGATACTTAGACTTGATATATCCACCTAATGGAGATGTGCCTTTATCAATATATAATTTCTCTTCCTAGTAATTTTATTTTGAATTTTATTTTATGTTAGTAATTCTACTGTGGCCTGTTGATGGTGTTCATTTGCTTGAAGATTTTCCTTCCAGCCTTTCAGTTTGAGTATGTGTTTGTTTTTGTCAATAATATGTGTCTCTTGTAGATATTACATGCATGTGTCTTGTTTTATTATACTACTATTTAGTCTGTTTTCTAATTGGAAAGTTAAGTCTATTGATATTGAGAGTTAAGTCTGTGAAATATCTCATAAGTCCTGCTATGTTATTGACCTGCTATTAGGCTCTGTGTCTCATCTACTCTTAATATATTTACCTTGTTCACTGGTAGGGAGCATTTTATATAACCAGTTCCTGTTCTTCATGATCTTCTCTATGTAGGATATATTTGATTAACTTCTATCCTGCTGATTTGGTGGAGATACATTGTTTCAAGATTTCTTTGTCATGAAATATTTTTATATATCCTTTTAATGTAAAGGAGAGTTTGGCTTTAACCATATTCACGGTTGGTAGTTGTTTGCCTTTAATGTTTGTCATATATCATGTGAGGCTTCCCTTTTTACCATATCAGCTAAGAAATTTGTATTTATTCTGACTGTATATCCTTTATATAATCAGTCTTTTCTCCTGACAGATTTAAGAATCCCTTCATTGATGTCTAGTGATCCTCTAATGGATTATGATGTGATGGTGGTTTGTTCTGTTCTGGTATACTCTGTTTGGTGTTCTAAAGGCTTCTCTTATCTGAATGAGCCTCTCTCTTTGATTTCCTTGTCTTACAATTGGTTATTGTTTTAGGGCTTCTATCTCTTTATTAAAGCTTCATTTTAGGTCTTGTATGGATTTTCTTTACAACATTTTATTTGGTGGGGGCTGGGGAGCTATGTGTTTTAGCTGTGTCTTCTCTCATATCTTTTAACTAGGCATCCATTTTTCCCTTGGACTCTCTTGCCTTCTCAGAATTTATTTTTCTTTGTGTTTGGAGTCTCCATGAATTATTTTGCTGATCTTTGCTTGGTCTCATCTTGTTCACAAATTTCCTTGTAGAGGTTTTGTATCTTTTCATTAATCACATTTTTCAGCAGTATTTGTAATGTATTTTGAAAAACATCTTCTAGATAATTGATTGTTCTAATGCCCGTTCATTTACTGAGTGAATTATATTACCTTGGCATGACTTTTCTCATAGTTTTCTGATTTGTTCTGTCCATTTGAACTATTTCTTGGCTTTCATTTGGGGGATCTATGATCTTAATAGGTGACTATCTATGTTCTTGGATGATTTGTCAGGTGTTGCTTTGGTCTTTTGTTGTCATTTGTTTTTCTGGAATTAAGCTTTTGTCTAGACCATTAAGTGTAGGAGAAGAGATCAGTTGTGAGAGATGTTGTCAAATTAATACTTGTGGTTCCAACGACAGTTCCGACTATCCAGTGGTAAGGTGAATTGTCTCTATGTTTATATGTGACTGTCTCTCTGTTCATGATTTTTTCCCAAGTGACCCTTTCATTTCCACACTGCAATTGTGTTTTTGAATATGTTGGCCAACACAGTCACAGCATTCACCTTCCTGGCTGGGTAACTTTTCATAGACTTCTGTTTTCTTGTGAAGACAGTATAAAATATTCTTTTGAATTGTATATCTATATATAATTATACCTAACTTTGTGTGGCACTCTAGAAGTGGAGTACCTTCTAGGACTCTAAATCTCTGTTTCATTAGAGAAATCTAGGGTAATTTTCTGTTGTTATTCTCCCACTGTTTTTCCTCTTCCTCTGGTTCATTTATTATATTGTGGATTTTTTTCACATAATTTAGGATTTGTGATGGTTGTATCAAGTAATTTTTGTTTTTCTGTTTGTGTTACCTTTACATAGTGATTTCAGGCTTGTATGAAGAGACAGTAATAATATGAAATGTGAAGAGCTTAAAGCTTAAAGAGGCACAATGAAGGCCTAAGTAACTCCATTACAGGCTAGCAACCATATTGTGAGGTATGAATTATGAAAATAACCATGGGTTGGACCCAGAAATGTCACAAAAAGAAAAACAATTCCTGGAAAACTGAGACATAAATAATCCTTTGAAAAGCCACAAGAATTTTCTCCAAATGCATTCACCAAACATTGGGTGGCTATGCAGGACACAGTGACCCAGTGGCCAGACACTTCCTGTCAATAACACCTCAATAATATTAGCCAATCACATATGTATAGCTTAGTTTATTAAAATGTTAATCAATCATGTAATTTCTCATGTAAAACTTCCATAAAGTTATTTGTTTAATACTATAAAAAATGTGCTGATTCTATGCTTGGGGTCTCTTTGTGTCATGGGTTACTGATTGCACAGAGCACCAGCCTGGAGATTGCAAATAAAAGACGCCTGTGTTACTTGCATTGGTCGAGGTCTCTGGTGGTCTTTGGGGGGTCTTGAGTCTAGGTAAAACAAATGTAAGTTATTACATTGAAAGAAAGAGTGCAGACATTTTAACCCATTTGCTACAATTAAATTAATATAAAGCAAAGCTAATTAACTCTTATTTACTCTTCAGAGGATGAGTATAATACTCTTGGATATCTTGGAGGAAAAGACTTTAGACTGATTACAACTGATACCTTTCACTGAAATTACTGGCTAAACATTCTCCTTCAGAAAGGCAAATGCTCCATTTTTTTCATATTAGTATTATAAAACCATAACATCTGCATGTTGAATTGTTTTCCTCTGCTATTTTCAATACCATTCTTCATCTATTAGGTATCTAGGGCTTGGAATAACCCGTTCCTTAAAATACCTATATTGCTTATATTGTGATATATATCTCAGTAATATTAATATGAATTTCTCTCTGAGTCTCATCTTGAGCTACATTCATATGTAATTTATTCAGTCCCAAGCAAGAAACCTATTTTATTCTTTTCTATTCTTTAAACAATGAATCTATTATCTTTAGAAATACATTCTAAGGAAAATATGTTCTTTTATATTGTTCCAGTAAACATCATTTATTTCTAGTACTTTTACTGAAATAAATATAAAGTATGGAACATGGAGACAATCCCCCCCTTATAACTTTAAAGTATATCCTTGGGGACTATTTTATATATATAAATAAAAAAGTGCAATGCACATGTTTATACATGAATCATCTAATGGTTATGTCAATTAGACACAAGAACTATCATACCACATCAAGTCTCAATTTACTTAAAGGCACCAACATATTAGTGTTCATGAATATCACTCATCTTTAGAAAATGACAAGTCACAACAAAGTTTATATTTCAAAATTAAAAAATAAAAATTACACCCAGATTTGATGTGAATATCCTGTTTCCAGGAAAACAGTTAATCAGCAAACAGGGAAACAAAAAATAAGGGCTTGTCATATAGAAAGAAAGATGTAAAAGCATACTGTCTTATTTTAAGATGTTACATACATGCAAATGGTGTCATTTATTCAAAGATACTATAAAAATTCATGAGCGGATTTGTGATCAGAAGTGAGAGGTAAGCAAAGTAACTGAAAAACTGTATTTGTAAATAGTGCTTTCAATATATGATTACGTTATCAATAAATACGCCTATAGATGATGATTTTGTATCTGTAACACATATCCAGTATTCTACATTTTAGACATACCCCCATTCTCGTACCTCAGTTCTTGATCAATATTCTTCTACTTTCATGATGTCAATTGCTACTATAGTAACAAGGTGGGTGCTCTCTTGGTTTCTACATCCAATAAATTTTAGTATTTTGCAACGGTGTATAAACTCATGAAGTTAGACTGGGATGTGAAGTTTCAGGATACTCTATTCAGGGTATTAATTGGCCTGAAGCAGGCAGGAACCTATTGTGAATACACAGACACTCAGTATACTAAGAATGAGGGACTTGATCTCGGGGAAAGATAAAGGTCTAGGAAAGATCTTGAAGCTGAGATAAAGCAATGCAGCAAACATCAATCAACTATCATTACAAGGGAATGGAACATATCTTTGATGTGTCTGGGTGGCAGTGGTGTGTGTGTATGTGCGCTTGTTTGTGTGTGTGTGTGTTTGTGTGTGTGTGTGTGTGTGTGTGTGTGTGTGTGTGTGTGTGTGTGTAGAGAATTTTAGTGTGGCTTCTATATTTACAGTCCGTAGAGCATTAATTGTTAAGGAGAAGGTGCCCTTACCAGAGCTCTGATACCATTGTCATCACTTTTTACTGCAAAAAAAAAAAAAACACTTGCTTAATCTCTAATTAAAAAGGGAAAAATAAACTAACATCTTACATGATAGTTTTGAAAATTAATTGACAAATTGAAGGCCAAAGGGAGAAATTGGAGATTAATATAATCTTTTTCCTCACTTCTGATTATTAAACTGTAATAGCTGTGATTTTCAGGAATCTCTTGTAATGTACTTACTGCTTAATTACTAATATTTTTAATAATATGAAACATATGATAGAGAAATAGATCAGTCAGCAAGCACAAAGACCTAGTGATAAGATCGAGCTTTTGAGCAGGGTTGCCACATCTTTTACTAAAACAATTCCTTCATATGAATTTTTAAGTTTATGGCTTTTCCTGTGTGATTAAAAGTAAGAAAATACTGTAGAAACAAAAATTCCTGTTCAGCCAAGTAGAAAGTGCTCATGTTCTCATCCTCATGGTGCAAATTTCCATTCCATAAAGACTCTTTGTTAGAGTGCTTTCATTTAATATACTTCAGCACATCATATTTCCCTGTTGGAGACAGGAAAAAAAGATAAATTTGTTTGAATATTATCTTTCGTAAGTTAGTGTGTACCGGCATGGTTTGTATAATTACAGAAGTTTGTAATAAATATAAGTAGGGATCATGTCACAACTATAAAATATAATTAAAATCACATAAGACTAGAAGTTACAGAATTTTGTGCATGAAAACACACATTAGATTAGTTGCAGAATTTCTATTTTGAGACAGACTTTATATTAAAGTATAAAGCACTTTACTAAGGGTTGAAACATTTTATTGAAAAAAATATATTTCTTAGAGATATTTTTGCTTCATATTTTAAGAAGAAAAATGGTCCCAAAGTAATTATTTTCAAAAAATTATTTTCCTGTTTCCATGTGATTAACCTCCAAATTAGAAATCCAGATATTTAATTTAATTTAAATTAACCAAAAATATTTATTGAGTATATGAACCTTCTTCTCTCTACATTCTTCACACTAACTTTACCAAATATGATGAGTTTGAAATAATCAGTCTCTTTGTGACCTGTGTTGATTTTATTTACAATGTGAGCAAAATTTTTAAAAAGTGGTATTTAGTTTAGCTTAATTGCTCTGAAGAGACAATAAATGATATAATCAAAGGCTAAAAATGATAAGATTTAATTTTTAGAATTCAGGAAATGTTTTTTGACCACACTGGCTACTGGAACCTTTGCAACAACCTCATGAGATAATTTATATTGATGAAGCAAAAATCCCAGTGGTTAGACATTTACGAATACAAAAATTGTGTCATTCTGAATATGTAGAGCTACGTATCAAACATAGAAATTTTAGCTTTTAAATACTTGAATATGCTAATACATTTAATTCCAGGTTAAATACTTGTTCTGAAAGGAGATAAAATTGCATTTATTTTGAAAAGTAAACATAAGTATTCATTTGAATGAAAGACAATGTTTAAACATCACTCCTTAAAGAAACAAGATGTACAGTTAGTTGTTTTTCATGCCAATTATGTTCTCTAAAATAACTAGATTAGTAAACCTAAATCATTGCTTCATAGAGAAATAGAAATTTAGTTTCCTAAAATTCATGACTATAACTTTTTCTCAATTACTAAAAAACTATTTTATGATTTTTCATGGAATCTTATTTGATATATTATTATTCATTAAGTTAATAATTGACCAATAACAATATAAAATATGCATGAACAAAGTTTATCTAACACAAGTATTTTATTCACAAGACATATCATGGCTCTCTTAAAAAATACTAGACGGCAGTGTGTTCTTTATTAATTTTTAGTTATTTTGTTAATGGTTATTAATTGTCAGAAGTGGCAATTCCATAATATGTTTAAAGCATTTGATTATACTCCCTCCCTCTATTTTCTTTTCATTACTTCTTCTTCCAAATATATTCTGCATTTCACATAAAATTACATCTTTATATATGCACATATAATCTAATTTGGAAACATAATTAAGCTAAACTGCAATTTAATTCAAGTTGGATAGTGAATTAACAGGATGAATAAAAACTTGAATATTGTTATTAACTTCTGAATTTAGCTATCATTATTATTATGGTTATGTTTAGGATCCCAGACAAAATTAGAATTAAGGTTATTGAAATAGATTCAATACAGGATGACTCATTGCAACATGATACTCAGAAGACCCTTTGTTGAAAATGGACTTTACACCAAGGGGAGGGAGTAGTAAGGGAGGGGGATAGTAGGAGAACAACAAAAGAAGGGTGTAACAGTCCTCAACAAGAAATATACCCATTACCTTACTCGTATAACTAATCTGTCTTTAAAGCATCTTTACAATAAAATAAAATTTAAAAAAATAATAAAGATGGGCGTCAGTAGCTCATGCTTTTAATCCTAGCTACTCTTGATTCTGATGTCTGAGGATCGGAGTTCCAAGCAGCCCAGGCAGGAAAGTCTGTGAGTCTCATATCTCCAATAAACCACTAGAAAACCATAAGTGGCGCTGTGGCTTAAGTGGTAGAGCACTCGCCTTGATCTGAAGAGTGGGGGACAACGTCTAATGCCAGAATTTAGGCCCCATGACCGACCCAAAAAAAAAAAAGAAAGAAAAAAAAAAGAAAAAGAAAACCTGACAGGAAATAGAAAAACACTTAAAAAATGTAGGCTCAAAATGCAAGTAAAATTTAGAACTACACGCTGAGCAAGAGAATACAAGTGCAATAGAGGCTTGCTATTAACATTATGATTCGGGTATATGTAGATTTAGGATTAGGCAAGGTGTTCCAGTTAGAGCTGCGGTTAACATGAGAAAAAGATGTAAGATATAAAAGGGTGCAAAACTGCATCATATTTTAAGAGGAATGAATGGCATCAAGTTTAGAATGAATAAAAACCAGTGTCTGTGTTATTTTAAACATTCAGACATAATTTGGCTTAAAGGGTGAATTACATTTTGTTCTCATTAGGTTTAGGCAAGGATAAGCTTTAGTCTAAAATTTAGTTTTCCAATAAGAAGTAGAAACAAAAAAATGTGTGATTGAATAGGATCTAGACAATTTTCCTTACAGTAACTATTTGGTGTTAAGTCAGATTATGATTAGGATTAGGTTTTTGGTTAAAGGGGGTTGAGAATAGGATAAATAAATTGGTTAAACTAGTTTCTCGTGCCTACTATCCTAGCTAGTCAGGAAGCTGATTTCTGAGGATCGCAGTTCAAAGCCTGCCATGGCAGAAAGTCCATGAGACATTTATCTCCAATTAACCACCAGAAAACCCAAAAGTGGTGCTGTGGCTCAAGTGGTAAAGTGCACACCTAGAGCTAAAGAACTGAGGGATCATGACCTAGAGTTCAGGGATCATGCCCAGGCCCAGAGTTCAAGCCCCACGTTGGACAAAAAGAAAAAGAAAAGAAATGTGTTAAATGTTAAGTAAATCTGAACTTATTTTAGGTTCTAGGATTTCAGAAAAAGCTTGGATATTGGAAGTATAATGTATTTCATAATATCAGGATTTGAGATCAATGGATATAATGATTCCTGTTAAGGAACAAGATAGATTCAGAGTTAAGAGTGAGAAAATCTATAGGGTTTAGGAAAACCTGCAATTTATTTCAAGAATTACAGGTGGAATTTCAGTAATGATGACACAAAACAAGCATTTTTCATAAATTTTAGAAGTGAGATACCGTTAGTGTCAAGGATATGGTTACGATTCTAGCCATGATTGGGTTTAGAGTGAGGGAGGAAAAAAATGAGAGTCAAATTGAAGGTAAATTTTAGAATAAGCCTGGCAGGAATTAGAATGAATGTGAACTAGAGTATTGCTATTAATATTAGAATCTACTTGCAATTAGGGTTATGGTTATTCTCAATGTTCCAGTTAAGATTAAGTTTAGGGTTAGAAAATGACTAAGATATTGGAAAAAAAATGGAAACCTATTTTTGGAAGGCTTATTTGAATCAAGTTAGGATGAGTGAAAACTAGTGTACTTGTGTTAGTGTTGACATATAATTTGGATTAACATTAGGGTCAGTATGAACAGTGTTATGAATAGGAAAGTTTTAGTATAATATTCAGTTTTCACTAACAAGTGGAAGCAAAAATATGAGATTGAACAGTAACTAGACCATTATCATTATATTTATTTCTCAGTGATCATTCTTATAATGATTAATGAGAGTTTTCCAGCCAGGTTTAGGTTGAGAGTTAGAGTTAATTAATGGACTAGATGGTAAGTAAATCTGATATTGTTTTAGGGCACAGGGGTTCAGGAAAAGGTGGGATCATTGGAAACTGCAGTATTTTTCCTGATAAGAGAATGTGAGGACAAATAATATAATGGTTCATATTAGGGAACAAGATAACTTCAGAGGAAGAGTCAGAAAATTTATGGGAATTAGGGCAAACTGAAACTCATTTCCAGAGTGCAAACTGGAGTATTCATTAGAATGAATAAAAACAGAGTATTTTTCTTAAACATTAGAATTGGACTATCATTAGGGTGAAAGTTAGGTTTCAGTTCCAGCTGGAGTTAGTGTTAGCATTAGGGAAATGGAAAGTTTAGGGTCAAACTGAAAGTAAATCTTCGAATAACAAGTCTAATTAGAATTAGGATGAATGTGAAATAAGAAACTGCTAATAATATTAAGATTAGGGTATGGTTAGTGTGAGGGTTAGCCTCAATATTCCAGTTAGGTTAGGGTTACAAAAATGGCAAGATAATGAATAAAACTACAAACTATTTTTAGAGAGATGAGTTAAATCAAATTTAGGATGAATAAAAACTAATGTATTTTTATGACCTTTAGAATCCAAAGGCTATTAGTTCTAGGGCTAAGGTTGCTTTTCTAGTTCAGGTTAGACTTAGGCTTAGGGAAGGGTAAGCTTTAAGGTAAAACTGAGTTTTCTGCTAACACTTTCAAGTAAAATAAGTGTGAAATTTAACAAAAACTACAGAGTTTTCTTAAGTTTCCTATCCAGGGTTCAATAGGATTAAATTTAGAGTTAGGTTTCTAGTAAGGTTTAGATATATAGTTAGTGTTAGGAACTAGAGTAGATTTTAAGTAAACCTGCAACTTCTTTTTGGAGATAGAGGAGTTCAGTAAAAGTTAAGATCAGTGGAAACTACGGAAGTTTTCATGATATGAAGATTTGAGGTTAATGATTCATAATAGGGAACGATTTCAGAGTCCAAGTCAGGGAATCTGTAGTATTTGGAGCAAAGTGCAAATCATTTCAAAGACAATGAGTATCTGTTAGGATATATTTTCCATTAATTTTAAGATTGGGTTACTATTATCATCAAGGTTACTCTAAGGGTTCTGTCCAAGATTTGAGTTAGGATTAGGGAAATGGAAGATTGAGAACTTGAGTGACTTACTTCCCCTGTGTATGTAAATGCACTATTCTAATGCTTGAACTTTAGGATTGGGTTCTGCCCCTGAGCTTTTTGTTGTAGGCTAGCATTCTACCACTTGAACCATGAGTCCACTTCCAGCTTTCTTTGGCAGTGAATTGGAGATGAGAGAATCACAGACGTTCCTATCTAAGCTGACATTGAACTGACATCTCCAGATCTCTGCCTTCTAATTAAAGGTAGGATTAAAGGCATGAGCTACCAGTGCCCAGGAAAGTGCCTGAATTTTACTGATTGTTTGCACTTTTGTTCGAGATTAAGACTTGAATTCATTATCTGACAGCTTTGCTCACTAAGTAGCACTCTGCCACTTGAGCCATATCTCCAAAATGATTATTTTAAATACCTGAAAATCATTCAATTTTCTTCAGGTGATATGTATCATTAGTGTTGTTCTAAAACTTATCCTAACAAAAAAGACTTATAGACCCTGGAGTTGATCTGAGCAAATTCTCATTCTTTGCTTCTAATTGCATAACAGTTTAGGGACATGATTTTTTAATTATTATTTTAAGTAGGATAGAAATTATCATTAAACAAAGCATTTTATGCATACAATATACCTTGATCAATGCCAACCCTTTCAATATTCTCATCCATCCCTTTTCTTCCTTCACTCGTCTTAATATTGTAGGATGTTTATTGGATTCCTCTCTGCATTTTCCCCCTTTTCTCCTGTTCAATATTCTATCTTTTAACCCTTCACCCCTCATTTGACTACCCACTTCCATATGATCCAGCAACTCTACTCCAGGCATTTACTTGAGAGATCACAAACTAGGATATAGTAAAGGTTTCAGCCAGACCATTCTTATTGAATCTGCCCAGATAACCTTCAAGAGAAAAAATAATCAAGAAAATGTAATACACACACACACACACACACACAGGAAATTCTACTTAACCATCAGAAAGAATATTTTAACATTTGTAGCTGTCATTTCTCATTTCATCTGCCTAGTATCCCACTGTTGTCATACTGTCCCTGTACTGCAGTAACTGAAACATGCAAACTGATGTAAAAGATTTTCAGGGTTATGGGCTAGCCATAATTTCCTGAATATGAGTTCTCTGCTCATTCTCTTTGTCTATTCATGCACTTGAGTAGTGATTATACAGATTCATTTTTACCATTTGCTACACAGAAAAGAGATGAACCACTTGTATGTATGTATGTATATATATATAGATACATATATATACATATACATATACATATGTATATATACATATATATACATACATACATGGATATACATATATACATGGACATATGCACACATATGGATATATATTAAATACTTGAGTACATTTCATGTTTTCAAGAATTACAGAGCTAACAAAAATCACATGCATTTTCCTTTTCAATTCTTTCAAAACCTAAATAACTTTGTCTCTTTTGAATACCTAATTTTAAAGAGAATGTCATCATCTCTGATCTGTCAGGCTCCTTGAAATTAGATGTTCAAATAGGCTAAAATTATTTAGGCTTTTTGGTGGAAGGGTTCTATTCAGGGGTTCCCTGCTTGCTAGACATACTCTGGTTGTATAGCATCAAGAAGCTCAACTACTTTTACCATACTTCTTGTCCATTTAATTACTTGAGTTCTTGAACTTTTTGCCCGGGTATGATCTTAGATTGACTGAGGTTTTGCTACCTATGCCTCCCACATAATTAGCTAGGATTACAGATGTGAAGCACTATGGAAAGCTCATTCGTTGAGATGGCTGTCTTGGCAGTTTTTTCTCTGGCCTGGCCTCAGACCATGATCCTTGTCATCTCTGCTTCCCAATCAGCTGGAATTACATATGTGAGCTGGTATACTTGCTGTACATGACACCTTCTGTTTTATAAAAGAGGTTTTTACTGAAAAAATATGTTATAGAGGGGTTATAGTTACATGAGCAAGGTAATGAGTACATGTTCTATGAGACATTGTTACCTCCTCCTTTGTTTTTCCCCTACCTCCCACCTCCCACAACTATACTCCCCCTCTCCTCCCTTCCCTGCTTCCCTGACCATATTGTAAAGATTCTTTTTCAACATAGTGTCTTGTGCATCTCATTGTTACAACGGGTCAGCCTGCCTTATTTAAACATTTTGTTTTCTCCCTTGCCCTCCCCAAGCCAGAGAAACGGTGTATACAAGATGCTGGGCACCAATTTATAAACAGTGAATAAACCTTGGTGGAGGAAAATACAAAAACAAAAACAAAAAAAAGTCACATGGTAAATTATAAACCCTATCTTGGGATTCACTTCGCTTAACATCATCTTATCTGGTGGTATGTACATAGCTTTTGAACTCTTATGCTTGTCGCAGATATACACTAGTTATTCCAAATAAGGTAAACCATAGGACCTATGTTTCTTTTGTCTGACTTACTTTACTTAATATAATTTTTTCCAAGACTCCACTTAGAGCTCCCCTATAACCCAGCAATCCCACTTTTGGGCATTTACCAAATGATAACACACAAGACCATACTAAGCTACCGGCACAACTATGTTTATTGCAGCATTTTTTACCATAGCTAAGATATGGAACCAACCCAGATGCCTCTCAGTAGATGAATGGATCAAGAAAATGTTATACACACATACACACACACAAACATACAAACACACACACACACACACACACACACACACACACACACACACTGGAATTCTATGTCTCCATCTGAGAGAATGAAATCGCCACATTTGCTAGGAAATGGAAAGAATGGGAAACAATTTTATTAAGTGAAATAACCATAGGTCCCATGGTTAACCTCACTTTCAGTAAGTAGCACATGGTACCATATAACCTTATAAGAGAATGTTATGTGAAATGAACCCCAAGATGGGGACACAAATGATTTTTTTATTCCATGAGATTCTTATTTCTATATTATCCCCCAAATAAAATTTGAAGGGGAGCTGTGGTTGAAATACAGAGCACCACCCTTGAGGGAAAAAGCTTAAGTGAGAAGGTAAGGTCCTGAGTTTAAACCATAATATCAGCACTAAAAAAAGTGATTTCTTTTCCTTGAGGTTTTTATTAAATTGCTCAGAATATAATCAACGTTGTATTTATGTTTAGCATTACTATTAAAATCATGTTATAATTATTGATGTTATTTTCTTAAATTTTACTTACACATTAATATCCAATAATGATAAGAGATGATTACTGTTTCACAAGTTTTTATGTCATTTGAATATATGGATGAGAGGTGTATACAAGGAATTTGGGCTGAAAATATATGTTTGAAAGCTCTTCACATAAGTAAATGATGGCTGAAGAAGCTGTGGACAATTATGAAATAAACCAAAGAAACCAGCAAGGAAAGATAAGGTATGATTCTGGAAAGCACACAATTTTGGAAGAAAAAAAAAACAAGGAAAATATGTAACTTTTGGTAAGAACGATTTAACCTACCTACTCATTTGATTCCTTATTTCTAGTGGAAGGCATTTCAGTTAACTTCAGTTTACAAAGATAAACATGATTGACATTTAATATTAACTGGCCTCTGTCTCAGGTAAGCAAAAAGCCAGGTGCCAGGGGCTCATGGCTATAATCCTAGCTACTCAGAGGGCTGAGATCTCTAGATCCAAGTTCAAAGCCAGGTTGGAGAGGAAAGTTGGTGAGACTTTTCTGTTCAACTAACCACGAGAAAACTGGAAGTGGCACTGTGGATCAAAGTGGCAACCCAATTTTGAGTAGCAAATTTCAGAGCAAGAACCCAGGCCCTGAGTTCAAGCTCTCTGAAATTATTCTTTTTTTTTTTTTTTTTTTGGGTCCAGTCATGGGGCCTGAACTCTGGGCCTGGGCGCTGTCCCTCAGCTCTTCAGCTCAAGGCTAGCGCTCTACCACTTGAGCCACAGCGCCACTTCTGGCTCTTTTCTTTTTGCTTTATGTGGTGCTGAGGAATCGAACCCAGGGCCTCAGGCATGCAAGGCAAGCGCTCTACCACTGAACCATCTTCCCAATCCCTCTGAAATTATTCTTAAAATACTTGTTGTCAGGATTTCTTTAACTTTTTTAGAAGAATGTTTTAAACTTAGGGATTTTTTTATTTCATGTTGTCAGCATTGATTTTTAAGATGTGCAGAGAAAAATTATTTACCCAGAGATCAGCTGGAAAGCAGATGGCCAAATCCTGGTTGTTGGCAATGAAGATGGATATGTATTTCTTTTAGGAAAGAAAAAACTTATGAATTGGTAGCCTTTATATATAACAACTTAATAGTAACAATAAAATTAATATTATTACTATTTTTTGTCACTTGTGGGGCTTGAACTCTAGGTCTGGGCATTGTACCTCAACTCTTCAGCTCAAGACTAGCAATCTACCACTTAAGCAACAGTGCCAGTTCACATTTTCTGAACCTTTAGTTGGATATAAAGGTCTCACAGACTTTCCTGCTCTGGCTGGATTTGAATAGTTCTCAGTCTCCTTAGTAGCTACGCCTGGCAGTGAAATTATTTTGAAAAAGAAAAAACCCACGATTATATACTTTAAAAAAATCACAATCTGGCAAGTGTATCTATAACATTGTTGTATCAATTAACCATAGGCATCAATTATTTTTACATCTCACTATGTCCTTTCCAATGCTAGATAATATTTCATTAATTTATTTTAATTTTTCCTAACAAAGTTCATTATGAATTCCCAACAGCACAATTTTCTAGTGAGTATAAAAATTCTTCAACATATTTATTTCAACAAACAGCATTTTGCACTTTTTTTTTAAATTTTGCCAGAGATGGGGCTTGAAATCAGGGCCTGTGCACTCTCCCTGAATTTCTTTTGCTCAAGGCTAGCACACTACCAATTGAGCCACAGCACCACTTCCAGGTTTTCTGCTTAAGTCATACTGAGGAATCAAATCAAGTGCTTCTTGCATGTAAGGCCAGCACTCTACCACTAAACATATTCCCAGTCACTGGGTCTTTTGTTGTTGTTGTTGTTTTAAGATAGCATTTTACTATATGTCCGTCTGATTGCCTAAAACTTAAGTTGGCCTCAAGCTAACTTCTAAATCAGCCTCCCAATTTCAGAAATTACAAACATTGACCACCATATTCAGCTCATGACTCTTTGTGAGAGAATACTCTTTTCAGATATAGAAAGAGTTATTCTGTCTTCCTTTGACTGGATGGTTTTTGCATTCAGCAATTTTCATCACATTTCTTGTCCTGGTATTTTTCCCCTTCTAGATCAATAGAAATATTTCAGGTTCTTAACTTGAAGCTGATCCCTACCATCCAACAACATCACATTCTTGTGAATAGCACCAGCTGGCCTCATGAGCATAGCAGCCAGCTGGAGCTCAGCTATCTGATGGCCTTGGGCTCCCAACAATGTAATTATTTCTGTGCACAGACTGAAAACTGTCATAGGTAATTTTGATTTTTTCCATTCTGTTCTCAGCTACTTGCAATTCTCAGCTATGTATGTTTTAAATTCTGTTAAATGTTAATTACTATCTCCAGTCACTCACTGCTCAGGAAGGGGAGTCGAGGAAAATGTAGATTATATATGTGTGTGTGTGTGTGTGTGTGTGTGTGTGTGTGTGTGTCTGTCTGTCTGTCTGTCTGTCTGTCTGTCTGTCTGTCTGTCTGTCTGTCTGTCTGTGTCCGTGTGTTTTTCATGAGTAATATTGGAGTTAGAATTTAACCTATTATTCTTGCTTGTTCTTTTTGTTCAAAGCTGACACTCTACCACTTGAGCCACATGTCCACTTCTGGATTTTGGTTTCTTAATTGGCTGGTATTACCATGTGGTAGGATAGTACCAAATCCAGTTATATTATTTACATTTTGTACAGTAGAATATTACTGTGAACAGCTTTAAGCCAAATATCTTCATGAGTATGAATGAATTTCTTGCTAATATGTTATAAATAGAATTACTGAGTGAAGCCAATTATAGTAGGCATGCCTGTACTACCAGTACCCAGGAGGATTGTAAGTTTAGGAGCAGCCTGTGCTACACAGGAAGTCCCTTTTAAAACAAAAAATATCAGGTGAGCTTGGAAGAGGGAATATATTGTTAAGCAGGTTGATAGAAACACAAAAAAAATTTAGTGCGTGTGTGTGCTTGTGCTTGTCCTAGGGCTTGAACTCAGTGCCTGGGCACTGTTCCTGAGGCTTATGCTCCAGTCTAGCACTCTACCACTTGAACCAAACTCCACTTCAAGCTTTTTTAGAGATCATTGGAGATGAGTCTGATCCAGTTTCCTGTCTTGATCCTCTTTTCTCAGCCTCTTTTGTAAGTAGGATTACAGGCATGTTGTATTACTGTTAAGTAATATAGTCAACATCATGCCAGTTTATACTCTTTCCAGCAGTGTTTGAGTGTTGCACACACACCTAAGATAAAACCGCTCCATGTTTGATGACAACCAGATCTCATAATGCTGTGCGATACGTATTGTTATGCTCATTTTACCTGTAAAGAATTTGAGATCCAGAGAGTTTCATTAATTTTGAGTCCCCATCTAGTATACAGTGGAGCATGTATTCAAGTCCAACTAGTTCTGTTTATTTCAGAAAACATGGAGTCATCATGTGGTCTAGTAAACATGTGTTCTAGTGAATACTGCTCTTTGCAAGTACAGTTCTGTGCCTGACAGATTACCTTTCTCTTTCTTTAACTGCACCCCCTTTCATAAGCTAGGGAAAGCACAAGTGATGAGAAGAGCCATTTTTGAAGGAGAAATTGATAAGGGGGTCGACTTTGGTATCACATACATATTAGTCTGACCTCCCATTTGAGTTATGGCTCCAGCACTCCATTTCTGTTTTTTCTTTTGTATTGTTATTATAAATGTGAATTACACAGAGGTTACAGTTATATAAGTCAGGTATGGATATATTTCTTTTTGAAAGATCAGTACTTCCCTTGCTCTCTCAATTTTTCTCACTGGTTTGTTTTTTTTTAACTTCCCTCTTGTTCTTCTTCATCATCATCTTCTATTATCATTATTATCATTGTTATTATTATTATTATTGTGCTGTAGAGGTTTTAGTTACAATCGTTTGGTAATGATTACATTTCTTTTTTCTTTTTTTTTGTTTTTGTCAGTAATGAGGCTTGAATACAGGGCCTGGACACTCTCTCTGAGATCTTTTGCTGAATAATGGCACTCATATTGAGCCACAGCTCTGATTCCCTGAGTGCATTTTTTTTGGACAATGTTACTCTTTCACTTTATCTCTTTTTCTGTTTTCCCGTTCTTCCCCCAAAACAAATTGCATAGGTCATTTTCAACATAGTACCAATTGAATACCAGTGTTGCACGTGTTCATTCTTTGTCCCTCCTTTTCTATGACCCCTTTAACTTCTGAAAGAGAGATAAATGTAAAAAAATGACAAAAATGATAGAAAATATGTATCATCTTGTTTCTGTTTCCTGGTCACTGGTTATTTTTGAGATTGTGTGTGTGTGTGTGTGTGTGTGTGTGTGTGTGTGTGTGTGTGTGTGTGTGAATACTGGGACTTGAATTCAGGGAGCTGACCTTTAGCTTTTTTAATCAAGGGTGACAGTCTACGACTTGAACCAAACTTCCATGTCTTGATTTTGAATGGTTAATTAGAGATCAAAGTTTCACTGGTCTTTCCTAACTAGTCTAACTTCAATTCACTTTCCTCAGATCTCAGGTTTCTAAATAGCTAGAATTACAGGTGTGAGCCACCGGTGGTGCTTGGCCTACCTTCTTTTTGTTAAGTAGTTGAAGTGTAAAAGATAGTTGCAACCATAGTAAAAAAAGAAATCAATTTAACTTTCCCAGCTTCATTAACTTTTAATATTTTGTCACATTTGATACATACAGAAAAACTTTTTTTGTAAATGCTCCTGCAATTTGGTTTTCATATCGGATTTTTCCTCATGATGAACTTGATTTTATAGCTTTTTACTTACTAAATATTGATGAGAATATGTTCAGAGGGCATTGATGACCTTTTGTTGGCTTTCATGCAGAAATGTTGCAAGCTAACACTTGATAAATTTGTGTGCAAGACCCCGATGATATATCCACATTCTTAGCCAGAATACAGCAGTGCCTGTTACAAATCATCTAGATCTGAAAAAACCCTGATTCAGGCCTTGTTACCACCTTCATGAATGTCCTCTTAGTGTGCAATCCTGACTCTCCAATGACCATGACAGAGCCCTGCTGCACGTTCTCATGACACAGCCAAGGTCACCAGTCAGGCATGGCACCTACAGTGTGATGGGAGACTGGTGACTGTTCCTATGGTGGAACAACACAGGAAATGTTAGGTCCTTAAGCTGTCATCAGTCCCCAGGGCTCCTCATGAGTACGATCCTAAGATTTAAGGAGACATCAAACTCTCTCTTTCTTGTGCAAGTTGTGGGCATGTTTTTCTTCTGGGGCTATCATCTTCATTGGAAAGATATGATCTGAACTCTATAAGCCATTTTGCTTATTGTAGACCCTTAGGGTAAGTCTGGCATTTATACTTAGACAAAAAGAAATGTAGTGATAAAAAATAGGAGACAACATTTTTCCTAGTCTATTTATTACTCAAATAGGTTTTCAGATTCTACCAGTAATTCTTATTAGTAAGAAGCACTATCTCAAAAATAATCAGTGACCAAGAAACAGAAACAAGATGATATTTATTTTCTTTAATTTTTTTCATTTTTTTACATTTATCTCTCTTTCAGAAGTTAAATGGGGGGTCTGGGAAGGTGGCTCAATGGTAGAGCACTTGCCTTGCATGCTCGATGCCCTGGGTTCGATTCTTCAGCACCACATAAGCAAAAAGAAAAAAGCCGGAAGTGGCGCTGTGGCAAAAGCGGTAGAGCGCTAGCCTTGAGCTGAAGAGCTGAGGGTCAGCACCCAGGCCCAGAGTTCAGGCCCCACGTCTAAACCCCCCCCCCAAAAAAAGAAGTTAGAGGTGTCATTGAAAAGGAGGGACAAAGAATGAACATGTGAAACACTGAAACTTTGATCTCCAATTAACCATTCAAAATCAAGACATGGAAATTTGGTTCAAGTCATAGACTGTTACCCTTGATTAAAAAAAGCTAAAGGTCATCTCCCTGAGTTCAAGCCCCAGTATTCACACATTCACACACACACACACACACACACACACACACACTAGTCCATAGTGCTCAGGAGCCTTACATGGAGATCAGCCTTCTCCAGCTCAATTTATCCTAGTCTTGGTCAGGACAGCTCTTCAAGCTGAAGTTTGGTGGCTAATAGTAATTCCTTCTCATTCTTTGTGCCTGTTGGTGTTGTTGAGTCCACTTCAGGGCAAAATCAGTGCCTGACACCTACTTGCTGCCATGGCAAATTTGGCTGTTACATCCTAGATGTTATGGCCATTTAATTGTGAAGCCGTGTGAGGACACCCAACCCCACACAATTTCCCCAAGGTATTGTCTCCTTTGCCCAGAAGTGCATTCAACAATTCAGCAACCAAAATATCACCCAGTGAAACTCAGAGTATGTTTCTATTTCCTTTAAAAAAATTTGCCATGCCTTTGATGATTTGTCATTGAATTACTGAGAGTATACAATTTTATGTATTTGTAAGTCTTTAACCATCTTTCTTGAGCTCTTGTCATATTTCTATGTGTTTGCAGCTTGCGAAGGGAAAAAAGATTTAATTCAATATAGTCAGACTATCGTTCAGAAGGATCTTTTTAGAACCTTTGGAGGGAATGCCAACTTTCCATCTGCTGTTCTAAAGATGGCCTTCTTGGTACAGGAACTGAGTACACAGTCAAGATAAGAGGCTTGTCCTGATTTCTACTGACTTTCCTCTGGGGTCAGGGAGTGTGATCCCATGGTATATGTGTCTGTTTTCTACACTGGAGGGCCCATGCCTCCTCTGAAAAATCTAAGGCTTAGGGATAAGAGATACTAAAACTCAAAACCCAGCTTCCTACATCAGTAGGATTACAGGTCTGAGTCTCATGGACTCAACTTTTTTATACATACTATACTCAGTTTCATTATATTCACTTTCATTATATTCACTTCATAGACAGATACATACAAATATATGTATACAATATTTATTTAAAATCAGTGTTATATCTAGAAACACACCAATATATATTCATATAATTATAATCAAATTATATCACTACTTTCTCCAATAACATTTACACTAATGTTTTGTGCAAAAAAACACTCAATTCTGAAAGTTTAAATGCCTTTTTAGTTTGAAAAGTAATATTGAATCTTATATATTATATAATATGCTATATATAACATAAAGAATATAACATGTATTTACATATAACTGATTTAATTGTGGAAATTTTTCTTGATTTTGTGTTTGTTCATCTATGTAAGCCTTATTTCTTCTATTGATGATGGCTTTTACTTTCCAGTATACACATCACCTATATATTTTGTCAAATATTTTCAGCCCAAAGTAGACTTTTTATATTATTGGAGCCAAATTTTCCTTCCATATTTGCTCAAGGCAAATGAATACAATGAAAATGTATACAGATTTGAACTCATTGTTGGAAGAGAGTCCCACTTACCGCTATAAGTATTGTGGCATTTGTCCCAATTGACAGAATAACTTTCTAGGACATCTGATCTGCTATGTCCTAGACCTTTTGTAGCCACCTTATCACCCCATACAGGCATGGCCTGGCTTCCTTGTCACTCTTTTTGCATTTAACAGCTCCCATTATATCCAGTAGGCTCTCTTCTACAGCCCCCTGTCACTCTGCTTCCCCACCTCCAGAACAGGTATGCACGATTCTTCAGATTGTACGTTTAAAAAGAAATATATTTAGGATTCATGAATTCTAGAATATGTCAAAAACATTGACATTTTAATAAAGTTAGAAAAATAAATAGAATGAACCTTTTACAAAAATCAGGAGAAAAAGAAAAATAAGGATTTTCTTAGGAAGGGGAGAAGGAATCTCAAAATCTAGACTGGCCTCTAAATTGCCTTCAGGCAGAAATTTTGCCTCAGAGTCTTCAAAGGGATCTACTTCCTCATTAAAGACAGGATTTTCTTCCTGAGTCTAGTGAGGGACAGATTCTAATTTATCAATTGGAAATTGGATCCCTTGCAAGACGAGAGATTGGTCTGGGTATTCTGTGAGGAAAGATTCCCTTTCCTCAACTGAATCTAGATTTTGGACCTCACTTATTAGTTTTCCTAAACATAGACTGGGGTCATTTTCCATTAGCACACATTTACCCTGCACACCAAGACGAGACGTGGTTTTTTTTTTTTTGACTGATTTAGAGCTGATCTAGCTGGATTGTGAACATCAGTGGAAGACATTCTGTATGTCTTCTTCCTTGGTGGTATGTGTAGATACACCTGCATCACATATGGGGTTCAGAATCAGTGGGATTTCCACAGGACTCAAAACCTACTTTGGCCTTTCTACAAATTGAAAAAAAGCCCTCTACCTTCACAGGATTTCTGGAGATCAGCGATGGCTTCGATCTCCATCAGTCACCATAGACGACATCATTGATGGGTTCTTTATCTGGAGTTCTGCAGGAGCTTCTCTACGGTGATGCAAACCTGAGAATGGAAATAGGTACAAGAATCTTAGAGTAGACCTTAGACGTTAAGGTGTCACTAAACTTCCAAGAGGATCTAATGGGAGGATAAATAGGATTTGAGTTGGGACTGAACACTGATGAGGAGGTAGGCTGTTTCTAACGAGTGGCTACTTCCCAGTTCTTTCAAAAGGAGAACAGACATTACCTTGCAAAGAATATCCATGAAAGGAAATTTTGCCAAGCTGGGGAGTACTAAGGGCTCTTGGCCAATCAGGCACATCCCTAGAGATTCAGGTTCCATCTACTCACAAGCTCTGAGGCATCTAAACAAGGACTTCTTCCTCTTTTCCTTGGTCTCATGGGTTCCTCCAGCTGGTCCAGAAAATTTGTAAGTGGAAGAGCAGGTCTGAAGAGGGCATGTTGAGCTTGACATATTGTGTAAGTTCTTTCAGGGTGTCATTGTTCTTGGGCTCATAGAAATCAGGGTAGAAGTCCATCCACATAGGGAAGATGAAACAAACAACGCTGTGGGCAGATTGATTGTTGGGAGGTGGAAAGAGACTCCTGCAAGCAGGATGCTCCTCACAACCCACTTCTAGTAATTTCTCAGATATAATCCTCTAAAATTCTCCCTGTAATAGGAAGAGAAATTTGTTTCCCCACTGGATCTGACTTGCTACACACAGCCCTCCCTGTCATCCATGAGAGTCCAAAAGCACAACCACAACAACTGTATAATCTGCTATCCACTGAAGTGCCAAGCCTCAACCTCCTGGTGAAAATCCCAACTGGTGTGCAAAGATGAAAGTTGAGTTTGATTCAGAAACCTCAAAGATACCAAGTTTTCAATGATAGAACTTCTCTTTGTGCCAGCGTCCACTTACTTCTTCACTTGTTCATCTTCTTCCCAGTTATGGTAGAAGGATCTGTACCAATGGGAGGAGAGAAGGAAGTTAAATCTATGCTTCTCCTTTTCTGAACTAACAGGACACACATAGGACTCGCTAAGTCCCACATGGTAATGTAAACATGACAGACAAAATTGGAGATATGTCTATACAATTTCATGGTAATTCTGTGAAGATGCTTATGTGCATCTGTCCATATAAATGCACAATGGCTCATGCCTCTAATCCTACTAATCAGGCGGGTGAGATCTGAGAATCACAGTTTGAACCCAGTCTAGTTTGTAAAAATCTAAATACACTTATCTTCAGTTAACTAGCCAAAGGCCAGAATTGGACCTGGGGCTCAATTGCTAGTGTGTTAGAAATGGGACAGCACTCAAGCCCCCAATTAAAGTAAAAGTTCCCTCCTTTCTTCCATCTATATTCCTTCAAAGGCCTCCAAGTTAGTGATTTCCTAGTTAAGCGTGGACGTTGGGTGCCACTTGCTCCTTCCTTAAATCCTAGTCTCTCAGCAAGCAAATTACTAAGGCTCCACTAGCTTATGAGGCACATGAAATATTCTGGCAGCCCAGTCCTAAGGAACTAGCCAAGGACTGCACTTCTTTGTCTCAAGCCAAGCTCCTTTGACAAGACCCCAGTGAAACTGCCTCAGAGATGTACCAAGTATTCCAATATTCTGCCAGGGGGTCTCTTCAGCCCTGGGTTTGAAGGAGGAACACTAACTTCTTTTGTTTGTCATGGGGCTTGAACTCTGGGCTTGGGTACTATCCCTCAGACCTTCAGCTCAAGGGGAGCACTCTACCGCTTGAGCCACAGCACCAATTCTGGTTCTCTAGTGTTTTATTGGAGAGGAGTATCATGGACTTTCCTGCCAGGGCTGGCTTTGAACCGTGAACCTCAGATCTCTGCCTCCTGAGTATCTAGGATTACAGGTGTGAGTTACTGGTGCCTGGCTTAGGAACACTCACTTTTTTTGTTTGTCATGGGGCTTGAACTCTGGGCCTGGGCCCTGTCCCTCAGCTCTTCAGCTCAATGCTAGCACTCTACCACTTGAGCCACAGCACCACTTCTGGCTTGTTTTCTGCTTATGACTTGGTCAGGAATCGAACCCAGGTCATCATGCATACAAGGCAAGCTCTCTACCACTGAGCCACCTTCCCAGCCCAGGAACACTCCCTTTTTAAACAGAATATCCAGCAACTGCTCCATTGTCCTATGCTCTGTGTAGTGGTGGAAAAAGTTTCCCACATAGAAGGGATCACCTTTCTGGTAGGCAGGGACCAGGTCCATTACCAGAATTTCCAGAAAGCCTGAGTCCAGGCTCCATATATTATAAGGCACATTCAGGGTTTGGACGGACTCATTGTCACACTGAGGTGGTAAAAAAGAATGGACCTATGAAACACGGAAATGGGAGTACACTTCAAACTGAGTAATTGTATTAGAGTGGATTGAAAAGTGCACAGCAACTATTTTCTATGTACACATATAAAAGCACATAAGAAGAAGTTTCTACTGTGGGCTAGGATGAGATTAAATAGGTTTACTGTCATAGTTATAACTTGCCTGAATTTCCTTGTGATTTCCTTGGTTTCTTCTTATAAAAAGTCCTGAAACATTGGATTCGTGGTTGGGCTCTGATCGAATGTCTGCAGCATTGAGTGAGGCACTCACACATCTCATGCTTGAGAACTGAGTCTCTTGACTCTGAAAACAGTACAGGAACATCTTTCTTGTTCCTGAGCCACAGGCCAAGTGAGCTGGCTTGAGCTAACTGTAGGTTACAGTTGCGTGGCTCTCAGAGTTCTATATTCTATTCCATTGTGAGGGAAGTAGTGTCATCTCTCAGAGCCCAATGATCTAAGCTGCTTGCTCACATAAGACCATCCCAAAGACAAACTGGAGGCTGAAATCTCCCCTCCTACATCACTTTATACACATGTGGACATTGTCAAAAGCCAATAGCCTCAGCTAGGCCTAGATACAGGCATGTCTCAGCCTCAAAGAGCCCTTCCTAGGTCAGATCCAGGCCTTATTTGTCACTATTCCTCTCATCCTGCACAAATCATTTTGCCTCTCAGGGCCCCCTCGGCCTGCCATGTGCTTCTTGCATCTATTTTTGACATCTACTTCCTAAGACATTATTAGGTTTTTGTTTCCTAATCTTGTTTGCCCTTGAAGCCCCAGTGTGCTTTCATCTGGAAAAAAGTCAAATTCTTAGCAACGGGAAAATCAAACAAGTTTTGGAAAACACATGTATTGTTACACATATAGTCAGACATTTTTACAGGTGTACATTCTTGTAAGATAAAAGAGTATTTTTGAATCTTTTCTCATATTTTATGACAGAGGGGAAGGGGAGAAGGGAAGAGGTGCATTGTTTTCTCATAATTCAATGATTATTTTTTAAAAATAGTATAGTTGAAAGAATGTAAGATTTAAAGATAAAAACTGTGCTCCTGTTCTTTTTATAAGCTAGTTGTTTATAAAGTATTTCACACTAAAGTCTTGTCATCTGTGCCCCATGAACTATCCTCCTCCATCAAAATAATCAAGGAAAAACCTTCACAAATAAGTAGGCTGCTGTCCAATCTCTGGATAAGTATTTAAGGAACAAGTTTGCCTGGTACTTTGTGTGTGTACAAGTGTGTGGGAGTGTGTGTGTGTGTGTGTGTGTATGTGTGTGTGTTTGTATGAATGTGTGTCTGTGCATATTTGTGTCTTAGGGCTTGAACTTGGGGGCTATATGACAATCCCAAGCTTCTTTCCCTTGACCTTAGTGCTCTACCAATTGTACTACAGTTCAGCTGCAAGCTTTTTTAGTGAACTAGAGAAGAGAGACTCATAAAATTTCCTGCTTAGGCTGTCTGACCTAAATATCAGGTATCAACCTCCTGATTAGCTAGAGTTATAATTGTGAGCCTCCAAAACCTGGTGATAAAGCATTGTTAATGGAGGCAGTGGGGTTGCAAGTTTCAGTCCGGCTTCAGGACACTATATCATAAAACAGCAACAGCAAAATCCTATATCAAAATACAATAATAAGATGTAATTACAGTACAATTTAGTGATATAGTCTGCTAGCATAACTTTCAGGAAACCTTGGTTTTAATGATTTAGCACAAACCAAACAAAATGAGCTAATTTTAGGAGACTCTATGATTTTTTTAATTCCATCTTAATAATTTCAAAACATTAGAAGAAACAAGAAAAAATTCATACTTATGAGAATGTAAAAAGATAAAAATATGGCAGATTATGAAATGGAAAATTCTACACTGCAGGAAAATTATTGTCATGGTGAATATATGGTGGTATTGTTATGGTGAATATATGATAATGTTCCTCAGAGCAGCAATAGATAAATATATATTTACTACACAAAATCTAACTTGTCTATATCTATCAACATCCAATCTTCTAGTGCACATTATTGATGTATTCATGTTTATGGTATATTCGAAAAATATGACTAGCAGAGTCAGGAAGTTACCAAAATACATTAGCTGCAATGTTTTAGGAGATAAACTTGCTAATTATATTGACTATTCTATATATTAAACATGTAGTGTGTTATCATTTTATCTCTAAGTGTGTACAAACACTACAAACACTACTTCAAAGTGAAACAGAATACAACAAGGTTTTGAAGGCATATGCCTGTAAAGCTAGCTATTTGGGACATCGTTTCAAGACCAGTGAAGTTTTACCTGCAATGATCCCCAACCCGTGGCTTTGCATGATAGAATACTTCTATCATCCTGGTCCATGGGGAGGTGAAAGCAGGCGGATTTCAATTACATGCCATACAAAGCAAGAACTACGACATGGATCCCTCTCAACCAAAGAAGGTTCAACCCTGGCTAGCACTTATCTCCCCTACCTAGGTAAAAATAAAAATAAGAGCATTGTAGTATAAGAAGCAAACAATATTAAATCATGCCAATGCAGAAGCATCATGAACAACACACATTCAGTGTTTGTTTCTCATACTTTTATTCCTAACTATAGCTTGGATTATATATGTGAGCCAGAGACACTAAGCAGTTCATCATTATAAAATGACTATTTGAGTGTCTGCTTTGACTCCAAGGTCTTTGATGCATTTGGAGTTGATTGTGGTGCAGGGTGATATATAAGGATCTAGCTTTATTTTTTTACAAGTAGTAACACAATTTTGCCAGCACCATTTACTGAAGAGGCTGTCTTTCTTCCATTCTTTTTTAAGCTACCTTATCGAAGTTTAGATGGCTATATGTCTGTAGGTTCATTTCGGGGATTTCAGTTCTATTCCATTGGTCCTGTGGTCTGTTCTTTTGCTAGTACCAAGCTGTTTGGATTACTATGGCTTTGTAGTAGAGTTTGAAATTTGGTATTGATATTCCTCCAGCACTGTTCTTTCTGTTAAGGATAATTTTTGCTATTTGGGGTCTTTTATTGTTCCATATGAATTTTTGGATTACTTCATCTATTTCCTTGAAGAATGAGGTTAGAATACTGATTGGTACCGCATTGAAGTTATAGATAGCCTTGGGAAATATTGCCATTTTCATGATGTTGATCCTTCCAATTCAGGAGAATGGGAGGTTTTTCCACTTTTTACATTCTGTTTTGATTTCCATTAACAGGTTTTTAAAGTTTTCACCATAGAGTTCCTTTACTTCTTTGGTTAAGTGAATCCCGAGGTATTTTATTTTTTGTGGTGCTATTAAGAATGGAGTTGCTATCCTAATTTCAGCCATGCTTTTCTCATTATTGGAATACAGAAAAGCCATTGATTTTTGAGGGTTAATTTTATACCCTGCTGCTTTACCAAAGGTTTGAATCACCGTGAGTAATTTGGGAGTGGAGTCCGTGAATAAGAGACTACCTAGGTCTCCTTTGCACACGCCAAAACTTTCTTAAAACACAATGAATCAAAGAAAAGTTAGACAAATAGGATTGCATGAAATTGCAGAGCTTCTGCATGGCAAAGGACATAGCTAGCAAGATCAATAGATCAACCACAGATTAGGAGAAGCTCTTAACTAACCACACAACGGACAAGGGTCTCCTATCTAAAATATGCCTGGAACTCAAAAAATTAAATCCCTCAACAACAAATCCTCAAGGAAACAACTGCCCAATAAATTAGTGGGCTAAAGCCTTAAAGACAAACTTCTCTGAAGAGGAAAGAAGGATGGCCAATAAACACATGAAGAAATGCTCAACCTCCCTGGCCATGAAAGAAATGCCAATCAAAACAACATTGAGGTACCACCTTACCCCAGATAGAATGGCTATAATCAAGAACTCTAACAACAACAGATGCTGGAGGGGATATGGACAGAAGGGAACCCTACTGCATTGTTGGTGGGTCTGTAAACTTGTTTAACCACTTTGGAAAGTAGTATGGAGGTTCATCAAAAGACACCACATAGAGCTCCCCTATGACCCAGCAATACCAGTTTGGGGAATTTACCCAAATGATCACAAGACCATACCAAAGCTACCAGCACAACTATGTTCATTACAACATTATTTACCATAGCTAAGATATGGAACCAACCCAGATGCCCCTGAGTAGATGAATGGATCAAGAAAATGTGGTCTATATACACAATGGAATTCTATGCCTCTATCAGAAAGAATGACATTTCCCCATTTGTTAGGAAATGGAAAGACTTGGAAAAAATTATATTACGTGAAGTAATCCAGGCCCAAAGAAACATAAGTCCCTTGTTTTCCCTTATTTGCAATAACTAGTATATGTCCGAGACATGCAGAAAAGGTCAGATAAGTTGATGTTGGCTGAGATATACCCCAAGAGAAAGATTGAAATATTTTTTTTCATTCTTGCGATTGTTTCAAAGATATTCATAAGATGATTTTTTTGTTGTTTTGTATGTCCTTTCCACACAGTATATCCACTGCTTTCACTGTATTTGATGTTGGTATAATTTGTGGAGGGGAAGGAAAAAACACATTTTTAAGAAAGGATACAGGTGGACCCATTGCCGCAATGAGATGTACAAGCCAATATGTCGAAAAACGAACTTTACAACTTTGACCAGGAGGGGTGAGTAGTGGGGGTGGGATGGGAAGGTGTGTGGTGGAGATAAGAAGGTATGGGAAGGGGAAACAAAGGACAGAGCAACAATGCTTGATAAGAAATTTATTCAATAACCTGTCCATTTAATTGTAACTCCTCTGTATGTTATTTTCACAATAAAAAAAAATGTCTATGTGAAGCCAGGTGCCAGTGGCTCATGCGTGTAATCCCGGCTACACATGAGGCTGAGACCTGAGGATAGCGTTCAAAGCCAGCCCAAGAAGAAAAGTCCCCATAAGACTCTAGTCTCCAATTAACAACTCAAAAGCTTGAAGTGGCTCCATGGCTCAATTGACCCAGTGCTAACTAATTTGAGCACGGAGTCTCAGAGTCAGTGCCCAGGCTCTGAATTCAAGCGCCACAACTGACAAATAAAAACATATAAATGTCTGAATTTCTTGAGAATTAAAATGACATCTCTGGTATACAATTCTACAGTCTACTACAAATTTCATTATATTTGTGGTCAGAAAAAGTAGCAGCACTTGAATAAAGGACATTTTTTCATAAACTAAGGCAGATTGGTCTCTAATTAGAGGAAATTGCTGGGCTCATACATAATATTTTTGGTTGGTTTTTGTTTTGTTTTTAGGACAGGATGAGAAACCTTATTTCTACCAATGGCTATTTGGATATGTATGACATCATTCATAGGCCATGCAGAATTAACAGTAAAGACAGAACACAGTAAACTTGCAGTAAACTTATTTGTCTTTATGCGATATTCCAAATGATTTGTTTAGCTTATATGTCCCTATGACCTATAGTTTCCTATTCCTGCCTTCCTCAAATACAAGCATGTTCCACCAATTCAGATTTGAGCCAGGCAATATGTAGTATTAGTGCTAAGAGGTGAGGAAAATTGTAACACAACCAGGAAAGCATGAAACCAACAATTTATTAGCTGGACACTGGGGACTCAGGCCTAATCCTAGCTACTCAGTAGGCTGATGATCACTGTTCAAAGCCAGCTGGAGTGAGAAAATCTGTGAGACTCTTCTCTCCAATTAACAACCAACAACCATAAATGGAGCTGGGGCTTCAGAGGTAGAGTAGCCTTGCTTACAAAAAGTCAGAGGCAGGGGCTGGGAAGATGGCTCAGTGGTAGAGTGCTTGCCATGCATGCATGATACCCTGGGTTCGATTCCTCAGCACCTCATAAGCAAAAAGAAGAAACCATAAGTGGTGCTGTGGCTCAAGTGGTAGAGCACTAGCTTTGAGCTGAAGAGTGAGAGACAGTGCCCAGGCCCAGAGTTCAGGCCCCATGAACGGACCCCCCCCAAAAAAATCAGAGGCAGCACCCAATCCTGCGTTCAAGCAGAAGGTCAGGCACAAAAACAAAAACAATCAACACACACAAAAAAACACAAACTGGGAGAAAGCTCAGGAAAGGATGGCCTTGTCAACAAGACAAATGTACACATTATATGAATTGAGAAATGGTAACCTCACTGTACAATTAGTAACAATTACATTTTTAAAAAATCTGAGAAATCCCGTAGCCATTGGCCCTTATGATGTGCATCTTCTTTCTAGGATTTTAAAGTACCATCATCTGAGCTGGCAGCACACAGGTTGTAGCCCAGGGTGATTAGAAAATATGAAACCAGAGATCCTTTCATATTGTCCCGACAACTCTTATTATTTTAAGCTGAAAAAAAAACAAAGGAAAGTAAGCAAAATAGATGTTATGGTTAATTAAGCTGTTATTAAAGATTCCTGCCAGAATTATAATGTTAAATTATGAGTTAATGCATGTGTTTTCTAGATACTGAACTCCCATATGTCACAAAAATATCCATGGATTCATAACTAGAAATTCTGAAGTGTAAAGCATACTAATTAGTTGAAGTTCATTAGGTAACCAATGACGAGAACACAACACGGTATTAAGCCAGGTAAAGTTATTTATTTACTGAAGTGCTGCCCATGCCATACATGGTGGGAAGGCATGTACAAAAAATAGGGCGACCCAACGTCGGGCCTGGATGTATCTAGGCAAAGGATCGGATGAGGTGTGGCCAGGTAGGGGGAAACACTAACAATACTGCATCTGGATGTGACTTCAGGGCCTGGGACTCACCTCCAGTCAGATGGAAAGTGTGATCAGAGGCTGACCAGGTCGTGACTTAGTGGGAGGAGGAGGTGGCTGCCTCCAGGTGTGCCAGATACCTAGATAACACATAAAGGGTGGAAACTTAGCCAAGAAGTGAAAAGGCATCTGCATAGGGTCTCCATGGCCTGGGGCAGACCTAATATTAAATACATGTAGTACTGCCATGTGACTCCAGACTTAAAAAAATTCATTCTCAAACATTTTCTTTCTCTCTTTCTTTTTCTTTCTTTTTTCTTCCTTCCTTCCTTCCTTCCCTCTCTCTCTCTCTCTTTCTCTCTCTCACTCTCTCTCTCTCTCTTTCTCTCCTTTTTTTCACTCACCCTCTCTCTCTCCCCTACTTCAGTATTCTCAACTCTCAAATAATGAACACTTGCTGAGTTGAACTCACAGGCTGGGAAGAGCAGCTCAATTAGTGAATGTGAACTTTAATTTAATGTTCCCTTATACCTCTACCACAGATCACTGGAATCAAATAATGAACACTCAGCAGCATGGCATATTAAGGCATTTAGGGGAGTAAAGCAAGCAAGCTCACTGCATTCTGTGAGGTCCAACCTAGGAAAGTGTGGCAGACTCCTCCCTCCTCTTGGGCAATCTCAGCCCAGTTTCTGCATCAGGACAGTTGACTGGCTCCATGTGAGCCAGTTACCTAAGTGGCACAGGTACTTGGCAGAGACTTAGTCTCTTGTTGTGCTGAAATTAATGGCATGCTTCAACATGATCCACTAATTTGTTGAGATTGGGACTTCCTAATTTTTTGGTTAGCCTATGTTCAAATGGTGATCTATTTATTTCTGATTTCTAACCAAGATTATAGATGTGAACTAACACATCAGACCACTCAAAGTCCTTTATCACACATGGAAGACATGAAGTTTATTTTCCCAAATGACATACAAGTTGACAGACAGCAAAAGTAAGCCCTTAATTTTGGTCGAGATGTGTTTTTAATGTGAAACAAAATTACTTAACAAAATATCTGACTACTGTGATTATACTTTCAAAGTTACTCTACATTTTTATATCAAATTACCTATATTAATCAATGATTAACTCAAATTACCTGTAATCATTTATTTCTGTCATATCGTTTAGAAGTAGGCAGAACTGGAGCTTACACCATAAAATAAAATGGTAGAATTTGAGAAGATCACAGTTCTGAATCAGTCTAGGAAGGAAAAGAAACACTCATATCAACCTACTAGGTAGGGATATTGGAATGCAATCATAATCCCTGCTTTCTGGGATGGGTGCAAAAATTGCTACTCTAGGAGTAAAGTAACTTAAATGAGAAAGGATTGATGGAGTGGCTCCAGTGGTGGAGTACCTGTCTGGCAAACAAAACATCAAAACTCAAATCAACTTCCTAAAGATAAAATAAGAAAAAGAAAGAAAAAACAACAATACTGACCATGTGTTCAATATAAAGATTTACACTAAATTATCATAGTAATAAATGCCATCATTTATTTCTAGTGCCAAACATATTTTGTGTCAAGCCTAAATGGAAAAATAGGACACTATATATAAAGCTTTGGTAAAACACAGGTCTAGCTTACAATGATGAACACTTAAGTTTGCATGTGCAGTGGTGTTGCAGGGTTGTTAAGGTTTATGGAAGTCCATCCTTTTGATGAACTTGACATGATGAAATTACCTAACCATACATAACCAGACAGTTTACTGGACAGATACTGCTGATACACACACACACACACACACACACACACACACACACACACACACACACACACTTGTATGTATTTATATATTAACATGTAAATAAAAATAAAAAATTTGTAATGAATAAATTAATTGAACAGATACCTTTCTCAAAGAATTATTTTATCTGAACCAATTCATGTCTTCAAGTCTCCAATGCTATATCACATTTACATGGTTGCTGATCGCTTTCAGCTTTTTTAGGATATTGATTTTTCTTTGATTTTCAGATGAAAAGAGCCTGCCAATAAACATACTTGTATGACATTCCTTTCTTTAGAAAATGAAAAGCACGTTGTGTTATGTGGCTCTTTATGTAGCATCAAAATATTTTTTGATAATTTCAAGTACGTATTGTCTTAGACTTAAATCTCATTCATTTTCTTCCAATAGTATCTATGGGAAGGAGAAAATGAAGGATCATACTGTTACTTTGGGAGCTTCGATTATTAATCACTGAAATAAATATTATGAAAATGAAAAAAGTTATTTAGAGAGATGAATTGAAAGTTACCTTTCCACACACTCATGCTACTCCGTCAACTATATCATATAACTTAAAATAAGTACCATTTTAGCTGTGTGCCAGTGGCTCATTCTTGTAATCCTAGCTACTCAGGAGCTGAGATTTGAGGATGGTAGTTCAAAGCTATCCCTGGCAGGAAACCTCTGACACTCTTACCTCCAATTAACCACCAGAAAACTGGAAGTGGCACTGAGCCCAGGGACAATGCCCAGACCCAAAATTCAAGCCCCATGACCAAGAAAAATAAAAAAAGCAAAAAAGAGGAAAAAGTAACATTTTACAATTAATGTGCACATATAACATATACACAAAAATTTTCTAGAAAGAAAACTATAACAGTCCATGGACTGGCAAAGAAAAAGAGATTAAAGTGAAATTGCCTTTAATCATTCATTTAGACAATCTATACTTAGGGCAGGCTACTGGAACTCACATCACTAATTGAAGAGCTAAAACTTGAGAGCATCACAGCTCAGAACCAGTGCACAAGGAAAGTAATAAGAGTCTCATATCATCCTAAATCCTGGCATGTTGGAATGCATTTGTAATCCCAGCTACTTGGCAGACAGAAATGGGGAACTTAACCTCTGTTTGGCCCTCAGCAAAATTGATAACCTATGAGCAAAGTAACTAAATCAAAAAAGAATGTTCTAATGGTAGTATACTTGTTCAGCAAATACAATATCAAAATTCATACTCATTTCCTAAAAGAGGAAAGAAAAATGAAGAAAGTAAGGAATAAATAAAAGAAAGGAGGAGGAATAAAGAAAGGGAAAAAGAGTAGTATAAACAAAAACCTCACCATGCGTTAGATGTTAATAATGACTTTAAGTAATTTTAGCTATAAATGTCATCATTTAATTCTGGGCTGAGACATTTTGTATCAAGCCTGAATAAGACATAGCATGCCACATACAAAGCTTTGGTAAAATACTGGTCTGGCTTACAATGTTGGACCAATAGGAATGTAAGTCTAGTGGGTGGGGTCTTCATAATAATTGTGTTCTGATCTCAAAATGCGTCTTTATTTCTAGCATTTTACCTGAGTAATCTCACTTCAGTCTTTTCCAAAGGGCACTTTAGTGGAAGGAGGAAAATCATTGATTCCGGTAGACAATTTCTGTTACTAAAAACTCCAGTACATTGTAAGGGAAGCAACTCCAAAATTATTCATTAGAGAGATGAGTTGAAAGTCATCTTTATACACACTAACTCTTTCCTCAAAAAAGCCAGAGGATTTAAAATAACTAATATTTTTTAAGTTAATGGGCATAAATGTGCATGAATTTTCCAGAAATATAATGATCACTCATGAAATCTTACTAATACTTCAAAGAATGTTTTCCAATTAGAGGAATCATCTTCATACATTTTCACACAATGTGTATCTGCTTGATAACAGAACCTACGACTAGACTAAGGCATCTAATAAAATTTATGAGGTGGTGTGGGGTTTCTGGTGGAGCCCTGTCTGGTTCAAAGGAGGAGTTGGTATTGGCACAGTCCCTGTGGTGGAGCAGGGCGGGGCTTTGAGATGAAGGCCAGTCTGTGTAGGACTTTGAGATAGTAGGGAGGGGACAGGAAGGACTAGACTTGTGGAATAGCTGGGACTTTAGGATGGAGGCTGGCAGGTAGACAGGTTTTCAGTGGAAGAAGACTGGGTCCCTGGGGAGGAGGCTGTTTGGGGAAGAGCTTTGAGAAGGAAGAACAAGGCTACAAAGGAGGAGGTTACTTAGAGGAGGGGTTCTGGTGGAGCACTGTGAGTTCTAGTAGGATATGTAGGGTGGAGTTTCCCATAAGGCAGGGAACGGAATGGAGGCAAGAGGCTGACAGAAGGTGGGTTTCTGGTTCAGGAATACGAATCTATGAGGGAGAGGCTTTTCAGGGTCTGGCTTTAAGATGGCAGGGCAGTGCTAGGAAGAAGTGGGCAAGTAAGAAGCATGGTTTCTGGTGGAGAATGGCAGGCCTTTGGGAAGTGTGTTAGGGAGGAGGTGGGGTTTCAGATTAGTTAAGACGGCTTTCTGGTGTAGCCAGTCACCACTTCAAAAAGAGGAGTAAGGTTGGGTGGGGATTTCAGTGTTACAAGGCAGGACAAGGACTTTGGACAGGGTTTCCAGTAGTGCAAGGCAACCTTCAAAAAGGGACTACGCAGGGACAGGGATTTAGAGTTGAGCATGGTGAGGCTTCCAGAAGAGGCCAACTGGTGCAGTGGTTTCCAGTTAAGCAATGTGGGTGTCGAGAGATGGGATAGTGTGGTGGGGGTTTTTTAGTGGGGGTTTTGTAGAGAAAGTCAGGGCTTAGAGCCATGGGGCTAATTGGAGGAAGGACTTTGAGAAGGAGTGGAAGGTCTACAAAGGTGCCGGATAATTATGGGCAGGGTATCTGTTGGAGTACGTTGTGGATCTGAGGGAGGATCCAATAGGGTTGGATTTACCTGGGGAGCAATCCAAGGCATTGAGAGAGTAGGTATGGGAGGTGGAGAGACTTGTGAAGCAGAGCTGGCTTTCCAGGCAGGAGATGGGCTATATGAGAAGCTTCTCTCCAACCAAGGCTGGGCTTCAAGGGCAGTTATACGGAGGTGGAGGATTTTTGTGTAGCATAATTGGCTTTGTGGGAAGAATTCGGGGCTGTGTTTGACAAGTTAGGCCACTTAGAAGCAGACAGAGAGGGGCAGAGTTTCTGATGAAACCAGAAGGGACTGGAGGGAGAAGTCTGGTTGGGGGGTGGGGTATTGAAGACAAGGGAGGAGTTTGGAGGTACTAAGATATGGGATCAATGGGTTTATGAGGAAATAGTGTAGTTAGGGGCTGGGTATCTGGCGGATGAAGTGAGGATTCGAGGGAGAAGCCCGATGTAGGCTGGATTCTTGGTGGAGCAAGGAGAGACATAGAAGGAGGAGATATGGATGTGGCCTGGTTTCTGGTGGTACAGAGCAGGGATTCCAGGAAAGGGTGGAGTTGAAGAAGGCTTTCCCTGTAGCAGAGGAGGGCTTTCAGGAAGTAGTCTGGTTGCAGTCAGTCCTTTGAAAGTTTACAGCAGGACTACCAGTGGGTAGGTTAGTTAAGGTTGGACTTTTGAATGAGGAGGCTGACTGGAAGTGGGTTTCCAGTGGATCCAGTCATGTTTTATGGGAAGGGGGATAGGAAAGTGGCAAGACTTAGTGAAGAGTTGGACGACAAAAAATAAACAGTTACTCCAAATAGGAACACCATTTTCTGTCAGTATAGAATTGTATTACTTTTATGTATGCGAGAGATATTGGAGAAAGTAACCAAGTAATAATTCCTTCCTAGTGAAAAGTTTCTTTATTCCAGTTGAGCGAAAACAAAACCATAGGTCACATCAGGCTCAGAGGCACACAGTAGACTAAGACGCATGAAGCACTGGACTTGATTCCCCAGAACAACTTTTAAGAACCAGAAATAAAAATTTTTAAATGTCTCACTTAGTAATAATGGACACTCTATTGTCTTAAAATTGTGAATGAATGAAACTTTTACTCTAACCATTTTAGAAATCCTAAAACTATATAAGTAGTAATAATGTTTTAACTTTTTATAATATTGGAAGGTATACTAAAATTAATAGGAAAATATAAAATTGTACACAGATTGTTCGTTCTCCAGCATCAACTTTAATCTAAAAGAATTTAAAACAATAAAATTGCCATATAGTGAGATTGCAGCATGGTTTTTTTCCAGTCATCAAAATGGTGACTTAAACAATGTGTATGTATCTTTGGATGCATCGCTGTTAAAACATATCTAAGAATTTTCTCTAGGCCCAAAATTATTTTCCAGAAGAAAAGGCTGCATTGAAAAATAAACAAAACAACGAAAAGGAAGCAGGTAGGTAGACCTTGAAGTAAACATTATCCAATGAACAATATCTATTGAGGCATGATTGCAATCTTCTTTTATTTAAGTTACAATTACTGACCTATGTTCTTCCCTAATGCCAAATAATAAAGCCATGAAAATGCAATAATTATTTTCAAGGCCTTATACTTTACAAAAAAATTCGATGAAAGTATTGCTAGAAAGTAAAGATAGATGTCTGAAATAAAGAGTGAAGAACACATCCTCAATTTCTGGCTCTTCAAGATGAGAGGGATACAAGCCAAAGCACAAGGGGAATGGACAGAAGTACATTACCAAGATGCAATAATTAATATAACAGGGGAGAAAATCAACATGACCATCACAGGATTTAACACTGGAGAGTAGAGTGAAGAACAGTGAAAATGAATGGAAAATTACAAAGGATGCCCTTGCATATTTGGCAGAAGAGTGCGTGGCATTGAGGTCTACACTATGTGGAGGTTTTATAGGAAACTACTTGTGCTCATATGGTGCCACAAGCAGTGAAGAACTTATGATTTACAAGACATTGAATAATCATAAAAGTCTTGCTTCAGTAGTACAGAGTTAAACCTTGATAAATTCTGTTTGGAAACACCTAACAAACTATAAAACCAAGACCAGAAGATTCAAATTGTATATAAGTAACTTGACTGTTCACAACTATAGAGTTCAAAAAATCAAATCATATAATGTGGATGCAAAAGCATAACATTATTAAGGTAACCGTTAAACCACACACATTTTATGGGAGTAGTCCTTATTACAAAAGATTTGTTTTCCTTACACATTTTGGATGTACAAAACCAACAAAAAACAAAAACAAAACAAAGAAAAGACAATTGACAATAGAGCTGGATGCCAGTGCTTCCTCCCTATTCCTAGATAGTCACGAGCCTGAGATTGGAATATCATGGATCACAGATGGCTGGGGTAGCAATCCATGAGACATTTATGTTCAATTATTCAATCAAAGATAGAGTTAAACCTTGGTTCAAATACTACAGACTCAGTCAATCATGAGTGAAAAAAACCAAGCAAGAGTTTGAGGCTCTGAGTCAAGTTTCATTAGTGTACGTGTGTGGGCGTGTGTGTGTGTGCACACACACAAATGGAATAAGAGAGGAAAAAGGAGAGAAAACAGGGAATATTAAGAGTTTAAGCACTATCCTAAGCATATATTAATTAATAAAAAATGAGGGAAACCATGGAAACTAGGTTTCTTTGAGTCTGGCTTCCTTCACATAATATGATTGGCTTCTAAGACTTTCCATTTTATTATGAAAGGGGCTGTGTCATTATTTCTGATAGAAGCATAAAATTACATTGTTTATATATACCACATTTTCCTGATCCATTCATCTCTCCAGGGGCATCTTGATTGGTTCCAATATTGCTCCCAAAAACATAGTTGTAGATTTAATGGGTTTTAGCTTGAGATCATATCGACAAATGCCCAGGAGTGGGATTACTGGATCCAGAGGTACGTATATTTGACCTTACAAAATGAAGCTAATTGAAATGTACTCCAAAACATGGAAAAAACCGTCTTTTTTCAGATGTCAACCTTGATGTCGGTAGAGTATCTAGATCTTATTTTATTTCATTTGTCTTTTACCATTGGTTTATCCCTGGCAATCTCTGTCTTGATTCTGGTTCCTTCCATCTTGTATATACATTTACCTGATTTGGAGAAGGAAAGGGAAAAATATAATGATGAAAGAATTAAAAAGAGTAACTCATTGCAACAATGATATTCACAAGATACTATATAACGGAAATGCACTTTACAACTTTGGAGTGGGTGGGAGGTATAGGTGGTGGGAAGGGATAGGAGAACAACAATGGAGTGGGTAATAATATTCAATAAGGAATGCAACTGACTCATGTAACTGTAACTACTCTGTCCAGTATTTTTGAAATAAAATAAAATTTTAAAATTGAGCATATCCTAGAAAAAATATTGTTTTCAAAATAATACATCTGTCACAGACTTTGTGAGTGATTCTAAAAGTCAGGCTGTTAGACTTGGAAAAGGATAGATTGAGAAGCCATCTCAAACAGCAATCGAAAGGCTGAGAGCTGTGCTCTTGAAAGGCCAAGCAGTCAAGGGAAGACAGGGGTATGATTTATTACCTCAAGAGTTTTTAAGTTCGAGCTGTTGGACACTAAAATATTAAGACTTCGGAGACAAGATGGATGTCTGTGTTATGGTTGGAATGACTATTATTCCCTTCTGCTCCCTAACAATAAGGGATTCAATTGTCACTATGTCTACAAACAATACTTCACGTTAATAGTTGTAACCACAAGCTATATTGATGTCTTTGTTTGTGGACATACCTGCAGCCACTGACCACCCCCCCCCCCGCCCCCGTCAAGCAGGATTTAGGGATCCAGAAGTTGGCAATGACACTTTGGGTCCTCTGGTGATTTCTTTCCTCTCACTTCCTGTGATTTCTTACTTCTTTGTCCAGGTATCCCATCATCTTGGTTGTCGCATGGTTGCAGTTAGTGACAGTACTGATATTCTGAACACTTCAAAACAAACCATGAAAAACACTTCCTCAAAGAACATTGGCAAATGTATAGGAGCACCTGGAAAGATACCAAACATCAGCAGTCACCCTATGATCCTCTAGCAAGAAAGTACAATTCAGGAGTATCTTTACTTCTGATAATATGAGATAGATAATTGTCCCTTTTGGTATTTGGTATTGCATACATTTTCAGAAACACATATACATTGTGAAACAATGTCATTTATTTCATAGGTCACAGGCCATGTGACTGGAGTGATGACCCTAATACCTTATATCAGTTTCCTGATTCAGAATTAGATGAGTGTGAATTGCCTAATTATGAGGATTTCTCCATGAAACTCAAGACACAAAATGAAGTGTCAGGGTCAGGCCATTCCATACCTGTAAGGATTTTACATATATTAGAGTAATATATGCCTACACTGCTCAGCATTCATGGCACATTGGTGTGTTATAATGGTCTTCAGATCAGAAATATGCTAAAGCTTAAAGTAGAATGATGGGCTATACATTTTCAACGCAAGAGTGATGATCACCCACTGCAATGATTCTCAGTGGAGAATCCTTCGTATACATTTTACTGACTTAGCATCTATTCTGGGCTTTACCATTATCAGGCAGGGTCACACTGGATTGAGCTACAATACTGCAGCAACCTTAGCTGCCTTTGAATTTTATCTCCAATATTGATACCAAGGTCAAATCTGCAACTCTAATCACATAGTTAGTGAACACCTGAACTTTTCAAGCGTGGTTAAATATTCATCTATCACTGCTCATTGCCAGTGTTAAAGATCTCACTCCTTCAGATTTATTGTGTATCTTCTTGTATTTCCAACACTGCTTTAGATGTTGGATTTTTAAGTAGAGCTTTTAGTTTGCATTTGATTTATGGAGGTGCTAGTGGTGCCAGTTGAACTGCATATATTATAATGTAAGTAATTTGATGTTTTGACTTATGAATTTAATTTTGGCAAATGAGGAAGTGAATATACATGACTCACAAAAGTTTTTTATGTGTATTGGTATTGCTATATTGTGAACTTCCTAAAAGCCATCCATGGGAACACATGTCCCTAATCCCATCACTTCTGTCACTGAGATAATGCTTGAAAGGTCCAGACCACTTAGCGCTTCATAGTCAGAACCTTTCTACAAAGAAGGGGGAGAGAACAGCGAAAAGAGAAAATGAATCTTCCAACTGTTTTCATACATATTCTTTAGACTTAGCCATTGAGACCACCATAATAGTATTGTTTATGACTTCTTTCCTACATTTTTCCTGTTCTTTGCTGTTTTATTTATGGATCTCTAAAAATCATATAAGAAACACATAAGAAATGTATATAAATCATATCAGAAATCATAAAAAATAGTTTGTTAGGGATATATAATCCAAAAAGAATAATTTTAGGAAAATAGTAAGCACATAAAATGTAATGCATTGACATTGTTGAAAACTTCAGCAGTTGTATTTTATTTACTCTGATAACAAAGTTTATACACTAAGTTACAATAGTATTCCAAATGGAAAACAGAACTAGAAACATGAAGGGTAGCCCTAAAGAATGCTACTGCTACCACTAATAGAGTAAGAATGAAATTTAGGCAAAATTCCTTCAGAGTAAAAGCCACAGGACAACCCCAACATTACTTTCATTGTTCATATGAAGAAAAGAACTTTTTTGGTAGTAAAGACAAATTTTCACAGATATTAATATCAATTGGGTATATATTTCTTAAGGCCTTCAGGAAGGATGCTGTGACCATGTTGGTGGAAACTGACTTCTTTGAGACCTACTTCACAATGGGCAGACACCATTCCAAGCACTGCACTTGCATTAGGGTAATTTTAGTGCTCATGTGTGTTCTTCAAGTTAGGAAATGAATTAAGTATTTTATTAAAAACAGAAGTAGGCAAGAAGGCCAAACAAATTTCCCAAGTACCTAAGACTGATCAGTTGTAGACCTGTAATTCAAATCCAGGTTTCCACCAGGCATATCTGAGGCTATTCTCTGTAACATTCATTATCTTTAAAGAGTTATGGAGCAGATGAACTCACATTATCTTCCTAATTATGGTTATAAGGGCAATAACAATGCTACAGAATATAAGCAATTTTAAATGAAAAGGGTGTGGATAATGAGAGTGTAAGTGATCTTTATACCAAGTAAAGATCGGTTTAATTTCTACAAAAATACCTGAATGAACATCACTAACCGTCCACTGTTTATTATTCCTGGAGTAATTCCTTAAGGAGAACAAATCCACTTTTTCTGATGATCACAGGTTTTTAATCATTAAGTACCTTGAATACACAGGGAATAGTTTTTATGGATATATAATCCAAAAGAAATAATTTTTGTGACTAGTTACTTTCTTGTTGTACTAAAGAAAATCTATTCCCTATTCTAAAACTTATATCAATTTAATGGATATTAGTTTTATCAGTATAAATTAGGTGTGCATAATATATGTAATGTATTCTATTACATAACATATAAATGATATATTTATAATACATGTATCATTATTGATATTCTATAAATAATATTCTATAAATATTCTATAAATATTATGAATAATATATGTATAAAACTGGTTTTAGTATTATACTGTGAAGGATACAAGGAATGACAACTTTATTTAACTAAATATATTCGTATGTTTTAATCACATAATTTATTTTTGTGCCAGTACTGATACTTGAACTATGGTCTGGGTCTTGTCCCTGAGCCATTTCATTTAGACTGGCTTTATATAGCTATCTTCAGATCTCAGCCCCTAAGTAGCTGGGATTACACATATGAATCATGTTATATATTTTTTATTGTGAAAATACTTTACAGAGGGGTTACAATTACATGGGCAAGATAGTGAGTACATTTCTTATCAAGCATTGTAGCCTCCTCATTTGTTTACCCTTCCCATCCCTTCCCATCCTCCCTCCCCCCACACCCAATCCTTCACCTCCCAAGTTGTAAAGTTCGTTTTTGACATGACAACTTGTACTTCTCATTGTTGCAACAGGTCCTCATGTTATATTTTTTGAATTTCATCCTTGGCATGTTCCTACATAATTATTTCTGAATGTTCAATTATGTTATGATATTCCATTTCTAAACCAATTCTGAATAAATAACTACTTATTGGGTAAAACGCTATGTTGCAATCGAACTTGTAAGGACCCTACTTTACTATCAATTTTCAAAGACATTTCTAATTTAATTCCTGGACAGATGAGCAGAGAAATTAAATTATGTATGCATAATATACGTAAAATACTATATTACATAAAATATAAATGATATATTTATAATATATGCATAATTAGGGATATTCTATAATTACTATAAATAATATATTATAAAACTGGTTTTATTATTATACTGTTAAGGATACAAGGAATGTCAACAACCCTATCTTAACTGTCTCATTTTCAACAGTATATAAACTATGCTAAGAACATATACCTCAAGAAAGCACACCTCTGTAATCACATATTCAATTTCAAATATTCTCCTCATCATTATGAGGACAAGAAGTGGGACTGTGGCACAAGTGGTAGAAGGCTCCCCTTGAGCTGAAGAACTCAGTGATATGTTAACACTCAGGTCCTGAAATTAAACTCCAGGACCGACAAAAATACAATTTGAAGAATTAAAGCATTAGGGCTGGGAAGGAGACTCAGTGGTAGAGTGCTTGTCTTGCATTCATGAAGTCCTGGGTTCAATTCCTCCGCACCACATAAGAAGAAAAAGTGGAAATGGCTTTGTGGCTCAAATGGTAGAGCACTAGCTGGAGATGAAAAGCTCATCGGGGACAGTGCTCAGACCCAGAGTTCAGGCCCTCCTACCACCACCACCAACAACAACAAATTAAAGGATCAAACAACCTGAAGTTCTTGTCCAGAATAATGAGGGAGGCATTATCCGTTTACATGACTTAGTGACTTTAAGCCTAGTTTACCAGGGGAGGTAGTGGACAATTGTGTGTTTACCAAAACCTGCAAAATTCTTTTGTACTTTCCGAAGGAGGGAGCAAGTAGGGAATGTGGGGAGAGGGGAGGTGTTTGGTGACCTTGCCTTTTGGTGCAGTGATTGTTTTCTGGAGTAAATTCAGAGAAATTCTGCTTGCAATCCTAGTTGCATGGGGAATGAAGAAGCCATGCCCTGGAAGTGTTTTTATCCTGTCCTTGGCCTGGTTCCAACAACCACTGTATAGTCCAAGTACCACTTCAGGCCCAAGAAGCTGTGAAGACTACTGATCCACTGGACAGGTGGACCTAACCACAGCCAGAAAAGGCAAAAAAATGCAATGCCCAGGACAGCACTGGAAACCTACACCAGGAAAAGATTTTTTTATATTTTTTTTATTGTAAAAATGCAATACAGAGTGTTTACAGTTACATGAGTAAGGTAATGATTACATTTCCTATTGAGCATTGTTACCTCCTCCTTTGTTTTTCCCCTACTACTTCCCTCCCCACCTCTCCAACTCCTTCCTCCTTGACTCCTGCCCGACATTATAAATTCATTTTCGACACAGTGTCCTGTACAACTCATCGTCACAATGAGTCAACCTGCATCCCCATTTCAGCATTCTGCTATAACCTTTCCACTCCCCATATTACAAAAATGTATATAAAAGATGCAGAACACTAGAATCAAATACAGTGAAAACAGGAATTATACCATGGGGGTATGAACCTACAAAAGAAGCACATAGTGCATTATAAGTATATTAAAAACAAAAGGCAAGAAAGATAAATCCACTTGTGTCTCTGATTTGGGGTATATTTCGCTTAACATCATCTTATATGGTCATATGTACATAGCCTTTGATCTTCTGTGTTTGTTCTAGACATGTACTAGTCCTTCCAAACAAGGGAAAACATGGGACCTATGTTTCTTTGGGCCTAGCCTTACTTCACTTAATATAATACTTACCAAGTCTTTCCATTTCCTAAAAATTGCGGCAATTTCATTCTTTCTAATGGAGGCATAGAATTCAATTGTGTGTGTGTGTGTGTGTGTGTGTGTGTGTGTGTGTGTGTGTGTGTGTGTGTGTGTGTGTGTTTGTGTGTGTATCACATTTTTTTGATCCATTCATGTACTGAGGAGCATCAAGGTTGAGTCCATATCATAGTTACGTGGAATAATGCTGCAGTAAACATGGTTGCGCTTGCAACTTTGGTATGACCTTGTTTGTGATCATTTGGGTAAATGCCTAAATGCCCAAAAGAGGGATTGCTGGGTCATAGGGGAGCTTTACCTGGAGTCTTTTCAAGAACTTCCATACTGCTTTACAAAGTGTTTAAACAAGTTTACACTCTCACCAACAATGCAATATGAGTCCTTTTAGCCACATCCCCTCCAACATCTGTTGCTATTATATTTCTTGATTATAGCCATTCTAACTAGAGTAAGGTGCAATCTCAATGTTGTCTTGATTTGCATTCTTTTGTAGCTAGAATAGTTGAGCATTTCTTCATGTGCCTAATGGCCATTTTTATTTCCTCTTCAGAGAACTCTCTCTTTAAGTCTTTAGCCCACTTAGTTATCGAGCAGTTGTTTCTTTGAGGATTTGCTGTTGGAGAATTTAATTTTTTGAGTCCTAAGTATATTTTAGATGTGAGACCTTGTCCGTTTTATGTCTCATGAAGATCTTCTCCCAGAACGTGGGCTTTCTATTGATTTTGCTAACTATGACCTTTGCTTTGCAGAAGCTCTGATGTTTCATGTAATCCCATTTGTCCAAAATTTCTTTGATTTCTGTTTTTTGACTATTATAATATGTTTATTGTATACAGACTCCATTAGCACTTGGAATTTATAATTCCATCGCATCTTGTAATAGCAAATTACTAGTTTCATAAAGAGATGAATTAAAAAATGAATTTCTTAATTTATCTTTCTTTACTCTTTGTTTCTGGCTCTCTATAAAGAAAATTTCAGCCTGTACTAAAAAGCTCTAGAGTTTATCCTATTCCTTCATGCAATGTTTTCATGGTGTCTTCTTTTATTTTGAGGTCTTTGATACATTTGGAGTTGATTCTAGTGCAGGGTGATATATATGGATCTAGCTTTAGTTTTCTACAGGTGTTTAACCAACTGTGCCAACATCATTTACTCAAAAGGCTGTCTTTCTTCCATTCTATTTTTTTGCTCCCTTGTCAAACATTCAGTGGCTATAGGTCAGGGGTTCATTTCTGAGTCTTCAGTCCTACTCCATTGGTCCTCAGGTCTGTTCTTGTGCCAGAACCAATCTGTTCTTATTACTTTTTGATTTTCTTATTACTTATTGCTTTTTAGTAGAGTTTGAAATTTGGAACTGATATTGCGCTAGTGCTGTTCTTTCTTCTAAGGATTGACAAACCTAAAGCCATCATTATACTTAATGGTGAAAAGTTAAGGACATTTCTTATAAATTCAGCAATGAGATAAGGATGTCTGCTCTCTCCACTACTCTTCAAATTAGTATTAGAATGCTAGATGGGGCAATAAGACAAGATGCTAACTTACATGGGATCCAAATAGAGAAAGATGAAGTAAAACTCTCCATCTTTGCAGATGAGCTGGTCTTGGATTCAAACAACCCCATGTACTCCACTCCCAAGTTACTTGAGCTGATCAGAAACTTTGGCAAACTAGCCGAGTATAAAATTCACCCTCAGAAATCAATGGCTTTCCTGTATTCCAATAACAATATGAGTGTGGCTGAAATTAAGAAAGCAACCCCGTTTTAATACCCACACAAAAAATAAAATACCTAGGAGTTAACTTAAGAGGTGAAAGACCTCTATGATGGAAATTTAAAAACCTGAAAAAGAAAATGAAAGCATAACTCAGGAAGTGGGCAACCTCCCATGCTCATGGATTGGGAGGATTAACATCCTGAAAATGGCAATACTGCCAAAGGCTATATCCAAATTCAATGTGATCCTTATCAATATCCCAATCTCACTCTTCAATGAAATAGAAGAAGTAATCCAAAAAGTCAGATGGAACAGTAAAAGACCCCGAATAGCAAAGAGGTCTTTTGTGATAACCCTGCCTATAGCTCACAAAACACTTAATTCTTAGGTCTGGAGGATTGTTCCTAGATAGTGAATTACTCAAGTGTAATTTGAATGCATAAAACATGCATATAAAAATAGCACATTTTCATCTCATGCGAAAACAACCTTTTCTCCATCTCAAATTTATTTCCTGAAAGGCATTTTTAGAGAGAATCTATTTTCATTTTTAGATGAAAGGCTTGTAGGAAACTATGTGCATAATCTGGCTCCTCCTCCCGCACCTCAACACCTAAAACACAAATTTCACAACGCATTTACAAGAAACAATAAAAAAAAAAACCCTGGGAATGCTCAGATGCTGAAAGTTTTTACAAAACCCAGAATATAACTCTGCTGTCTGAGGGAGGGGCTCTCTGAATAAATTAACAAGCAAACTCCAAAAAGCAGCCAGGAATACAAGATGTGAGTGTCTCTGGCAGCTACTCCATGGACAAGGAGCATGGAAGGGCTTCCTGAGCCTGCTCGAGAGAGCATGGAAGAAAGTTTCCTTGTCAGCCTGAGTACAAAAGTTGGCATCACCCCTCCTGGGCCTGTCTTTCTTGTCTTCTCTCCACAGCAGAGCAGAATAGTCCTGTGCTCCACGAAGGATAAATATTGTACAAGCTGATCCACAGACTGGCTTCTGTTCAATCTGTACTCCTTCCTAGGTGGGCGGCCCCTGCCCTGTGGTGTATGTGTGCTCCCAGGGGCTGATCCTCAAGGCCCAGGCCCAGGTGGCAGGCATGTGCTAGATGTGAGTCAGTGGCATTTTGTCATTCACGCAGCAACTGCCGGGTTGCTGCCCTAGTCTGACAGCAGGTGCACCCTGATCTTCTCCTACAGTCCCAGGAGAGGTGCACACAAGGGTCCCATATGAAGATGCTGCAACTAGGATCCTACTTCACCAGACAGACCAGCATGCCAGATGAAGTGGCTGCCGCCTGAATTACTAATTAGTTTATGGAGCAGTATTAAACAAAGTGATACATACTACTGTATGATATGTAATGCTCTATCCTTGAGTCTCTAGTTCAAAATCATTGAACTTTTTGCTAGCAAGAATGGATTTTATTGTTTGTATTCATAAAGCCATAATGGAAAACTGAAATAAAAGTACAACAAAACTCTTACCCGTAAACAAGTGATTAAATCTCAGAATTTGAAAAAAAAATTTTATGTAAGTAGTACAAATAAAGTTATACTAGAATAGTAAAATACACACAAAATATATTACATTATTTACATTCAAGTGTAAAGTAAGTAATTACAGACAGAATTCATACTGGATTAAAAAATATTACAATGGTTTAACAGGTGGAAGTGATATAGTTTATATATTTTGTTTTTATAAAACTTATTTGTATCTCCCAGTTCTGTTTTTCTCAATAAAGGAAAGTGTTAGAAAGTAGATATTATATGTGCCACCTCTTGCTTGCAGTACCACGAAGGGGAGTGGCACTTCCTATTGGGAGTCCTGGGATGAAACCCACACCCAGCCCATGTAGACCCATCAGAGGTCCATGTGGTGACCCTAAGGGGGCCCAGGACACTGCATTGCTGCTGCAGCAAGTATAGCACTTTTTGCGGTGGGCTGTAACCAACAAGTCTCCATTAGTGACCAAACCAAGCAACCCAGACTCAGATGTCAAAGCCAAGGGAGAAGGCAGGGCAGACGCCAAGTCCTGCCTTCCATCTGTGCAGACTACACTGCCAAGGCCAGGCCCATTCCCCTGCTTTGGAGAACAATGATGGTAGGGGGTGAGCCCATTGGCTCCAAATGGAGTATCCCTGGAATGGTACCCAGAGCTGGGCCCATATGGGCCAGAAGGTTGACGGAGGAGACTACACAGCAAAGCCAAAGGGGCTTCAGTCCCTCGGTGCTGCAGCTGGTGTGCTGCAAATCTAGGCTCCTCTGGCATGGATGGGCATATGTAGGGTTGGACCTGTATCCAACTCCACAGGGACCAGAAAATGGAGGTCCACAGAGATGCTGAAGGGGCTCGAAATTGCTGAGCTGCTGCAGCTGTCACAAGCCGGCTGGCAGAGGGGCCAGCACATGGCTCCAGTCCCAGACCCCCTTAAAGCCTGATGAGGTGAACCAAGGTTGGGCTACCTGGCCCCAAGGAGGCAGACTGCATGCTCAGCCTTCCTTTACCCATGGACTGTGCAGTGTACAAACATGGTTTCCCCCACCCCGCACTCATGGGGACAGGCAGTGACTCCAGAACAGAGTCTCCCGAGGATGGGCCACGCACTCAGGAGCACAGAAGACCAGAACTAGCACAACTGGAGGAGGAGAGGGCAGCAGTGGCCTCAACTCTAGCCCCATAGCTGCCAGCTGCTGGGTGAAATGGAGCAACTGAGACTGGGATGTTAAGTGGGAAGTGTGGGCGGGGTTCATCTAGCAATACTGGGGAGCATGCACACACATCCACTCACAGCACATCCACCGTAAGGGAGTTGGCCCCACATTTCAACGGGTGACCTAAGAAGGCACCCACACCCACAGGGACTACAGAAATGGAGTTTCACGTAATGACTTGGAAAGGGCTCCAGGGCACAGCCTTGGAGCAATGAACAATTGGCAAAAAAAAAAGAAAAACGAAAAATGTCCAGGAAAACTATTCATTAATGATAACCTATTACACTTTAAAAACAGTTTTGCTTTCCTCTTGTCCTATATTTTTCCATGGGGACCTCTGAATTAACCAGAAATCTCCAGGATTTCTTCATGCATAGTAACACCAATACATATAGCTTCTATTATTTTTAATTAAGAGAAGTTGCATTTAGTCCTTTCCTATGTTTGATTCATGTAAAGAAATCCTGAAGTGTATCTGTAAAACACCAAACTCAATATTTCTTCTGAATACCTCACTGAAGAAAGAGAATAAAATGACCAAGCAACAGGTATCACCCATATTGTCACCTATCTAGCTATTTCTCTGATTAGAAAATAATCCTGCCTGCACATGTAGATCGCTTATGCAAAATATTTTCCAACAGCTCTTGTTGTTATCTTACATTTATCTTCCTCTTCCTGCCTCCTCTCCTGCTCCTCATCCCTAGGTTCCTGTTTCCCTCTTCCTTCTCTCCTACCTCTATTTTCTCCCTGTCCCCTCCTCTTCTCTCTCGTGCTATGCCCTTTCTCCTCTCTTACCCCTTCCTCCTCCTTTCCTTTCCTCTTTCTCCTACACTTTCACTTTCTTCTACATCTTTATGGTCCTGGGGGTTGGACACACACTAAGCAAATGCTCTGCTGCTAGCTACGGCTTCCTGTCTGGACTTCATTTCAATGACACTCTATTTCTTTGCTACAAACCCAACAAAGTGTTTTGATTAAGGATTTGATTCATTGTACATATTCTACATCATGAATATGTGCTACTTCATACAGTGTGGCTAATAGGTTTGGATTATACTTTGGGCTTCAGTTAAACTCATCAGAAACAATGTTGAAGGCAAGCTAATGTGATCCTGTTACTCCCACATTAATGAACTGGTTACTTTGTATCTTGCACAAGTACTTCCATATTGCTCCCACTTTAATGAACTGTCACTTTGTGGTAGCACCCACAGTAATACTAACCCAAGGATTGCTGGGGATCAGAAGATTAAGCCCAGACAGGAAAATCCATGAGATATGCATCTGAAATTAACTATTAAAAAGCAAGAAGAAAACTTGTGACTACGTGGTATAATGCCATACTTCCACAGAATAAGCTGACGACAGGCCCCCCCCGCCACACACACACACACACACACACACACAATTTCCCAGCTAGAGCAAGTACAAGATCTGTTTTCCCAATGATATATCTGAGTTCCAATCCTATGTGTTTGGATATTTTTGAAAGCTGTATCATCAACTTACCTAATTTTAATAAATGACATCCTGCTCACTATTATTTAATGCTGGTTGGAAAATATTTTAAGACACATTTTCATGTAGAAAATTGAATTTTTCCCCAAATCGTGACTGTCTTAGTTTATAAGAAAGAAAGAATTGTGCCTTTAATTCATTAGTTCATAAATTAAAAAAAGTAACCCTAACCCTAGAACCACTTGCCTTTGCATTCAAAAAGCCACACAAATATATTAAATTTATACATCCTATCTTTGATTCAACTCATCTTTCTTAAAATAGTTTCTAGTTTTATTCAATATCTTGTCATTTTTCTAACACGAACCCTAACTGGAACATTCAGGCTAATCCTCACACTAATCATATCCCAATCCTAATATTATTAGCAGTTTTGTATTTCATATTCATCCTAATTCTATCTTGACTTGTTATTCGAAGATTTACTTTCAGTTTGACCCTAAATTTTCCATTTCCCTAATGCTAACACTAAGCCTAGCTGGAACTGAAACCTAACTTTCAACCTAATAATAGTCCAAAATTAATATTAAAAAATACTCTAGTTTTTATTCATTGGAATGAATATTCCAGTTTTCACTCTGGAAAGGAGTTTCAATTTGCCCTAATTCCAACAAATTTCCTGACTCTGTCTCTGAAGTTATCTTGTTCCCTAACATGAACCATTATATTACTTGTCATCAAATTCTCTTATCAGGAAAAACACTGTAGTTTCCATTGATCCTACCTTTTCCTGAACCACTGTATCCTAAACCAATTTCATATTTACTTATCCTGGCTGGAAAACTCTCATTAATCATTACAAGAATGATCACTGAGAAATATATATATATATATATATATATATATATATATATATATATATATATATATATATATATATAATGATAATGTTCTAGTTACTATTCAGTCTCACATTTTTGTTTTTACTTGATAGTGAAAACTCAATTTTTACTAAAACTTTCCTATTCATAACACTAATCATAATCAGAACAAAATACTGACACTGATTTTAATCCAAATTTTATGTCAATACTAACACTTACTAGTTCGTATTACCCTAGTTTTCATTCATCCTAACTTGATTCAAATATGCCTTCCAAACATAGGTTTCAATTTTTTTCCAATATCTTAGTCACTTTCTAACCCTAAACTTAATCTTAACTGGAATATTGAGAATAAATATAAGCCTAATTGCAAGTAGATTCTAATATCAATAGCAGTACTCTAATTCAAATTCATTCTAATTCTTACCAGACTTATTCCAAAATTTACCATCAAGTTGAGCTTCATTTTTTTTTCTCCTTCACTCTAACCCTAAACGTGGCTGGAATCCTAACCATAACCTTAACACAAATGGTATCGCAATTCTAAAATTTATGAAAAAATACTGGTTTTGTGCAATCCTAACTGAAATTCCACTTGTAATTCTTGAAATAAATTGCAAGTCTTCCTAAACCCTACAGATTTTCTCACTCTTATTTCTGAACCTATCCTGTTCCATAAGAGGAATCATTAAACCAATTGATCTCAAATCCTGATATTATGAAATACATTATACGTCCATTATCCCAGCTTTTCCTGAATTCCTAGAACCTAAAATAAGTTCAGATTTAATTAACATTTATCCCATTCCTTTTTTTTTCTTTTTGTTGGTTGTGGGGTTTCATCTCTGGGTCTGGGCTTAATCCCTGAGTTCTAGGCATGGGCATGATCCCTGAGTTCTTTAGCTCAAGGTGTGCACTTTACCACATGAGCCACAGCACCACTTTCTGGTTTTCTGGTGGTTAATTGGAGATAAAATTCTCACAGACTTTCCTGCCAGGGCTGGCTTTGAAATGCGATCCTCAGAAATCAGCTTCCTGAATAGGTAGGATAATGGACGTGAGCCACCAGTTTAATATATTTCTTTACTCAATCCTTAACCTCCTTTAACCAGAAACCTAATCCTAATCACAACCTGAATTAACACCAAATGGTTAATGTAAGGAAAATTGTCTGGATTCTATTCAATCACACATTTTTTTGCTTCTACTTCTTAGTGGAAAACTAAATTTTACCCTAAAGCTTATCCTTCCCTAATCCTAACAAGAACTAAAACAGTAACACTTTAAACGAAATTATATATGAATGTTTAAAATAACACCCACGCTTGTTTTCATTCATTCTAACTTTGATGTTATTCATTCTTCTTAAAATATGTGGCAGTTTTACACAATATCTTACTTTTTTTTCTCATCCTAAACCCAGCTCTAACTGGAACACCTTGCCTAATCCTAAACCTACATATAACCGAATCATAATGTTAATAGCAAGCGTCTATTTCACAATTATGCTATCTCTTGCTCAGCGTGTAGGTCTAAATTTTATTTGCATTTTGACCCTAAATTTTTAACAGTGTTTTTCTATTTCCTGTCAAGTTTTATTTTTCATTTCTTTTTAATTTTATTTTATTGTAATGAGGCTTACATAGGGATTACAGTTACAGGTGTAAGGTAATGAGTACATTTCTTGTTGAGCATTGTTACCCCCTTCTTTGTTGTTGTCCCACTATCCCTTCCCTCTCCAACCTCCATTACTCTTCTCTCCCCATGGTGTAAAGTTTATTTTCAGTACAGTGTGCTATGAGTATTATTGTTGCAATAGGTCATCCTGTGTTGAGCCTAAATTTTCTATTTCTCTAACCCTAATTCTAATTCTGTCTGGTATCCTAACCCTAACGATAATAATAATGATAACTCAATTCAGAAGTTAACAGAAAATACCCCTTTTTGTTCAACCTGATAATCCACTGTACGTCTTGGATTAAATTGCAGTTTAGCTTAAATCTTCCAAATTACTTTATATGTGCATATAAAAAGATGTAATTTTATGTGAAAAACAGAAGATCTTTGGAGAAAGGAGTAACAAAAAGGAAATAGAGGGAGTAAAATCAAATATTTTAATATATTATTGAAAGAGCAAAATTAAACTGCCACTTCTGAAAATGAATAACCATTAACAAAACAATAAAATGTTTCCATTCTTAAAGTGCATTATACTTCAATATAAAGTTTATCTCAAAATAGAAATTCTGCATCTAATCTAATGTACGTTTGCATGCACAAAATTCTGTGACTTCTAGTCTTATTATGTGATATTAATTATATTTTTATTGTGAAATGATCCCTACTTATATTTATTACAAACTTCTGCAATTATACAAATCATGCCTGTACATGCTAATTTACGTAATTTAATACACAAACAAATGTATCTTTTTTCTTGTCTCCCACAGGGAAGGATGAAGTGCTGAAATATACTAAATAGAAGCACTCTAACAGAGAGTCTATAGGGAAAGGAAATTTGCAACGTGAGGATGGGAACATGAGGACTTTCTACTTGGCTGAACAAGAATTCTTGTTTCTACAGTACTTTCTTGGCATTTAGTCACACAGGGAAAGCCACAAAATTTGAAGTTCATATGAAAGAATTACATTCCTAAAAGTTGTGTCAACCCTGCTCAAAAGCTCAATTTTATCACTAGTTCTTCGTGCTTGCTGGCTGAACAGTTTCCCTATCATATTTACATATTATTAAGCATATTAGTCATTGAACTGGCAGTACATGGCAGAAGACTCCTGAAATCACATCTATTGCAGTGTAATAGTTAGAAGAGAAGAAAAAGATTATATTGATCTCCAATTGCTCCCTTTGGCCTTCAATATAGTAATTAATTGTCAAAACAATCACATAAGATGTTAGTCTATTTTCCAAATTTAATTAGAGATTAAGCAAGTGTTTTTGCAGTAAAGTGATGACAGTAGTATCACAGCTCTGATATGGGCACCTCCTCCCTAACAAGTAATGCTCTATGAAGTGTAAATATGGACGCCACAATAAATTCTCTCTCTCTCTTTCTCTCTCTACACACACACACACACACACACACATCGGAGATCAGTTCCATTCCTCTGTAATTACAGTTGATTGATGTTTGTTCCCTTGCTTTTCTTTGATTCAGGATCTTACTTGGACCTGTATGTTTCCCCGAGATCAAGTTCCTTCTTTGTATACCGTGTATCTTTGTATGTTTCAGGTCAATTAACAGTACCTTGAATACAACATCTTCAAACTTGACATTCAAGTCAAACTCCATGAATTCATATTACTATTCTAAAATACTAAAATGTATTGGATCTAGGGACAAAATGCCCACCTTGTTATTTTAGAAGGAATTGACATCATGAAAAAGAAGAATATTAATCAGGAACCGAGGTAAGAGAATGGGAGTATGTGGGAAAATGTAGAATACTGTATGTGTGTTAGAGATACAGAATAATAGGCTCATTTATTGAAAATTTGTCATCCTATATTGAAAGTTCAATTTAAGCATACAGTATTCCAGTTACTTTGCTTACCTATCACTTCTGATCACAAATCCTCTTATGAATGTTTATATTATCTTTGAATAAATCACACAATTTGCAGGTATTTATCATCTTAAGGAAAGACAGTCTGCTTCTAGGTTTTTCATTATATGTGACAAACCCTTATTTTTTGTTTCCCTGTTTGCTGAATAAATGTATTCCTGGAAACAGGAATTGACAACAAATCTGAGTGTAATTTTCATTTTATAAATTTCAAATATAATATAAACTTTGTATTGACTAGTTATTTTTTTAAATGACTGATATTCATGAACACAATATTTTGGTGCCTTTAAGTCAATTGAGAATTGCTGTGGTAGTTCTTATGTCTAATTGACTTAACCATTATGTTATTCATGTATAAACATTGCATTGCACTTTTTTATTTTTATATATAAAATAATCCCCAAGGGTTTTCTTTAAAGCGATAATGGGGGGAGGTTGTCTTCTTGTTCCAAACTTTATATTTACGTCAGTAAAACTACTAGAAACACATTCTGTTTACTGGAGCAATATAAAAGATGAGAACATATTTCTAAAGAGAATGGATTGATTGATTAAAACATAGAATAGAGTAAAATAGTCAGGTTTCTTGTTTGAGACTCCATAAATTTCATATGAATGTAGCTCAAGATAAGAATCAAAGATAAATTCATATTTATATTACTGAGATTTACGTCACAATATAAGAAATATACGTATTTTAAGGAATTGGTTATTCAAAGCCCTAGATACCTAATGGATGAAGAATGGAATTGAAAAAAAGCAGAGGAAAACAATTCAACATGCATCTATTATGATTTTATAATACTAATATGAAAGCAATGGAGCTTTTGCCTTTCTGAAGAAGAACGTTTAGGCAGTAATTTGAATGTAAGTTAGCAAGTGCAATGAGTCTAAAGTCTTTTCTTCCAAGATATCCAAGAATACTATACTCATCCTTTGAAGAGTAAAAAAGTAATTATTTTCATTAGCTTTGCTTAATATGAATTTATTTGTAGTAAATAGGTTAAAATGTCTTCTTTCTCTCAATGTAATAAGATACATTCTGTCTCTTTCTGTTTCTTCATACAAGCCTGAAATCACTACTTCAATGTAATATAAGCAGAAAAACAAAAATAACCTGATACAACAATTACAAATCCTAAATTATGTGAAAACATACACAATATAAAAAATAAATCTGAGAAAGAGGAAAAACAATGACAGAATAACAACAGAAAATTATCCTAGCAATCTCTAATGAAACAGAGGTTTATAGTCCTAGCAGATACTCCACTTCTAGAGGGTCACATCAAATCAGCTATAATTATAGATATGCAGCTATAAAAATTGACATAACTATAAACATATAATTCATAAGAAGATTTTATACTGTCTTCACAAGAAAACAGAATTCTATGAAAAGGTGCCAGCCAGGTAGTTCACTGCTATGACTGTGTTGGCCAACACATTCAAAAGCACATCTGCAGTCTGGAAATAAATAGGCAACATGGAAAAAAGCAGGAACAGAAGCATACATCAGAGAAAGCCACATCTGTACACATAGACAATTCACCATACCACTGGACATTCCGAACTGTCACTGGAACCACAAATATTAACATCACAACATCTCACCACAACTGATTTCTATTACTACACTTAATGGACCTGACAAGAATGCAATTCCAGAAAAACAAATCATAACAGGAGACCAAACAAAGACCTGGCAAATCAACTAAGAACATAGAGAGTCACCTATTAAGGTCATAGATCCTCCAAAGAAAACCTTCAAATGGACAAAACAAATCAGAAAAATACAAGAAAAGTGACCTCAAGGTAGTATAATTCACACAGTAAATAACCAGGAATTAAAACAGACAATCAAGGACCTAGAAGAGAGTTATCAAACCTATTACAGATACTGCTGAAAAATGTGATTAATGGAAAGATAGAAAACCTCTACAAGGAAATTTGTGAACAAATGAGACCAACCAAAGATTAGCAAAATAATTCATGAAGACTACAAACAGAAAGATAAATAAATTCTGAGAAGTCAAGGGAGTCCAAGAAAAAATGGATGCCTAGTTAAAAGATATGAGAGAAGACACAGCTAAGAAAACAACGCTTGCAACTCCCCCACCCAAAGAAAAAATGTACAGAGGGCTGGGAAGGTGGCTCAGTGGTAGAGCACTTGTCTTGCATGCCTGAGGACCTGGGTCCAATTCATCAGCACCACATAAGCAAAAAAAAAAAAAAAAAAAAAAAGGAAAAGAAAAAACCAGGAAGTGGCACTGTGGCTCAAGTGGTCGAGCGCTAGCCTTGAGCTGAAGAGCTGAGGGACAGTGCCCAGGCCCAGAGTTAAGTCCCCATGACTGGCTCCAAAAAAAATGTACATAAAGTCCATAAAAGACCTAAAACAAAGGTTTAATAGAGAGACAGAACCCCTAAAAAATTACCAACTAGAAGATGGGAAAATCAAAAACAAAGTAGAAAGTCTCCACAGCAAATAGATGACATAGAAGATAATCTCAGGGCCAAATACAAAATAGCTCTAATAGGGAAGAGGAAACAATCATTTAGAACAAATCCAAGAAATAAGAAATGATCTTGCCAGAACGTCAAGACTCAGTTAGAAGATCAAATTTTGAGGAGATAGGTATCAAGAAGGAGAAGAGCAGGAAACTAAATGGATGGGAAACATATTACAGAATTCTAGCAGAGAACATGCCAAACATCCAAAGAGATAGGCTCATTCAGAGAAGAGAAGCCTTTAAACAAACACAGAATTCTAGAACTGAACAATCCACCATGACATCATAATCCATTAGAGGATTCTTAAAGCTGCCGTAGAGAAAAGATTGATTATTTATAAAGGATATACAGTCAGAATAAAAACAGATTTCTTAGCTGATATGGTAAAAAGGAGAGCCTGGAATGATGTATGACAAACACTAAAGGTAAACAACTACCAACCGTGAATACGGTCCCAAGCCAAACTTTCCTTTACATTTAAAGGATAAATAAACATATTTCATGACAAAGACAACATGAAACAACGTATTTCCATCAAATCAGCATGATAGAATTTAATCAAATATATCCTACATAGAGAAGATCAAGAATAACAGGAACTGGTTATATAAAATGTTCCCTACAATAGTTCAAGGTAAATTTATTAAGAGTACATCAGGCACAGCTCCTAACAACAGGTGTATAACATAGCAGGACTTATCAGATATTTCTGCCTTAACTCTCAATAGCAATGGACTTAAATTTCCAAATAGAAGACATAGATTAGATAGCATTTAAAAACAAGATGCATCCATCTAGTATCTATGAGAGACACATTATCAAACACATTCTGTGAAGCTAGAATTAGACTCTTCCCCAAATCACGTAGGGACTCACCAAAGAAAGAGAACTATGGACTCAATTCTTTGATTAGCATTAAAGAAGAACTTCTTAATAAAATTCTCACTAACCAATTTCAGCAACTAACAAAAAAATCATATGGTATGATCAAATAGGATTCAACTTGGATAAAAGTCAATTTAATATTCTTGTGAATAAACATAATACAAACTATCAGCAGAAGCAGGGTCAAGAAACACATGATCGTCTATAGGGATGTAGAAATAGCTTTTAACAAGCTCCAATACCGCTTTATGAGTAAAAGGTCTGAGAAGCTAAGAATGCATGGAACATTCCTCAATATAATCCTGAGTATGTATATGACACAGATAATTAGCATTTACCTCGGTGGAAGCCTGAAGACATTAACATCAGGAATGAGACAAGATGTCCACTCTCTCTACTACTCTTCAATATGGTAGTGGAATTTCTTGTAAGAACAATAGACAAGAGAAAAACATCAAGCAGATCCAAATATGGAAGAAGTAAAACTATCCCTTTTTACAGATGAAATGTCCCTGTATTTAAAAGACCCTGTGGCTTCCTCCCTCAAGTTAGTACAGGTGATGCTAACCTTCAGCAATGTAGCTGGGTATAAAAACCACAAGAATCAGTAGTTTTTCTGTTACCAACAACGGGAAGATCCACGCTGAAATTCAAAATACAACCTATATGTATTAGCCTCAAAAACAAATTAAATCTACACAGAACAAAACAACAACAACAAAACTAGTAATTAATTAAATTAAAATTGTGAAGGACCTATATGTGAAAACTTTAAAAATATACAAAGGGAAATTGAAGGAGATTCAAGGAAATAGAAAGTCTTTCAATGTTCCTGGTTAGAAGAATTAACATTTTAAACATTGCAATATTTCCCCCAATTTTGCAATGCAATACTCATCAAAATCCTAACATTATTCTTCCATGCAGTAGAGAAAGCAATCCAACTTTAATATGGAATTACAAAATTTCAGATGATACAGAATGCTTAGAAATGAATTCATGTGCCTATAGTCATCTTACACACACACACACACACACACAAACACACAACACACACACACACACAATGGGATTATATTCACCCATCAGAAAGATGACTTTTCACCAGTGGTAAGGAAAATAAAAAGTTTGGGAAAATTATATTAATAGAAAAGAGAAAGGAATGCAGACACAGAGCAATATAGATTTCATGGATTCATTCATTTATTGAAACTAGAAGGTGCATACAAATCTATAAGTAAACAAGACAGATTCTACCTCATCCCAGTTAATATGGCCATTACCAAGAAAACTAAGACTAGCAAATGCTGGACAATTGGGAACTCTATTACACTGTTGGTGGGAAATTAAACTCGTTCAACTATTGTGGAATGCAGTACGGAGTTTCCTGAAAAGGCTAAACCTATATCTCCCTTAAGACCCAGTAATTTCCCTCAGGGGCAGTAATCCAATCAATAACAAACAGCCTCAAATGAAAGCTACCAGTATATCCATGTTCAGGGCCCAGGCCCAGAGTTGAAGGACTGGAAAAAATTTACCACTGCTGGTGTTTGTTTCCGCAAATAAGAACAGTTTGATATAAGATACCAAATCAATCTATTTCCAGTAGCTAGTTTAGGACTTAAAGGTAGTGGGGGATAAAATGGCTCCTTTGTTGAATGTTAGGAGAAGATGTAGGCAGTCCATGAAATGGGGATTTGTTGTTGTTCGAGGTGCTTGAAGTCTGGGCTTGGGAACTGTCCCTGAACTCTTCAACTCAAGGTGAGTGCTCTACCTCTTGAGTGAAAGTGCCTCTTCTGGTTTTCTGGGGGTTAAATGGAAATAAGAGTTTCAGGGCTTTCTTGCCCAGGCTGTCTTTGAAATGAAGTCCTCAGATCTCAGCTTCCTGAGTAGCTAGGATTATAGCTGTGAGCCACTGGCACCAGGTAAAAATGGGTGATTATTAGAAAAGAAAATCGCCCTCTTCACCTGTGTCTAAACCACAGATACTATTATTAGAACACTTCACCTTTAACTCATTTCATCAGACATTTGTAAATTTTCTCTTTTCCTTCATGTGGGAATACTGCAGTCAATATCAACTCAGCTGAGGGACTGGATCAATTGTATGGTAATTGCTAGCACCTAATTTAAGAACTTTTACATCAAAAGAAATAATACCCTCATTTGGAAGAATTGTGTTTTCTTTTTATTACAAATCTCTGCTAGATTACTTATTAATGTGATATTGGACCTCCTAAGAGAATGATGACATTTTCTTTCTCTTCAGCCTTCTCCCACATATGGTCAAATATTTAAGAATTCAAAGATTTGTATTGATAGTTGATTAAGCTGACTACTAAGAAAATGTGCATTTCTGGAATATGATCTGCTGTCTTGTTATTACATGCAAAGGCTTTCTATGATTTATTTGTTCTACAAGGCATTCTACTTTCCAATCTTTGTGTGACCAATTTTAGTGTCTCTGATCAGTCTTTCTGACTCTCTCTCTGGAGTCACATTTGAGTTTGCCTCATAAAAAATATTTTAGTTATCAGCTAAATGACTCTCAGCTTCTGTTTTTTGCCTGATTTCATTTAGGCTGTGATAGCAACCCTGCCTGGCTGTGCTTACTGGAGTGCTTTTTGTGTATTTGTTAGTGTGTGTGTGTGTGTGTGTGTGTGTGTGTGTGTGTGTGTGTGTGTGTGTGCATGTGTGTGTGTGTGTGTGTTTTGTTTTAGAGGTCTAGGATTACTATTCAAGGTAGTAGTTTCTCTTGGCCCCTGTGATCCCCTGGCCTAGAGTCGATGGGTTTTTCTAAAGATACAAAGAGCAGCTTACTAAATTCCTGTTTTAATTGTCCCACAATGAGGCAATCAGGCATCCTTGCAAAGCCATCAATAATGCTTTGTAACCACTTACAGAAGTTGTCTATCAAGATGGCGTTCCAAGGTTGACTGTGAAAATTGTTCATTTCCAAGCAGGCACCATAAAGCATATCACATTCCTGGGATCAAACATTTGGAAGGAAGGTTCCCCTTCCTTCCTTCTCTTATAATAGATCAAACCATAATATTCTTCAGTTGTAGAGCCTGGAGCACATTTTATCAAGAATATTCTGTAGTGAAAAAAAGGACCAACTTTCAAAATAAAGGTGAAAATACTTGTCTACAACAGACTGGTTTATCTTGCTTATATCTGTTGTTTTTTTCATTAAATCAAACACATGGATAATTTATATTGGTATTAGACAAGTGGCAAAGGATTAATGGGATAAGCATTCAGTTTACTTTCGTATATCAATATAATACACTTAGCCCATCATGAAAAATTAACTACAACTGCAGAAAAAATGTCAGGAATATAAAATAAGCCTCAAGATAAGGTCAGGAAGATGGCGGAGGAGAAGCTGGAGGCTAAACAAGCTCTAGCATAAAAAAGCAGTTTTAGTGTTCCAGTGAACAGTACTAGGCCAGAGAATTACACCAAGTGTGCCATCACAGTACAGAGAGTTTTGCCAGAGAGGGAAAATCAAGGCAAAGAGACAGATCTGAGCACTTGCCGCTCCTGGCAAGTGCTCAGATCTGTCTCTTTGCCTTGTGGCAGCGGCAGCAGCGGCGGTGCCCGTAGCTGTCATACCTGCAACACAGAGGGTCTGGGACAAAGGCACCAGATGCAGCGGGCAAGCTGATTCTACTCAACACCAGCAAGAACTGACAAGGAGCAGATATCTTCACACTGCAGATCGCAGACCAGAGACCACCCAGGAACCAAGACTCCGGCAGCATGGAGTAGAAGCCTGACATCCTCACTCCTTTTAGGGATCAGAGGAGGGAAGGCATTCATGCCCCACCCCATTACTGGAGATCTCCATCTTTGATACTGACAAAGGCTTGGCTGAGTTGCCAGTTCCAATTCAGGCCTTGGGAGAAAACAAGACAGGTCACATGAACCTGCCCAGACCTGCCAGGTTCAACTCCACCCAGGAAAAAGTCACCCACCCCAGGCAGAGTAAATCTGCCCCCTGGGAGTGGCTTTCTTCACTGGGTAAACAGAACCAGAGCCTGTGCCTCCCTAAAGCAGCTTAGACATTCTATTGAAATTCAGTAAACATAAACTCTGAGAAAGGCTGCAGGCTGTGCTCTGTGAGTGTCTCAGAAGCTAGCCACTCAGGGAAAAGCTACTGTTTGCTGAAAGGCCTCAACTCTACCCAGAACCTAACCTCATCAAAGCATCTCCAAACAAGAGAAAACAGATATCTCCCTCTTTTGCAATACTCAGAACAGATCCCTCTCCCACTGAACTAGCCTGAGAGGAGGATCACAAAGCAGAGCATTTTTCAGCTTGCCCAAACACACTGCCTTAAATAACAAATCAAGCCACAGGAAAACCAAACACCACAAGCCGACCAGGGACTCCACCAAGAGTCTGGTTACTGACACAAGGGAAATACAGAATCTTCCTATCCCTCAGCCCACAAAAAAAAATGAAAGAACTTTCTTTTTGTTTTTGTACGTTATTTTTAATTTTTTGTTTTTTTAATTTTTCTTTTTATTGTTTATTGTTTTCTTCCTCATATAATTTTTATTTTAGGTGAATATGTGTGTGTGTGCTTATTTTTTAATCTCTACTGAACTTTTGTTCCCTTTCTTTCTTTCTTTCTCTCTTTCTTTCTTTCTCTCTTTCTTTCTTTCTTTCTTTCTTTCTTTCTTTCTTTCTTTCTTTCTTTCTTTCTTTTTTCTTTCTTTCTTTCTGTTCTCATTCTTTTCACTTCTCTTTTATTCGTTTCTGCATGAATTAATTGCTGTTGTGGTCAACCTCAAATATACCCGTCATCGATTATTAGATCTTATCCTACATTGTGTACATACTTAATCCAGAAATTTATTACTCAATTCAAAACCTCTTAGAGATAAATTCTTTAATAGCAGTATTACCTATTTATACCCATATAATATTTTAAAACATTTTTATTTTTCTAGTTTTTCATGTCTCCTTTCTATGCCTCCCCTCCTTTCATCCCATCCCCATTCTTCTCTGAATACTACTTCTTCAAACTCGCAGTTTTTAAGGGTTTCATTTTTTAATATTAAATTTGTGTTTTTCCATTTTTTCTTGTCTTTTTTCCTTTTTCTTTTTTTTTCTTACTATTTTTTCTCTAGCTGCTATCATTCTCTCCAATCAATTTCCCTCTTTGAGATGAGGATATGGTTAATTCCACTCTCCCTCACCTTCCCACATCCCTCCAATCCTATTGTTCCCCAAATTTTACCTAAACCTAATAATTTCTGGTTGCCAAATTCTCCTTTGCTGTTCTTAGGCCATAAAGACGTAGTTGTTTGATGTTCAATAGATTGTATCTCTTGAACCAGATTGTATCTGCAGACTTTTGACTGTGCAACTATGGACTTTGGTTTATGCTTACCTTAAAATAGTGTTCTAGCAAAAAACGTGTTATTCTCATCCCAAATGGGCAGAACAAGCCAGAAAAACACAAGAAAAATGGCAAGCCAGGGGTTCTCAACTCCCATTCATGACAATCAGGGGAGAAAAGAGATAATGAATAATCCAGAGGAGAGTTCTCAAAAAGCTCTACAAACACTACAGGTAAACATGGTAAATGAAAAGAGTTAAAACCTGCAAAAGTCTCAATGTGAGCATGATAGGGAGAAAGAGGAGGCAAACCAAAGATCAATACAAGAGAAGCATTAGCTTGAGGAAGCTACTCAAAGATTGATACACGAATTTCATGAGCAGATTGAGAACACTCAAAGAGAAATAAAGGAATTGTGTGAGCAGGTTGAGATCAGTCAAAGAGATAGACAGCAATTACGTGAGCTGGCTGAGCACAGACAAAGAGAAAGTCAGGAATGGCGTGAACAGGCTGAGAACACTCAAAGAGAAATTCAGGAAATGTGTAAACGTGGGGATGCTAATCAAAGAGAAATACAGGAACTGAGAGATCGGGATGAGAACGGACAAAGATCAATGGAGGCATTAGTGGAATACAGAAACAGAGAGCAGAAAGAAATCAGTGAGACGGCAAAGGGAATGCTCATTGGAAAGCAACAGAAGGAATGGGAGTCTTAGGAAACCATAACCAATCAACTAAGTGATTTGAGAATAAACACTGAGCACCAAAGTAAGGAAGTAAAGAAGTTCTTACAAGATCTAAAACAAAGTTTCAACAAAGAATTTGAAGTCATCAAAGTCAACCAATTAGAAGAAATAATAAAAAACGAAGTAGAAAGTTTTGACAGTAGGTTAGACCATGCAGAAGATCGAATCTCAGGGATTGAATACAGCCTAGATATTATAGAGAAAGAACATAAAACCATCCAAGACAAATCCTAGAAATATGATATATCTACTCAAATCTATTTGGAAAACACCATCAGAAGGCCTAATCTGAGGATAATGGGTGTAGAGGAACACCTAGAGACAGAAGTTAATGGTCTAGGAAATTTGTTTAACAGGATCCTAGCAGAGAACTTCCCAACCATGTAAAAAGACAGGGCTATTCAAATACAAGAAGCTTTTAGAACTCCAAATAGACCAGACCAGAACAGGACATCCTACCGTCAAATTATTATCCGCACAGGATCAATTCAGACCAAGAAAAAAATCTTTAAAGCTGTCAAGGAGAAAAGATCAATAACCTATAAAGGGAAACCAATGAGAATCACCTCAGATTTCTCAGCAGAGACAATTAAAGCAAGAAAAGCCTGGAATGATGTATACCATCCCCTAAAGACAAGCAACTATCAACCAAGAATACTGTACACAGTTAAACTCTCCTTCATATCCGAAGGTCAAATAAAAAACTTCCATAGTAAAAAAAACTTGAAACAATATATCTCCACCAAACCAGCTCTACAAAGACACCTAAAGATGTCCTACACATAGAAAACCTACAAGACCACAATAAACACCAAGAAACCGCACCCAAGGTGAGAATCCAAGAACCATAGGAAGTACTCAGTTGCGGCAGCCTTAAAGAAGGTGAATAAAATGGCAGGAACTCCCAAATACCTCTAAGTCCTATCTCTTAACATTAATGGGCTTAACTCTCCAATTAAGCCACGTAGACTAGTTGGATTAAAAAGGAAGATCCTTCTACCTATTGCCTTCAGGAATCCCACCTTGTCCATAAAAACAACACATTTTGAATGTGAAAGGCTGGAACAAAATCTACCAAGCAAACAGCTCCCTATAAACAGGCAGGAGTTGCAATACGAATATCAGATAAAATAGACTTCAAATTAAAATTAGTTAGAGGAGATAAAGAAGGTCTCTCAATACTAATTAAGGGATCTCTACTTCAGGAGGTTATTACAACTCTAAATCTCTATTCGCCAAACAATGGATCATCCAAATTTATGCAAAAAACACTACTTTCTCTCAAATCTCATTTAGATCCAAATACATTAATTGTCGGGGACTTTAATACACGACTATCCCCACTAGATTGATCAACTTGGCAAAAACTCAACAGAGAAACCGGAGATATAAACAACTGCATAGAGCAACTACATTTAACAGACACCTACCAAATATTTCACCCAGCATCATCAGAATACACGTTCTTCACAGCAGCACATGGAACATTTTCCAAAATAGATTACATTTTAGGTCCCAAAGCAAACTTTTCCAAATTCAGGAACACTGTAGTAAAACCTTGCATTCTCTCAGATCACAAGGGAAAAAAATTAGAACTCAACACCAAAAGCCACCAAAGAAAGTCCTGTAACATATGGAGGCTGAACAACACACTGTTGAACCACCAGTAGGTCATGGAAGAGATTAGAAACGAAATTCATGTGCTCAAGGTATTCAACATAAATGAGCACACAAACTACTAGCTCTTCTGGGACACAGCAAAGGCAGTACTCACAGGCAAGTTATATCTTTGAGTTCTTACATCAATAAATTCGAAAGATCCAAAACTAACAATTTAATGAGACAGCTGAGTCTCCTTGAAAAAGAGCAAGATGAACCCCAATCTTGTAGAAGGAAAGAAATAATTAAAATTAAATCAGAATTAAATGAATTAGAATAAAAAATAGAAACAATCAACAAAACAAAGAGATGGTTCTTCTAAAAAATCAACAAAATAGATAGACCCCCAGCAAATCTTATCAGAAAAAGAAGAGAATACACCCTAATAAATAAACTCAGAGGTGAGAATGGAAATATCACCACAGAAACAAACAAGATTCAGAACATTATAAGAGAATACTTCTCAAACATTTATGCTAATATGTCTGAGAAGTTGGCAGAAATGGACCTTTTCCTAGTAAATATCAACATGCCAAAACTAAATCAAGATGAGTTAAACCATCTTAACTAGCCCATATCAAGCATTGAAATAGAAACAGCAATGAGACCTCCCATCTAAGAAAAGCCCAGGACCGCATGGTTTTACAGCAGAGTTCTACAAGGCCTTCAAAGCAGAACACACACCAATACTCTTTCAAATTTTAAATGGAATTGAAAGAGAAAGTTCAATACCAAATTCATCCTATGAAGCTATAATAACCCTCATCCCAAAATCAGGCAGGGACTCATCAAAGAAAGAGAACTATAGACCCACTTCTTTGATGAACATTGATGCAAAACTTCTCAACAAAATTTTGGCCAATCAACTTCAACAATTCATCCAAAAAATCATATGCCACAATCAAACAGGATTCATTTCAGGGATGAAATGCTGGTTCGAAATACGCAAATCAAATAACATAATTCATCACATCAACAAAAGCAAGAATAAGAACCACATCATTATCTCAATAGATGCAGAGAAAACATTTGACAAGATCCAACACCCCTTTGTGATGAAGGTTCTGCAAAGACTAGGAATCCATGGAACCTTCCACAATAAAATAAAGACTGTATATTAAAACCTCTAGCCAGTATTATGCTCAATGTTGAAAAATTAACGCCATGTCTTCTAAACTCAGGAACGAGACAAGGATGCCTACTCACTTCATTGCTCTTCAATCCAGTATTGGAATGCCTAACTACAGCAATAATAAAAGATGCAAACATCAAGGGGTTCCAAATAGGGAAAAAGAAAGTAAAACTTTTCCTCTTTGCAGATGACATGATCTTGCATTTAAAGAATCCCATGGATTCTGCTCTCAAATTCTTCAAGGTGATTCAAAACTTTCGTAAAGTATCAGGGTACAAAATTAGCCTTCAAAAATCAATGGCTTTTCTATATGCCAACAATGAGAAAAGTGTAGCTGAAATCAGGAAAGCAACTCCATTCGTAATAGCTCCACAAAAAATAAAATACCTAGGAATTAACCAAACAAGTGAAGGACATCTATGATGAAAACTTTAAAAACCTGAAAAACGAAATCAAAACAGAACTTAGAATGTGGCAAAAACTCTGATGCTCCTGGATTGGACAAATCAACATCGTGAAAATGGCAATACTTCCCAAGGCTATCTACAAATTCAATGCGATACCTATCAACATTCCAATTTCATTCTTCAGGGAAATAGAAGACTCAATCCAAAAATTCATATAGAACAATAAAAGACCCCGAATAACAATAACAATCTTTAACAGAAAGAACAGTGGTACTGGCACAAGAGCAGACCGCAGGACCAATTGAATAGACTTGAAAACCCAGAAATGAACCTAAAGACCTGTAGCCATCTAATCTTCAATAAGAGAGCTAACAAAAATAGAATGGAAGAAAGACAGTGTCTTCAGTAAATTGTGCTGGTAAAATTGGTTAACTACTTGTGGAAAACTAAAGCTAGATCATTATATATCAACTTGCACCAGAATCAACTATAAATGGATCAAAGACCTCAGAGTCAAAGCAGATACTCTGAAAACATTATAGAATGGAGTAGGAGAAACCCTAAGCCTTCTTGGTGCAGGCCGAAATTTTTTTAATAGAGACCCACAAACACAACAAATGAAAGAAAGGGTGGAAAATTGACATTGCATGAAATTTCAGAGCTTCTGCATGGCAAAGGATAAAGCTAGCAAAATCAATAGAAAGCCCACGGATTGGGAGAAGATTTTTCACTAGTCATACAACAGACAAGGGTCTCATATCTAAAATATACCTGGAACTTAAAATTTTAAATCCCCACAAAACAAATCTTCAAACAAACAATTGCCCAATAAATAACTGTGCTAAAGACTTAAAGAGAAACTTCTCTGAAGAAGAAAGAAGGATGGCCAATAGACACATGAAAATATGCTCAAGCTCTCTAGCCATAAAAGAAATGCAAATCAAAACAACAATGATATACCACCTCATCCCAGTTAAAATGGTTATAAACAAGAATTCTAATAACAACAGCTGCTGGAGGAATACGGACAGAAGGCAACCTTACTGCATTGTTGGTGGGAGTGTAAACTTGTTCAACCACTTTGGAAAGTAGTATGGAGGTTCCTCAAAAGACTCCACATAGAGTTCCCTTATGACCCGGCAATCCCACTTTTGGGCATTTACCCAAATGATCACAAACAAGACCAAACTAAAGTTTCCAACACGACTATTTTTATTTCAGCATTTTTTACCATAGCTAAGATCTGGAACCAACCCAGATGCCCCTCAGTAGATGAATGGATCAAGACAATGTGGTATACATACCCAATGGAATTCTATGCCTCCATCAGAAAGAATGACATTGCCACATTTGTTAGAAAATGGAAAGACTTGGAAAAAATTATATTAAGTGAAGTAAGCCAGACCCAAAAAAACATAGGTCCCATGGTTTCCCTTATTTGCAATATCTAGTATATGTCTGAGTCAAGCAGAAAAGTTCAGATAAGTTGATATTAGTGGAATGAACCCCAAGATAAGTATTCAAATTTTTTTTGTTTTTTTTCCTTTTATTCAATTGTTTCTATCATATTTATAAGATGATGTTTGTCTTAAGCATCCCTCCCTTTTTCGTGTTCTTTGTTTTGTTGAATGTTGCAGATCTGATGGGAGTATTCTTCTGCTGGTGTTCTTGTAGTTGTTCTTGTCCTCAGCTCTCTCACGGAATCTTGTTGTATCAGACATCTGAGAGCTGTGATGGGAAAGATGGGATGGCCACATTCCCAGGCTCTGGCAAATCCTTTCTTCTCTCACTCAGTGACTAGGCATCAATACCCTAACCTACTCCAAAGTTTCCTCGAATCTCTTGCTCACCACTCAGCTACCTCTACTTTCCTCAATGGCCGGTAGTGGTGTCAACCAACAGAAGGAATTCTGGTGCTACAGGGCAGCATGGAATGTGGGCGTGGCCAGCATTCTTGAATCCCATTGGTCAGAAAGAACCATGAAAGAATGGGGTTGTGGCTGGAATCCTGTGATGCAGGCAGCATGGGAGGAGTAAAGATAACAGCGGCTTCGCCAGACCCTTTCCCAGGGAACTCTGTCCAATTCAGTTGGGGACAAAAGGGTGACCTGCTTTATCTGGATGGCTGCACAAATTGTTGTGTATGTCTGTTTGTTGCCAGTCTTGGACCTTAAACTCAGGATCTGGGCACAGTCTGTGAGCTGCATTTGATCAAGGCTAGTGTGAGACACAGGTCTCTTCTTGTGGCTTTGTTGCCACTTAAGTTGGACAGTGGTCTCAAGGACTTTCCTGCCTACGGTGACTTTGAACATGACCCTCCTTTCACAGCCTTGTAAGTATCAAGGAGGACTGCTGACAGCCAGTAGTGCCTGGCTAATCATTGGTCTTGCTGATGTTCTTAGACAGACCAGTGAGTTCCCAATCCACAGCTTTAAGTGGTGGGAGCTGGTGCCCACAGTTTGAATCTTGGTCCTGCCACTTCCAGATGGCAGGAGATCCTAAAAACTCATTTCATCCATATGAATACCAATGGAATATGATGTATGTCATGATTTAATTGGCAGTTCTTGAATGATTCCAGTATTAAATTATACACAATTATATTATACAAAACTGATCGATTTTAGTTAATACTTTATTAAGCATTTAAACAATCACATTCATTAAATGGAGGCAGAATGAAATACCTAAGAATTAGGTGTCATATTGCATAGAGATGCCATTTTTCTGCCAGGACTGGGATTTGAACTCATGTTCTTGGTAACTCTGTTTCACTGTGTGGGAAGGAGAGGCTTGCCTCCTTGAAGTCAAGAAATTCAAGTCTGTTCCTTAGGCCTGAAATCGAGCCTCTGCACTAGATAAAATCCTATTCACGTACATTTTAAATATATGATTTATATTTACAGACATATGTATGTACATATTGAGTTCAGTATATTTATTCATTTTATTTTTTGTTTGTTCATGTATTGACTGTTTATTTTATTGTCTATTATGGCACATAGAACATTGATTACGTTGATTACATAGGATATAGGTGTGCATATGTATCCTACTTCATATCTGACACCCAGGACTTTCACAGAAAAGAAAAACATGTGTCACCATCAGCTTTTTACTCCACGATTCATTGTTTGGGAGTTCTGGCATCTGAACTCATGGCCTACAGAACCAAATTCATGAATGGGTCAGTGTCAACATGCCATCCTGGGGCAAATTGAGCTGACAGGAAGTTCCCAGGGCCTGAGATAGAGCCCCAGCGGTTGACAAAATAAGAACAGATTGACACTCAGATGGTAGTACGCTAATAAATATATATCTTTATAGAGTGCCAGAGATGTCTATCCATTATTCAGTTATATAGACTACATTCCTAACAATTCTTGGGTATTATTATACCTCCATGTAATTAATGTTATTGTTTTCATCCTCAATGAGATGTACAAGTCGTTATGTTGAAAACTAATTTTACAACTTTGTTGAGGGGGTGAGGTGGAGAAGGGGGGTGGGGAGGATTGAGTGGGGAGACGGGAGAAGGATGGGAATGAAATGGAAGGGGAAACAAAAGAAGAGGCTACAATGCTTGATAAGAAATGTACTCATTATCTTTCCCGTGTAATTGTAACCAGTCTGTACAGTATTTTCACAATAAAAAAATAAATAAATAAAGTCTTAAGAAAATCGGTGTCCTGAAATCATTGCATCCCTGTAAGAAAGAGTATTCTAGCCGGGCGCTGGTGGCTCACGCCTGTAATCCTAGCTACTCAAGAGGCTGAGATCTGATGATCACAGTTCAAAGCCAACCCCGGGCAGGAAAGACTGTGAGACTCCTATCTCCAATAAATCACCAGAAAACCAGAAGTAGCGCTGTAGCTCAAGTGGTAGAGCCCTCGCCTTGAGCTGAAGAGCTGAGGGACAGTGCCCAGGCCCAGAGTTCAAGCCCCACGACCGACCAAAAAAAAAAAAAAAGAGTATTCTTTTAATGTTTCATATTATATAAAATCAACCGGACGACTGAAACATGATGTCTAATTTTATACGAGTATCATTCACGAGCAACTCATTTAACTATGACATTTAAAACATTCCATCGTTATTCTTATAAATTGGAACGAGTCTCTTAGGATCTCCCATCATCCAGAAGTGACATGACTTGGAATCGACTCTAGCCCTATATTGCCCTGCAGGACTATGGTCCAATAGCTCAATAGCCCACCAGCCTTCAGCAATGTAAGTTGAAGTACCCTTTGGAGCTGTGTCATTCCGACCCAGATGGTCATGGTGCAAAATCTAAAAAGGCCATCCCACCACTTATTTTCTGTGCATCCCCTCCCCCCCCCCCGCAAGGCCTGGAGGTCTAGGATCCCAGGATTGTCTGTTGTTCCAGTGGCTGCACCCCAGCCTAGGGTGATGGAAGCTGAGGCAGAGTTGCCATGATTTGAGTTCAAGACCTTGCTTGGGAAAAAACAAAAACAACAACAACAAAAAAAACTCCCTGGCTTGCAATTGGTGCCGTTTTATCTGTAAGGCTTTGGATTTGAATTTAGGGTCTGGGTAACTCTGCAGCACTGTGGATGAAAGGGAAGCTCACCATGCTTGAGGACAAGAAAGTCAGGTCTGCTCCCTAGGCCTGAATTCATGACCCAGCCCTGGGAAACACACTATTTATATACATTGTAAAGATAGGATTTGTACCTACCTATAGATGTTCAGTCCATATCTTGTTTGTTGTGGTTATTTATTGTATTTCTGTTTTATTCATTTATTTACCACTTATTTTATTGACTGTGATAACAGACATTCCATTTATTATATTGATGACATTATATCACATATATCTAGATTTGTATGCATGTTCTCCTTCATGTATTATACCCAGGACACTCAGAGAAAAAGAAAACAGGTGTTACACTCCACTTCTTACTCCACGATCCAGTTGTTGGCAGTGCTGGGACCTGAACTCAGGGCCTAGCAGACCCAATTCATGAATGGGTGTGTCAACATGGCAACCTCTAGCCCACGAAGCTGCCAGGCAGTTCCCAGACCATGTAATTGAGCCACAGCACTGGACAAAATAGCCATACATGGATAGGCAGCTGGTAGTATAGCAATAAATATATATTTGTATAGAGTACCAGAGACATCTGCCTAGGATTCAAGTATATCAACTACTTTCCTACCAACTCTTAGGTAGTTATTATGCCACCACTGAAGGAGTAGGATTCTTTTCATGCTTAATAGGCTATTAATTAAGATCAATCAGGGTCCTAGGATCATTGCATCTAATTTTAGACTAGACTTATTGATGCACTCAGAAACTTCTCATTCAATCATGAGTTTGCTCACGTTCCATTGGTATTTCGATGCATAAGAACGAGTATTTGGGAATTCCACATATTGGTAGGTGTCAGGACCAGGACTCGAACTCAGGGCCTACATTGCTGCATGGGCCTATAGCTTCCCCAATAGCCCACTATCCTTCACCAATGCAAGGTGAAGTACTCTTTGTAGGCATGTTATTAAGACCCAGGATGGTCACCTTGGAAAGGAACAAAATGTAAAAATTCATCCCGCGGCTTTCCTCTCTCTCTCTCTCTCTCTCTCTCTCTCTCCATATATATATATATATATATATATATATACATATATATATACATACACACATATATATATATATATATATCATACTCTGTGTGTGTGTGTGTGTGTTTGTGTGTGTGTGTGTGTGTTTTCCTGCAAGACTTCAGGGCCTAGTATCCCATGATCAGCAATGGGCCCATGGCAGCCCACCACCCTGAGGTGATTGAAGCTGAGGCAGAGTTACCACAAACTGAGTTCAAATCCTTTCCTTGGCAATAATAATAATAATAATAATAAAACCTGGCTCAGAACTCGCACCATTTTTCTGCCACAGCTGGGATTCCAACTCAGGTCTGGGTAAATCTATAACACTCTGGGGGAAATGGAAGCTCACCATCCTTGAAGACTACAATATCAGGCCAGGTCACAGGTCCTGAATTGAAGCCCCAGCACTGGAAAAAATAATGTACCCACCTATTTTACACATAGGATCTCTATTTACATATATGTATGGAATGCATCATGAGTTCAGTGTAGTTACTCTTTTTATTGTGTGTCTTAGTCATGGATGCATTTGTGTTTTATTGAGTATGATGACAGACATAACTGGGCTGACACAGATAACAAATTTTTCCTATGGTTATAGAATATAACCATATATAGAATATATAGAATTCTCCATCCTCCCTGAGACCCATGACTTTCACAGGACAGGAAAACAGGTGGATCGATGGGCTTCTCACATTAGGTTTCATCAGAGCTTAGCAGGCCCAATTGGCGAAAGGGTCTAGGTGAGGATACCAGCCTGTGAGCAACTAAGGAGCTAGGGGGTTCCCGGGACTTGAGATTGAGCCCCGGGGTGGGGGTGGGACACAATATTCATCCATTCATAAGCTGAATACCTATTTGGATAGAGTAGGAGTTGTGGCTAGCTGTGTTAGAATCCCACCTACCATGTTGTCGGGTCTTCATTCATCCCACAAAAGATGGACAGGGTCCTAGGAAAGGTAAGTGCAGCCACTCGCCCGTTCCCCAGCCTCCCTCATCCTGGGAGACAATCAGATGCAGCAGGGAGTCAACTCAAGCAGGGAAACTCGTTTATTAACACAGAGCAAGCCGTTTTTAAAGCAACAAAGAGTGGGTGGCATGGGAGGGGAGGAAGAGGAACCAATCATTGTCAAGGTCACACCCTATCATGCACCTAAGCTTCCATGGTCTGGTTACTTACTGTAAAGCAAATCGGGCTCTGCCCACTCCACTCCCCTTCAGTGTCATCTTTGCTGCCCATGTGCTCTATAGATTCCCTCTTTTTTGTTTTAATGGCAGACCCACCTCCAAGTTAGTTATCTTTTCCCCTCCGCTGTAAAGGTTATTTTAAAAGGATTCCATTGGTAAGGATAGCATTGGCCATGCAGGGGGTTTGTGGCAAGTCTGGGTGTTGAGATTCGCCAGACAAGGATAAGGAGGGCCCTTGTGCATGAGCCAAGAGGCCGTCCCAGTTACCTCACATCCCCATCTAGGACAATAATAAACATCAATCCCACGACAGTTAGAAATGTCCAAAGCAGTTCAATTAATTCCTGGGCATATATAAAAGTCAGTATCTCGTAAGGTCATCCTCTTCAGAACCTGGGAGAACCCTGGGTATTGGGAGTTCCACACATGCAGCATGGTGCACTCTCGTGGGTGCCCACACTGCCATTCTACTATAGTGCAGAAAAATAAGGAAAATTTAAAACCAACTGCAGACATAGCAGAGCAATACTGGGCACCTGGTGTCTTTTAAGTAAGCCAGTTCCTTGTACGTGCCTTTAAGTGAGCACAGGGGTCAAGATGACTTTGAGCTTTACTTTAAGCTCCAAATGGCTCCCAGCATCTCCTCTGTCTTTGTTTAAGGAAGTGAACCCGCCTATCTTAGGTTGGGTGGATCGCCTTGTCTGCCTGATCTGTCATCGGGAACTTCTTCAGAGCGAAGCTGAAGGCCCTGTCTTAGGTTGGCCAGACTGACACCCCCTCTTATCCATCTCTGGCTGCGATTCCTCTCGGGGGAAATTTATTCACTTGGAGCTTGATCTTATGTAACTGGCTGGCTAAGCTCATAAGAGTTTTGCAGTGCACGTATAAAGCAAGTAAGGCATAGAAAACAATTAGCAAAAGCGTTCCCAGGCCAAGCAATGTCATTAGCAGTCCTTTAGCATTAGCCAAGGATGGGAGAGCAGTCTTTGCCAGAGGTGGGGGTTGTTCTGGAGCAGATTTTAGACATGTTTACAGGAAAGCATAACAAAAGGTGGCTGTACAATCAAGTAGTAAAAGAACAATTAGAGCAAGTAACATAAAATAAGTTGCTCCTACAGAAATATTAAATGGTCCATACATAATGACATAGGGTGGTGATCAAAATGAAGGTCAGGCCTCCAGGTCAAAGGTACATCTTCTCTTGTGGTCTATTGATGATTTCTGCATTGTCCAGGTCACCTGTTGGGGTTGATCATCAGAGAGAGGGACTTGCAAGAGAGACATTTTAAGAAGGACTGCTTACAACAATCCCCCTGCCAAACGGCTGGGGGGGTGGGAAATTACCCCCTAGACCCTGCAAGTCCCTCTCCCCCATGATCTTGGGGTTCCTCGGCCCTGGGCTGCCAGCGCCTGGGCAATAGCCTCAGTCATTGCAGATGTCTGAGCCTGTAAAGCTAAAGCTAGTGATTGGGACTGGTGCTGTTGCATTCCCACAACCTGTGAGGTCACCAACCATCTGCTCAGTGAATGCTCTCTCAATCCCGCAAAGGCCATGTAGTGGTCTGAATTCATCCCTTCCCAGACCAGTAGCTTTACAAACTGATCTCAGAGGTTCCCTGCTGGCAGCTTGTGGTGAATGCTCTGTTGGACTCAGTCTACAAACTCAGCTGGAGGCTCACCAGGTTTTTGCCTCACTCCTGCTATGGAGGACTCAGTAGGGCCATCATCCAGTTTGTACCACGCGGCCAGTCCTGCTTGCCTCACCTGGTCATGGTACGGGCCAGGTATTGCCGCCTGTTTGACACCAGTGGAGTGCCCTTCCCCGTCCCTGTTAACATGGCATAAGTAATAGGTATCGTGGATTGAGCCTGACAATTATTTTCTACTTGCCCTCTGCATTCCTCCTTAAAGAAAGCACACATTTAATAAACTGAGAACTGGTGAGGACGGCTTTAGCCACATCTAGCCAGGCTTTAGGGACATCTGGGTGGTAAGCAATGTCCTGTAATAAGCTCTGGGCCCAAGGAGAGTTTGGGCCATCTTCCACCACCTTGTTGCAGAGCTCTTTAAGATCCTTAGCTTCCCATGGAAACCATTCCAAGGGCCTGTTTGCTCCTGGTGCCAGATTGACCGGATACGCTTGGGGAAGCAAATCCTGTGGCCTAGGGTCCATGCTCTCAGGTGGCCCTTCCCTTCCAGGGTAGACCTCCTAGTAGGTTACTTCCCCAGCACTCCGCCCCTCTGTGGATGGTTTGTAGGTGTCCGCGTCTTGCAGGTATCTCTCACAGATCGCATAGGGTTCCATACCTCCCCTCCAATTGGGGGAATAAAAAAGGGACCTATGACCACCAGGGGCATCTGAATGAGAGGAACTAACTTTGCCCCTCGTTTTGACTTCCATGGTGCATGTTTCAGTGTGTTCTAGGTCAAATTTGACCCATTCCTTTTCCTTCTCACTTCCCAAGTCCTCCTTTACTCCTTCTAGGCCTAATGTTGCCTCCTCTTCCTTCTTCTGTGAGATAGCATTACCCATACTAAGGGTTACACTTACCCTGACAGACTGCTTAGCCTCTGTCAGTATTTTTCCTTTCATGCCCCATGTTGGGAGCCAGATGTTGGGTCTTCTTCCATCACACGAAAGACAGACAGGGTCCAAGGAAAGCTAAGTGCGGCAGCTCGCCCGTTCCCCAGCCTCCCTCAGTCCAGGAGACAATCAGACGCAGCGGGGAGTCAACTCAAGCAGGAAAACTCATTTATTAACATAGAGCAAGCCATTTTTAAAGCAAAAAAGAGTGGGTGGCATGGGAGGGGAGGAAGAGAGGAAACAATCACTGTCAAGGTCACACCCTATCATGCACCTAAGATTCCATGTCTAGTTATGAACTGAACATAAAGCAAATCAGGCTCTGCCCACTCAACTCCCTATCAGTGCCATCTTTGCTGCCCATGTGCTCTACATCATGTGAGTACTGATTCTTGGATCAGTACTCCAATTTCTGAATGTGATTCTTATTGTCACACTTCATGAACTCTTAATTAAAAATTATTGTTGTGCCATACGTCTTGCCTATCATTTCCTATGAGAATCATGAATGAACTAAACTCTTCCCTAGGACTCAATTCAAGCACCTCATAACATTTATAGACATGTCAAATATACGATTTATACTTACATCTATATATTAAGTCTATATTGTGTTTGTGGTAGTGATTCATTATGTTTTATTATTGATTTAGCATTTATTTTATGAACTGTGAGTGCACCCATAATATTTATTACATTTATTCCAATCTATTCCATAGCATGTAACTTTGTAGACATGTTATGAACTTGCACAGAAAAGGAAAACAGGTGCCACACTTGAAATCTTACACCAGGAAAAAATTTTTGGCAATGATGGGACGTGATCTGAAAGCCTGAGAGGCCCAATTCTTGAATGGGTGAGTGTCAGCACCATAGCCTCTAGTCCATTCAGCTGCCAAGTCGATCCCAAGACCTGGAATCAAGCCCCTGTTTGGCCAAAATCGCAGTAACTTTCTGTGACGATGGTGGTGCATAAATAAATATAAATATCTAAATTTGGCCAAAATCACAGTAACTTTCTATGACGATGGTGGTACATAAATATAAATTTAGATATTTAGGTACTGCCAGAGGTGTCTATCTAGTATTCAATGACATATACTACGTTCCTACCGATTCTCATGTATTTAGTGAAGATTCCATTTAATCAATAATATTCTTTAAATGCGTAATAAACTATGAATTAAAATCAATCTGTGTCCTGTGATTATTGGGTCTAATTTTATGCTAGACTCATTTTGAGGGACTACTCATCCAACCATGACATTGATCACATTTCTCTGGTGTTCCTATGGACAGGCAATAGTTTCTTAGACTCTCCAAGCCCTTTTAAGTGGCATGATCAGGATTCAAACTCAGGACCTAGCGTCCACTGACCTACAGCTTCACTGACAGCCCACCAACCTTCAGCAATGCCAGGTGAACTACAGGTTGCAGCCATGTCATTCAGACTCAGGATGGTGACCCTGCAAGGAAGAAAAATAGAAACTGCTGACATTCTGTAGTTTGATGCTTTTTTTTTGGTGGTGTTTTCATTTTGTTTTCCTGTTAGTCCCCGAGGCCTAGGATCCAGGATGGACTGTGGGTCCATAGGCTGCACCATCCCAGGCTAGCGTGATGGAAACTGAGGCAGAATTGCCACGACCTGAGTTAAAGCCCCGTGCATGGCAAAAAATAAATAAATTAATTAATAATATTACTAAAGCTCCCTGTCTTGAATTTTGTGCCATTTTGTTGTTTGCCAGGCAGGGATGCATCTTGGGATCTGGGTAACTCTGATGCACTGAGGGGGGTGGAGGAAAAGAAAGATCTACTCCATTGAAGACAAGCAATTCAGGCCTGTTCCCTAGGACTGAATTCAAGCCCCAGTCCTGGAGAACATAACATTTATAGACATGTTTATTATATGATTTATACTTACATCCATATATTCAGTTTATATCGTGTTTGTTGAAATGATTCATTATATTTTATTATTTATTTATTTACTTACCATTTATTTATATACTGACTGTGAGTGCACCTATAACATTTATCACATTCATTGAAATCTATTCCATAGCATGGAGCTTTGCAGACATATTATATACATCATACCTGACACCCAGCACTTGCACAGAAAAGGAAAACAGGTATCACACTTGGAATCTTTCTCCAGGAAGACATTTTTAGCAATGCTGGGGCCTGAAGTGAGGCCCTAGGAGGCCCAATTCGTGAATGGGTGAGTGTCATCATGGCAGCCTCTATCACATTCAGATGCCAGGTGGATCCCAGGACCTGGGATCGAGACTCAGGTTTGGCCAAAATAGCAATACTTTTCTATGCAGACGGTGGTATAAAAATAAATATATATTTAGAAATTTAGATACTTTCAGTGATGTCTATCTAGTAGTATTCAATGACATATACTAACTTCTTAGTGATTCACAGGTATGTAGTGAGAATTCTATTTAATCAATAGTATTCTTTTAGGGGCTGGGAAAGTGGCTCACTGGGAGAGTGCTTGTCTTGCATGCATGAGCCCTGGGTTTGATTCCTCAGCACCACATAATTAGAAAAAGCCAGGAATGGTGCTGTGTCTCAAATGGTACAGCACTAGCCCTGAGCTGAAAAGCTGATGGAGAGTTCCCAGGACCAGAGTTCAGGCCCCACTACCGACAAAACACACACACACACACACACACACACACACACACACACACACACGTATTCTTTTAATGCGTAATACACTATAAATTAAAATCAATCGACATCTTGTAAATATTGGGTTTAATTTTATGTTAGAATGATTGACAAACTACTCAACCAACCATGACATGATCACATTCCTCTGGTATTCCTATGAACAGGCAATAGTTTATTAGGCTCTCCAGCCTTTTCTAAGTGCCATGACAGGGATTCAAACACCTAGGTGTCCAGATTGGGCTGTGGGTTCACTGCCAGCCTGCCAGCCTTCAGCAATGCCAGGTGACCTACAGGTTGTAGCTGGTGTCATTTGGACCCGGGGTGGTCACCATGCAAGGAAGGAAAACCGAGAAACCTCGGACTGTCTGCAATTCGAGGCTATTTTTCAGTACTGTTTTCAATTTGTTTTCCTGTCAGCCCTTGAAGCCTCGATTCCTAGGATGGGCTGTGGTCCCAGAAGCTGCACCATCCCAGCTTAGGGTGATGGAGCCTGAGGCAGAGTTGCTACAACCTAAGTCCAAGCCCCGTGCCTGGCAAAATAAATGAATTAATAAATAAAATAAAATAAAATTTAATAAAGTATATAAACATAAAATATTTTTTTTATTTTTTATTGTTATTTTTTATTGTGAAAATACTGTACAGAGGGGTTACAATTACATGGGCAAGATAGTGAGTACATTTCTTATCAAGCATTGTAGCCTCCTCCTTTTTTTACCCTTCACATCCCTTCCCATCCTCTCTGCCCCCCACCTAATCCACCCCCCTCGAAGTTGTAAAGTTCATTTTTGACATGACAACTTACACTTCTCATTGTTGCAACAGGTCCACCTGTATCCTTATTTAAATAACTTGTTTTTCCCCTTCTCCTCCACAAATAACACCGACATCAAATACAGTGAAAGCAGTGGTTATACTGTGGGGGAGGGACATACAAAGCAACAAAGAAATAATCTTATAATTGCATTAGAAACAAATGCATGAAAGAAAAAAACATTTAAAATACATATCTTAGGGTTCATTTTCCTAACATCACTTTATCTGACCTTTTCTGCTTGACTCATACATATACTAGATATTGCAAATAAGGGAAATCATGGGACATAAGTTTCTTTGTCTTTGTCTTACTTTACTTAATATAATTTTTTCCAAGTCTTTCCATTTCCTAACAAATGGGGCAATGTCATTCTTTCTGATGGAGGCATAGAATTCTGTTGTGTATATATACCACATTTTCTTGATCCATTCATCTACTGAGGGGCATCTGGGTTGGTTCCATATCTTAGCTATGGTAAATAATGCTGCAATAAACATAGTTGTGCTGGTAGCTTTAGTGTGGTCTTGTTTGTAAACATTTGGGTAAATGCCCAAAAGTGGGACTGCTGGGCTATAGGGTAGCTCTATGTGGAGTCTTTTGAGGAACCTCCATGCTACTTTTCAAAGTGGTTGAACAAGTTTACAAAATGGAGCTCCCTGGCTTGGAATTCGTGTCCGTTTTTTTCTGCCAGGCCTGGCATATGAACTCAGAATCTGGACTCTCTAATGCACTGTGGAGAATGGGGAAACTCACCCTCTTTGAATACAAGCAATTCAGGCCTGTTCCCTAGGCCTGAATTCAATCCCCAGCCCTGTTATGTAATACATGGATAGGCAGACAGTGGTATACAAATAAATATATATTGGTAAAAAGAGCCATAGCCGCCTATCTATGATTGAATGACATATACTATGTTCCTATCAAGTGGTAGGTATTTATTATATCACCATTAAAGGAATAGTATTCTTTTCATGATTAATAAAGTATTAATTGAGATCGATCAGTGTCCTAGGATTATTGCATCCAATTTTAGACTCGACCGATGCACAAACTTCTCCTTCAATCAGTATTCCTATGCATAGGAATGAGTCTCTTGTGATCTCCTGTCATTGGTAGGTGTCATGACATGGATTTGAAGCCAGGGTCTATATTGACAGGTTGTCCTATAATTTCCTTGATAGTACGTCAGCCTTCAGATATGGCAGGTCAGATCCACTTTGCAGCCATCTGATTCAGACCCAGGATGGGCACTGTGCAAAGAAAAAAACATAAAACCCCCAGCCCTTTGCAGCTCTCCACTTTTTGTTCTATCTCACTGTTTTTTCATCTTGCAAGCCCTCTGGGCCTAGGATTCCAGGATTGGGTATGGGTCCCGAGCAGCACCTAGCCTAGGATGATCCAAGCTGAGGCAGAGTTGCCACGACCTCAGTTCAAGCCCCATGGTTGGCAAAAAAAAGAAAGAAAGAAAAGAAAAGAAAAAAATTAATTAATTAATTAATTAACTAAATTAAAAAAAAAATAAAGCTCCCTGATTTGGAATTTCTGTCAGTTTTCTTTCCTAGCCTGGGATTGGACTTCAGGATCTTGGTAAATCTGTAGCAATGTGAGGGAAAGTGCAGATTTGCCACTACTGGAGTTCAAACCCCATGTAAAGCCAAAACTAAAAATAAGTCACTCAGCTTGGCAGGGAGAGTAGTTTTGGAGATGGGAGGGAAGGGATGGTAAGGGGTAAACAAAGGAGGAGGCAAAAATGCTCAATAGGAAATATACTCATGACCTTGCTCAAGTAACTGTGACCCCGCCGTACAACATTTTTACAATAAAAAAAACATACAAAAAAAAAACAATGTAGTGTTCAGAGAAGCACTTTGGGAGTAAGGGAAGGACGTCTGAATAGCTGTACAAAATTCTACACTGCTTTTTTTAATGTTAAGTATGTAACTGAATAAACATAACTGCTTTCATTAAAAAATTAAGTCACTATCTTGGAACTGGGCCAATATTTTTACCATTGCTGGGATTTGATCTCACCATCCAAGTAACTCCTTTGAACCATGGGTGAAGGCGAAATTTACTGTCCTTGACGAAATGAAATTCAGGCTAGAGTTCCCATGGCCTGAATGGAGGCCCTGCAATGGAAAAGGTATTTCTACACATGTGTAATATAGGATATATATTTACATAATTATGTTTATTACATATTATGATTTTTATTATTGATTTTGTATTTATTTTATTTTTTATTTGATTCATTCATTTATTGTATATTGTAGTTAGTGTTATCAAACACATATTTATTGGATTTTGCACATCTTTTATAAAATTATACACAGTAATTTAGGACATTGATTCATTTTTCATTAAAACATTTTGTGTTGAAACATGATACATAATTAAATGGAGGCATTTGTAATAGTTTTCACATGTTTAGAGTCTGTGTCTCAAGTATGAATTTTGTCTTATTTATCTTTGAACACCTTCCTTTAGGAATTTCTTTGCTGATTTATACTCAGAAGCCTTTTTTTTTTCAGGACAGGCAAGTTGTGGGATAAGATTGTAAGGGCGAGCCTAGAAATGTGGCTTAGTGGTAAACAGCTGGCTCAACATGCATGAATACCAGGGTTTGAATATTCAGTGCCACATACTCAGAAAAAGCTAGAAGCAATGGAGTGTCTCAAATGACAGAGTGCTAGCCTTGAAAAAAAATAAGCCCCAGGACTGTCAAAAACAATTGGCCAGATGCAGGTGGCTCATACCTGGAACCTCAGCTTCTCAGGATGCTGAGATTTGAAGATCACCGTTCAAAGACAGCCTAGGCAAGGAAAGCCTGTTAGACTTATGTCCCATGTACCACCAAAAAAAGAAAGCCTAGTGGCGCTGTGGCTCAAGTGGTAGAGTGTTAGCCTTGAGCTGAATTGATCAAGGACAGGGCCCAGGCTTGATACAAGACACACAACAGGAAAAAAGTAAGGGTTAATCAAAGTACTTTTCCTATCTGCTAATTAGGAGAACATTCCCTGGAAAATAAACACTGATGTAAACCAGAATTGGAGTCAGAGCTTAAGGCTCAAGTGTAGCAGATCCACTTGCCCAGCCTCTCAGATTCTAGCATTATAACCTTGTGTGCTAAAGGGATCTGAATGGTCCAATGTTGAAAGGCTTAATATGCTTCCCAAGCCTTTTGTGATAAGCAGTTGACTTGTATTGTCAATGTCATTACAGTCCTGAACCTAGCAGAACACCAGTAGCTCACACTCATCAACCTAGCTAAGGAGGCTGAGGTCTCAGGATTACAGGGTGAAGCCAACCAGGACAGGAAAGTCTATGATACTCTGACTTCCACTTCTGTAAGGTCAGATGTTCAACAGCTTCTTGTGTTTCCCTTGGTGATGAGAAGTTACTTGAACTCTAAATGTTATTAGAATTCTTGTGGTATAGAAGAAGGAAAGAAACATCATTGACCCATGCAAGGTTCAAATGAAGTTCTCAGGATTTAAACCCTAGCCCTGTTAGCAGGAAGAACTCCAGTGTAACACTGTATTTGAAGGACAGAAAACAGTATCAAAAGCTAGGCTAGGTGGAGAGAGCTAGGCTTGTAGGATAAAGAGGCAGAAGATACACACTCAACTGGGAAGTGAGCTGCAAACCACTTCATTCATTCATTCCAGGCACACCCAGCAATGATGGGAAACCTGAAACATTTGTTAGAGTTACACCATTGTCAGGCTTTCTCAGCCTCTTCAAACAATGAATAACCTTCCTCCTTTAGGTGAAGGGAGCCTCAGGCTATCTTTAGGTTACCAATCGAGAGTCAGTTTAGTGAGAGAGAGGGCAGGAACAGAGTAGAAAAACGCTGCTCTCTGTTCGTAGGGAGTGGATTTTTGACTACATCTGTCAGATTTGAAGGCCCTTCTTCTACCTCTGCCAGTCCATTCTCCTTCCTTCATTGTCCATATCATTAATGCAAATCCCCAGTCCAAGGACAGGGAGGGCCGTTTCTCTTCTGTTTCCAAGCACCTGAGTTAGAACCTGGCTTTGCCTTCTTGGCTCTGGGGCCTTCATCTGCCAGAGAAGTGGGAAAGAGACAGTGTTCCTGTTCTGTGGTTGTGTGAAGGTGATGCTGGTGTCCTGGCACACTGCAGAAGGCCTCATGACTAGGAATTGTTCCCTTATTTCCTCCTGACATCCAAGACCAGATTCATGTATCATTTTTCTATCTATCTATCTATCTATCTATCTATCTATCTATCTATCTATCTATCTATCTATCTATCTATCTATCTATCTATCTATCTATCTATCTATCTATCTATCTATCTATCTATCATCTCCCTCTCTCCCTCCCTCCCTCCCTACCTACCTATATATCTTTTTTGACATTTCTTGGGTTGAACTCAAAGCCAGGGCACTAGCTCTAGTACTCTACTACTTGAGCCACAGCACCAATTCTGGATTTTCTCTGTATATACTAGTGAAGAATAGAACCCAGGGCTTCTTGCATGCTAGGCAAGCACTCTCTCACTAATCCACATTCCCTGCCCCTTCATCTTTTGTTCTTAATGGTAGTTTTTACATAAGTATGCTACAGATTGTATCCTCAAGTGTAATTTTCTGAATACAGGTTATTTCTATAAACCCTGATCTTCTCTTCCCCTGCCTTATTTGTGACTGTTCCTGGATTGGCCTCATAATAAAATGTAACTATAGGCTACTGAGAGCTGCAATGTTCATCGTATAAGGACAGAAGCCTGGAACCCTGGAAGAGCAAGGCAATGGGGCTGAAATAAAGAGAATGATGCAGTATGCGTAACAAGCATATCTGTAAAATAAATAAGTATATGAAAGCAGAAGCTTTGCATACGGTCTGTTTGCACTCAAGGAAGTAATATACCCAAGTAAGTAAGTAGGGCACTGATATATAAAGTAGGCCTTCTCTTTTTGAATTTTATTTTTTGGACATCTCAGGGCTTAAACTCAGGGTACAATGTGTTCCTCAGCTGTTTTGCTCAAGGCTGAGCTTCTACTACTTCCATAGCTCCACTTCCAGCCATCTGGTCGTTAATTGGACATAAGCACCTCCCTTACTTTCCTGCCTGGTCTGGCCTGTATCTCCTGCTAGGCTTTCTCTCCCAAAACTGGAGCTCTACCCTCTAGGCCACTGCTCCACTTCTGGTTTTCTGGTACTTTATTGGCAATAGGAGTCTCACAGACTTCCTGCTTGGGCTGGCTTTGGAAGGCGATCTCCAGAAGAGGCTTCAAGCAGCTTTCCTCAGGGATTTGGCAAGGAGCTGCTCCACACAAACCTTTAATCTAAATCTCACGAGGTACTAGATAAAAATAGAAATGTGCAGATACTTCTAGTGTGTCCTAGATAGTTAAGGTTGGAGACACACAACACTTAAAATTATTAGATCATTTTATAGGCAAAAGGAGCAATGCAGACAGTATCAAGATCGCTCCAGCTTTTGGTCCTCTCATCCTGAGACAGTAAATTCACTGCAGCTCAATGCTAAGTGACAGAACTGGCATGTCCTGTGGACATTTGCTCCTCAATCCTGTGACACTCATTTCTCACTATTGGCTTCAAACCTGTGACCAGAGTGGAAGATGAGGAGAGAAAATCATTCTCTGAGAAAGCAGCTATAAAGAACATTGGGTTGTCTCTTATAAGTTCAAACCATTGGAATGACCCGCTAAAAAGTCAGATTGTCCAGATGAAAAAATTAAGAAAAGAAAGATGGTGCAGTGGCTGCTGACTGTAATCAAAGATCCTCAGGAGGCTGAGATGTAGAGAATCTGAATTTGAATCCAGCCAGTGTAAGAAAGTCCTTGACACTGTTATTTCTAAGAGATCACAGAAAAACCCAGAAGTGGGCTTTGATTCAAGCTTAATGCACTACCCTTGAGTAAAAAGAGCTCAGGGACAGCGCACAGGCTCATAGTTCAACCCCAGGACCTGCCCCCTCAAAAAGAGCCTGTATTTTCACGTCTTTGTCTATGTATGGATGTATTCCTACAGATGAAGCTCCAGAGCAGAGTAGCTATGATGAATGGCACCAAGCTAGGAAATTTGTATTCAATACTATGAGTTCATAACACAGAGAATGCTTTTATGACATTGCATGTTCCAGGGCTCCCCTTACTGCTCGCAGTATAGCCTGAAGGTTGCTCTGCACCCCAGTCCTGCTGGAAGAAGTCTCTCTCATTGTCTGGACAGGCAGACAAAAGGCCTCAATCCTGTACAGCTGTGTAACAAGCAACTCCATCTGGGCCACTTAGTGAGGAGGAGTGTGGGCAGTCTCTGAAAGCCAAGCAATCTCTCTCCCCAGTGCTCTATTTTGACAGGAAGCCTTCATTTGTGTCACCTCCCGTGGAAGGCCAAGTTCTGTGCACTTCTCCTGCCTTTGTGAGACTATAGTCTGATGTTCAGATACAGGGCTCAATATAATTCAGGAGTCCTTCTGGCAGACAACTAGGGCACTGAACCTAATTAAATGTTTAATTACCTACGATGATGGGCCTATGATGCCTCTGCTAGGTTTCCAGAACCTTGGGAAATCCAAGAACATGTCAGATATCACAAAGTTTCCTGTCATGTGGGGCTGGTGAAGCTCATCAGGTTTTGAAACCTTTGACCTCTCCTAGTTGGGCCCTTAGAGGCTAAGTTTTGGGGTTAAACACAGGGCGTGGGTGCTGACCATGATGTCAGAGCAGAAGTCTACTGCTTTCCCATTTTGTGTCACACCTTCACTTCTTCTTTCTCTGTGTGTGTGTGTGTGTGTGTGTGTGTGTGTGTGTGAGTGAGCGAGCGTGCGTGTGAGTGTTTATGTGCATACACTAGTCCTGGAGCTTGAACACAGGACATGAGCACTGTATCTAGTTTCTCTTGTACAAGGATTGCCCTCTCCTACTTGAACCACAGAGCCACTTCAGGCTTTTTTCTAGTGATGTGGTCCAGAGTAATCAAGCCTAGGGTTTCATGTATGCAAAGCACTCTACCCCTAAGGCACATTCCCAGCCCTCTACTTCAGGTTTGTTAGTTTGCTTATGTCTTTTTTGTTGTTGTCAGTTGTATGAGTTGAAGTCTGGTTCTGGGTGCTATCCCTGAGCAATTCAGCTCTAATCTTGTGCTCTACCACTTGAGCCACCGGTTTTCTGGTGGTTCATTGGAGCTAAGTGTCTCATGGACTTTTCTGCCCAGGCTAACTTTGAATCATGATTCTCAGATCTCATCCTACTGAGTAGTTAGGTTGACCAGCATGAGCCACAAGCACCCAGCTTCCACTTCACATTTCTTAGTGATGAATTGGAGATAATAGTGTCATGAGACCTTTTGTGTCTGGGATAGTTTGGAATCCAGATACTCTGATCTCAGCTTCCTGAGAAGCCAGGATGACAGTCGTTGGCTATACAACCCTTGGCTGTGGCAGTCTGCTGCAAGGGGGTCCTTGGCTCCACATGGTGGAGTGCTGGCCATGAGTCCAAGAGGTAAGGATCAGCACCAAGACCCTGAGTTCAAGGTTCATGACTGAGAAAAAAACAAAACAAAGCAATTGTCTGCAGTAGACAACTCACTACTCTTCAGTAATACATAATTTTGTCCCTGCCATGGGGACATATCTGAGCCTCAATATTCTTGTCTGCATAATCATCCAAGTTGTGGAGCTATTACAAGGGGAAGATGAAAGAATGTACCCTTTGAAGGACAAAACACATAACACTCTTTACAGGATTCAGCACACAGCATCCAGTGAAAGACTCAGCACCCAGCACCCAATGCAGGATTCAGAACACTGCACCCTGTGAATGACTCAGTACATGGCATCCTGAGCAGGACTCAGCACACAGCACAGCATGAATGAACCAGCACCTCAGGAAGGACTCATCACATAGCTGTTTCCCACAAGCTGTCATTAGTATTAGGGTGCTTTCATCAGTATCACCATTCTTTCAGAAACACATCACAAACTGCACAAAGTTTACACCTAATGATTGAGATTGGTGGTTTTTTTTTTTTGCGGGGTGGGGTATTCAGCCATAGGGATTGCACTAAAATGTTGGGGGTACTGTCCTAAGAACTTTTGCTTGAACCACAGCACAGAGTTTCACAGACATCCTGCCAGGGCTGGGTTTTAAACCCATCAGTGTCAGATCTCAGCCCCCGAATATCTTGGATGACAGGGATGAGCGAGCCAGCAGCATGTGGTCCTGTGGAGCTGGGTTGCAGTGGCATACCTCTGGCTAAGTCAGGTTAAATGGCAGCTGTCAGCACCAGATTCATGGCTTGCTCTGTGATGAGGTATTTGAAGTTCTATACTTATAGAGTGGCAGTCACAACATTCAATCTTATTTTGGTGCCAGTACTGGGTCTTGAGTAAGAGTCTAGACACAGTCCCTATGCTTTTACGCTCAAAGCTAGTGCTCTACTGTTGAGTGACAGCACAACTTCCAGATTTTTATGTGCATGTGGTAGTGAGGAATCGAATCCAGGGCTTTGTATGTACAAGCCATCACTATACAACTGAGCCCCAGGAGTGACAAGTGTATAAACAGATAAATATGTAGATTGACATCTATATATACATATATATGTATACATATGTATAAAACAAGAGAAAGTTGTCTGTATATTATGAAATTACATATATTAGTAGTAATTATTGACAAATTATTCCTTCAAGTTTTAAGTATCATGGTTGAATATATAACAAAGTATTAATTGAAAATTAGTCAAAGTAGTAAATTATTGTGTATAATTTTATAGTATACTCATACACTATTAATTTAATTGTTACTTTTATAACATTCCATTTGTATGGATGTATATTGGCATGCATTTCTTAGAATCTCCCAACAATCAGTGGCAGTCCCAGGATTCGACCCCCAGTCCTAAGTTGAAGTTTCGGTTATGGCTTTCCTAATAGCCAGACAAACATCAGCACGCAAGGTCATGTACACTTTCTGGGCCTTTTCATTTAGGCCTAGGATGGTCAGAATGCAAAGGCGAAAAAATGTAAAACCACCTTCTTGAACTTCTCTGTTTTATCCTTCTCCTTTTTATTTTTTATTTTTAGCCTACCCCGAGATTTGAACTTGGATCCAAGGATCCAAGGGTCAACTGTGGCAGAGATTCCAAGACCTGAGTTCAAGCCCTGTGCTAGGCCAAAGGAAAAAAAAGGCCTGGCTGGGAATTTGCACCACTTTTCTGGCAGGCCTACGATTTGAACTCAGGGTCTGGGTAACACTGTGGCACTGTGGTTGAAGGGGAAGCTCACCGTCCTTGAAGACAAGAAATTTTAGACCAGTTCCCAGGGCCTGAATAGAAGCCCCAGAACTGAAAAAAATAATATTCATATATGAGATTTATTTACATGCATGGGTTTAGTGAGTATGATGTTTATTACACTTATTTATTTAGTATTATTACACGCATAACATTTCATTTATTACATCCTATCACACAGGATATACTTGCATATGGATTATATATCAGACTGAGACCCAGGATAATTTTCAGGAAAAAAATGTGTCAAAAGTGGCTTCTTACTCCATGAATAAATTTTTGGCCATGCTGGGATTTCAACTCATTGCCTAGAATGCCCAAACCATAAATGGGGTCACAGTCTTAGCTCACCATTTTCTGGCAAACTGAGCTGTCAGGAAATTCTGAGGAACTGTGATCAAGCCACAATAGTGCCCAACATATATATTGATAGATGTGTAGATTGCTGTATATATATATATATAGATAGATAGATAGATAGATAGATATACACACTTAGAGAGAGAATGTGAGGATATCATTAAATTATATATATATATATATATATATATACAGTTACCAATTATTACTTTAAGTTATATCTCCATTTAATGAAGTATCATGGCTGAATACTTATAAAAGCATTAATTAAAAATTAGTCAATATCCTTCCATTAGAGGAATCACACCATGGTGCTAGAATGGAAGATAAAAGTTCAATAATTTTTCTGTGGCATTCTAAAATAGAATCATGAATTAACTGCAAATTTATTTATTACTTTGATTACTTGTATAACATTCCATTAGCATTCACATAAATAGTAATGAGTTTGTCAGGATCTCCCTCCATTTGTGGGTGGCAGTCCTGGCATTCTAACTCCAGGCCTAGATGATTTATTTCAAATGTAAACAATTGGAATGACACTGTGAAGATTTCAGATTGTCATGATTATAAAATGGACAACGAGAAGAAAAGAAAGTCAGATGTCAGTGGCTCCTGTCTTTAATGCTAGCTCCTCAAGAGGCTGAGGTGTAGAGAATGCCAATTTGAATTCAGCCAGGGCAGGAAAGTCCTAGACACTCTTATTTCTAAGAGATCACAGGAAAATATGCCCATGGGTTGGGCTTGTGCCTCAAGGGCAGAGCTCTACCCTTGAGCAAAAGGAGATCAGGGATAGGGCCTAGTCTCATACTTCAACCTCGGACCTGCCAAAGAAATAAAAGAATTCAGTAACTCCATGTCTCTGTGTATAGATGGATGATGTATGGACAATGGGCTTTCAGCAGGTTGCCTATGCCCAGACCCCCAACCTGGGCAAGCTGGGAAATGCCCTCAGAGAGTACTAAGTATGAGCCAGTAGCTTGAACAAAGCATCCTTCTTTGCCATTTAATAAGTGAAACACCGAAGGCTTGCCTGGGCTGGTGTATGCAAAGGGTGCATTACATTCTGGCTGAGGTGTCTCATTGGGATATCTAGCAGCCAGACACTGCCTCCAGGGAGACCACAGTTCTTAGTCTGTAGCAGTTGTGGAAGCTTCTGGCTCCATATATCCTATCCCTCTGTAGGATGTGATCCTAGATCTCTGGGGCCTGGTGGATATCATTCATTCATCATTCCTCATTGCCGAGTCTCAGGCTGGTCCCAAATCCTGGCAAGCATATAAAATGGCCAGCGATTTCTGTGCTGAAATCCCACCCTCATAGATCCTGTTAGAAGTGAGCCTTGGGCTGCGAATGTGGCTTTCTGGTAGAGTGCTTACCTAGAGAGCATGAAGCCTGAAGTTCGATTCCTCAGTACTATATAAACAGAAAAAGCCAAAACTGACACTGTGGCTTAAGTGATATAATGTAGCCTTGAGGAAAAGCAACTCAGGAACATGCCCATACCCTTAGTTCAAGCCCAAGACTAGCAAAAAAAAATGTGAGCTTGGTGAGACATACTCTTCTGCGACACAGAGGAGGGCCAAGGATATAGGTAAGAGGGAGATGGCAGGTGCTGGTGGCTCACCCCTATACTCTTAGCTACTCTGGAGGCTGAAATCTGAGTATCATAATTGCAAGACAGTGCAGGCAAGAAAGTCTATATGATACTCTTTTCTCCAATTAAACACCCAAAAAGCCAGAAGTAGAGCTGTGTTCCAAGTAGTAGAGTGCTAGCCTTGAGCATAAAAACTCAGGCATAGCATCCAGGCCATGAATTTAAACCCCATGATTGGCACACAAACACACACACACACACACACACACACACACACACAGAAACACAAACACACACACACACACACACACACACACACACACACACACACACCAATATAGAGCATTTGCCAGTCAGCCTACCAAGTTCCATCTCTAGGAACTCAATATTTTTTTAAAAAAGAGGGAAAATGGAAGGAAGGACTTGCTCCAGGAGGTGATTTAACCAGTGCCAAAATTCCACAGGATTTCTATCATGTGGAACAGGACAGATAGCCTCAGGCAGAACGTACACAGTATGGGCAAAGGTCCAGAGGTGTGGTGTAGAGCAGGTGGTGTGGGGGAATGAAGGTTCTGTGTCTTCAGACAAGTCTGGCTGAACATTCAAGACTGGGTCAAGGTTTGTACTTGAATCACAGGTAGGGCAGACGGTAGAGTCCAGAATGGGGCCCAGGGGAAGATTAGCTTGGCTTTTCACCATGGACCCCAGCCATTTCCTCTGGCTGAAAGCCTATTTTTCACAGCTCCTGACCCTAAGGCCTCCTTTGCATGGAGGAGTCAGGGCAAATGCAGGGAAGAACCCTTGCTTAAGAAAAGCTTCTACCCAATGCCACCAGTGGCTCAACCCCTGTAAATCCTAGCTAATCACGAGACCGAAATCAGAGATCGTGGGTCAAAGCCAGCTCAGGGGAAGAAAGTTATTGAGACTCTTCTTCCCAATGAACTACCAAAAGCCAGAAATGGATCTGTGGCTCAAGTTGTAGAGTACCACCCTTGAGGGAAAATGTTGAGACCTGAGCGCAGACCCTGAGTTTAAGCCCCAGTACAGGCACAGAAAAAATAAAGAAGATTTCAGAAGCTCCAAGTCCTCTGTGGAGAAAGGCCATTATCAGCTGGGCGAAGGTGGCTCATGCCTGTCATCCTAGCTACTCAAGGCTGAGACCTGAGGATCAATCAAGATTCAAAGCTAGCCAATGAATCACCAAAAAGCTGGGAAGTTGAGCTACGATAGTTCAAGTGGTACAGCACGAACCTAGTGCAAACAAGCTAAAGCATAACATCTAGGCTCTGAGTTCTTGTCCCGGTAAGCACACACACACACACACACACACACTAACATCATTAGCAGGTGCCAGCAATCCTAGCTACTCAAGAGGCTGAGCTCTTAGGATGGAAGCTTGAAGCCAGCACAGGCATGAAAAGACCATGAGACACTTATCTCCACTCAATTACTAAAAAAGATGAAAGTTGAGCTGTGGGTCAAGTGGTAGAATGTTAGCTTTGAGCAAAGGAAGCTCAGGGACAGTGCCTAGGCCTTGAGTTACAGCTCAAAGATTTTTTTAAGACACTCATTGCCAGCCCCGCAGGCCATAAATCCAGATTTTGGTCATCATAGGTCTCACCTCCACTTCTGCCAATTCCACAGTACTGCCACAAGTGGCCAGTGTGTGGCCAACACTGGGTTAAGAAGTGGACGTACACAAGGGGTGAGGGGCATAACCAGGTCAAGACTAATACCCCAGAACATTGAGTTATTGGTCATACCAGTCTCTCATCCCACAGCTCCCTGGTCCTGGAGTCTAAAGTCTGTGCCTCTGAATTCTGGGCATCCAGAATTGTCTAGAAGTCCCAGCTGGGGCCAGAAGATAGACTTTCCTGTGATAAAGTACATTTACATTTCCTAGACACCGACCAATATTTCCAAGTCACCTTGGTCTCACCTCCCATGTAGCCCTGGATCCTCCTTGCTCAGGTGGCCTTCAGTCAGCTGTCAAGCTTGAGTTGGCCAGATCCACCAGCAACCCCCCATTCCCCACTCCACTGCCAGCCTGTTGAGAGGGATGTCAGAGGCCCAGCTGAGGAAAAGGACAGGACATCGTGTGACTGAGGCCCTCCCTCTGAGGCATGGGAGACCCTATGCCAGCTGGCACTGCTGTACCAGAATCCGCTGGAGGCGGCCAAATATTTGGACAGCCAGACTTGTGCCCCAGAGAAAATATGGAACACAGGCCACTGGCAATTTAGGACTCATTGTAGACCCTGATAAGGAGCTAAAGGCAAGGTCGATGTGGAGGAAGGGCACCATCTGAAGTCAGAAATAGGAGGACAGTCACCTAAGAAGGGGACAGAGAAGGATGAGGGAAAATTACACACACATACACACACACACACACACACACACACACACACACACACACACACACACACTCACAGACATTCCAAGGCCTCAGTGGTTCCTGAGAACAGAACCACGAACTCCCTCCATTCGGATCATATCTGACCTGTGAGAAGATGGCACTATCGTACTCAGTCCAACTGTAGACACAACATTGAGCCTCAAACGTATCTGGAATGTCTCATAACCCAGCATGGAATTTCCTACCATACACACTGATATGTGGAAAACTCAGCCACCTCTTTGTTTATTGCTGGTCATGGGGTTTGAACTCTGGGTCAGGGCATTGACTTTCAGCTCTTTAGCTGAAGATGATCACTCTACCACTTGAGCCGCAGCGCCAGTTCCTGTTTTCAGGTGGCTCATTGGATATGAAGTATCACCAAGTTGGCCTTGAACCGTGGTCTTTACATCTCAGCTTTATGAGTAGCTAGGATGACAGTTGTGAGCCACCAGCAGCGCCCTGCTTTAGCCACATTCATATACCCAGAGGAAACCCAATTTGTCAGGCCACGAACTTCTTGCAACCCTTGACTTCAAACTTTGACACTCAGCATCCAAATCCATCCTTTAATGGAGAGAATACAGGCACAACAATCCGATCTCTGCACCCATTCACCCACTCACTGCCTGCCAAAGGCCTCGTCCTCTTGAGTTCTTGGTAAGGCACCGCCCATCCTACTGTGGCTTCAAACTGGGGAAAACTTGGGGAGTTCTTAGAAATGTCTATACAGTGAGGCCAGCACCTGGTCTCTCAACCACACACACACCTCCACATTTTTGCAGGCAAAGATGTTTTACTTTCTTTTTTTGGTTGTGGGGCTTGAACTCTGGGCCTGGGTGCTATCCCTGAGCTCTTCAGCTCAAGGCTTGAGCCACAGCACCCCTTCTGGTTTTGTGGTGGTTTGTTGGAGATAAGAGTCTCAGGGTCTTTCCTACCCAGGCTGGCTTTGAACTGTGATCCTGAGATCTCACCTCCTGAGTACCGAGGATGACAGTCCTGAGCTACTGGCACCCGGCCAAAGATACTTTTCCATGCTTGTCATCTTATCCCCTTAGGAGACTAAGATCTGAGAACTGCAGTTGGATGACACCCTTGGCAACAAGTCCATGAGAACTCTTTATCTCCAATTAAACCCAAAAGAGCTAGAAGTAAAGCTCTGCTTCAAATGTTAGAGTCCTATCTTGGAGCATAAAAGACAAGACACCCCCTAATTTTAAGCATTTCCTAGCAAAGATCCACCCAAGAAAGGGAAGCAGGTGGGCACACGGGTGCTCAAAGCTCACACATAATAATCAAGACTCTCAGAACAGATCCCACCCTGCTATGATTCTGTAGATAATTTGTCCTACACCTTGGCAGTCTTAGATGGGACTGACCATGCAACAAATTAGGACGTTCAAGTACGATCTCATACTGAGGATCCCCTGAAATTATCAAAGACTCAGGAACTCTCAGAGTCCTGCCTCAACACTGGATAGTAAGGTGAGATATAGTTATCCAAACACACGATACGGAACCAAAGGTTTCTTAGTCAAAGGACTGAGACTGAGGGGCTCTAGCTCCCTCTCTCTTGCGAAGGTGAAAAGGGCTGATCTATCCCAGGAATGTTCCTGTGTTTGAGTATTATCAAAAGAGCAACCCTGCTCAGAGCCCAGTGCCTCTGGTTTTCCCACCAGTCTCTACCCAGCCCTGCCCCACCTTCAGCCTGCCCTCTCTGAATCCCAAATCTGCCATCTAGATTAAAGACTGAGTCAGCAAAGAGACCCCCGTCTGCCACTGAGAATGGCAGTCACGGGGCCCTAGCACCCTCTAGATGAAGTCTTGGAGCAACATGGTTCCCAACTCCCGCGCTCATTCCCAAGCTGTCCTGTGCCAGTGACATGCTTACCTCTGTCTCTCGTGGAGGAATGAACACCAGGGGTGTCATCTTCAAATTGAGCCCGATTGAGCACTCGAAAGTCCCCGCCCCCAAGGATGTACTGCACAGGCATCCTGCAGTGAATGACAGCCAAGTTGTCAACGGTGAAACCAAGGTGCTAGGACATTTAATAGCAGCATGGCTGGATCAAAGGCTCTATTACTGGTACTCTAGGTTGTCAGGAGAGATCATGGCTAAAATGTCCTGACATACCTGACTTGGGATCATCCTCCTTCTTCATCTTCCTAATTATCACTTGCCTCCCCCCTTCACACTCCCTCACCCCAATACATCCCTAGCCCTTGGATACTTTCTTCTTATCTGACCAGAAAATAAACTCGTTGGGGCCAGGGATGATTGAAACCTGGTGACCCACCCTGATCTCTAGGGTCTACTGAGGCTGCTTTCCTCTGCAGTCGGTTGAGCACACAGCTCCTAGATGTCATGAACTTGCTGAGGGGTCAGTGGCTTTATCCTACATAATGACTTTAATCTCTGGAACTGTCCCCACAAAGATTGTGAATGGTTGGCTCCCTTGATCCAGGGACTCCAAACCAAGTGTTGCATGTTCTCCCTTCTTCCTTCCTTTCCTCTTTTTCTCCCTCTGTCTTTCCCTACTCTCTCTCTGTCTCTCTCTGTCTCTGTCTATGTCTCTCTCTTTCTCTCGCTGTCTCTGTCTTTCCTTTCTTTGTGTCAATCATGGGCCTTGAACTCAGAGTCTAGGTGCTATCCCTGAGCCTTTTTACTCAAGGCTAGCAGTCTATGGCTTGAGCCATACATCCATTTCTGGTATTTTGTTTTTGGTAGTTAATTGAAGACAAGAGTATTACAGGATTTCCTGCGCCGGCCAAAAGCCTCCATCCTTGGATCTCAGCTTCCTAAGTAACTAGGATGACAGGCCTGAAGCACCACCATCCAGCTCAAACCAAGGTTTCTTCATGTTCTGTGGAAACAGTCCTGGAACCTTTCATTGTCTAAGACCTCCCAGAGCATGGTGCACACTGTATAGGTTTGTTGGATAAATAAATGAGCATCTGTCTATGACAATACTACAGAAAAGTCCCATCTGATTCAGGTAAGTATCCCCTGTAATTATTCCTCTGCCGAAGCCTGATGTAGCTCTCCCACAGTTCTCTCTCCTCCCTCTTCACGCCCTCCTGGTGGCACCACACTTAACTGTTTTGACTCCTAGGATATGAGCCATGATGTACTCACTGGATTCCAGGGCCTCTAGAATGCCTATCTTCTCAAAGATCTCTGTCCAGCGGCTGACCAGCTCTGTGGCACTCAATTCCTCACTCAGGTATGAACGAGGTTGCCATGAGCTGAACGAATGGTTCAAGAGGCCTCCTCTCCTCCCTTGGGGCCAGCTAGGATGGTCTACCACATCCAGCCCCCAAGTTTCATGTTGCAGACAAAGGATCTTTGAGGCAGCCTGGGGTCTCTGAATCTCCCAGAATCTAGTGCAGTTGCTGGGAATCGTATCTGCTCAGAGCTGTCAGGCTGAGGATGGCAAGGTCACAATCTCTGCTCCCCAGGACGTCCCCGATTGAGGTGGTCACCCTAGAGAGAACTGGAGGAGATTCAGCAGCTGCCAGAGAAAGGCAGTCAAGGCACAGCATTCAAATCAAGAAATAATCTGGCTTGGGAACTCTGCCTGTGCCGCTTTGAACGTCATTGTTTGGCAGCTGAAATCGTCCATCCAAGGCATTAGTGGAAATTGCCAGCTTAAATAAAAAAACCTGGAAAATGTAGCATTTAAATTGTCCCAATCAAACTTAAAGGTTCCAAAATCAGTGGTCCCCTTTTGCTTCCAGACAGCCTACAGCAGGTTACAGAAACTGGCATTCATCGATCCCTATCTAACTGCCATGTCCTGATAACCAAGCGGCCTCCAGCAGGGGGAATGGACTTGCCTACCACTGTCCAGCTTGAAACGTCCTAGACAGGACACAGACTGGAGTCTGCAGGACTCCAGGGAGGATTGACCACTGGTGCACTTCCCCGGGAGAGAATCCACGCCACCAGTGGGGCCCTGGAGCCCTGGGCCTGGATGCCCACAGAGACCATAAACGTCCTAGGTAAGGTTCCCCTCTCATCCTCGGTCATGGTGAAACATCTGCCATATCACACTGTAAGCCAGCCCCCAAAACCTCATAGCTTCATAGCCCCTGCCCTACCCTTTTCCCCATCTCCTTCCCTAATTATGTTTGTCAGGCACGTTCCCAACTCTTGAATTAGCGCCAACTATACACTGAGAGCAGAGTGTCTGTCTAGAAGAGTGTGGCTGTGGACACACTCGCCTCACCAAACTTCTGGCCTGGGATAGAAGGACAGGTGTCCACTCGAGTTCACACAGGTCTCCTAGGGGAGGGCCACGCAGACTCAGCAGCTACTGTGTGCTACAGGAAAGGGAGAAAAGAGAGGTGGACAGGGGAGGAAAGGAATGTCCACTGAAATATTCCATAAAGGAGCCATGAAACTGTGAAGCAGAAATCAAATATTGTGGCTGGGCTCATACTTGGTACTGATGAAAAAAGAACAACAACAAGTACATACACAAAGAGAAATAAAGTGCTTTTGCTGTTTTTAGACATGGTCACACACACACACACACACACACACACACACACACACACACACACACACACAAATCCAGAACAGTGACAGAAGTGTCTTCCATGCAGCACTTGCAATTTGCCAAATGATCACTCACCTGAGCACAATCAGGATGTACAAGGAGAAAGATGATCTCTCTCTCTCTCTCTCTCTCTCTCTTTCTCTCTCTCTCTCTCTCTCATACACACACACACATACACATACATACACACAGACTCAGAGTAGTGCCTCTCTTAAGTTTTTTGGTTACTCATCTGGGACAATGTACAGCTGGAGCATGTCCCATTCCCTTTTCAGAACCAAGGGTTCCCACCCAAGGGGAGCACCATTGTAATGACACAGCACCACCCTGCCTCTCACCTTCCCCAGGGCCAAACCCTTCCCCTTGGGAACAACCAGCCTTAAATCCCCATTTAACAAAACCCTAAGCCAGGACGCTGGGTGAAGGAATCCTCAGACAGGTGGCTCCTCAGAGCCAGGACTGAAAACAAGCAGGGGGTCATGGGGTCCCCAACGAGGTGTCTGACCTGTCATGGGCATGGTGTTGAGGAAATGGATGGGGTTCTAAAGGCTACATACATGGAGAGACTCCCTACTTCCAGACTAGATGCTTCTGGGTGACTGGGTGGATTCTTGGAGGGACAAGGAGAACAGATGGACCAGGAGCACCAGCAGATGCTGGCAGAGCTGGGAAATGTGATCAAGCTGTGAGTACTGTTGACAGCTGGGGTGGGGGGGGACAGGCCAGGTGTATGTGTGTCAGAGGGAGTGTGTTCCTCCCAGATATTCACCTTTCATCTGACCCCCAGTGCTCTCACCTCCCTAGTGGGATTTTCAAATACCCTCCTTAGGTGAGAGGGTGACTGAGAACAGAGGCCAAGGACTCACACAGCAAGGGGTCCCTATCTTCTGCATCCAACACCCCCCACCCCCAGAAAAAAGGAAAAGACCCGAGAAGGCAGGTGTGGAGTTGCTGCTCCCCACCTCTTTACAAAGCAACCAAGTTCCCACCTAGGTGAGGAAGGGTGAAGATGTGGGGCTGTGTGGTTCCCACTGCTCCAGGCCAGGGGCTTGGTGATGCCCCCTTCTCACCCAACCCTGCATCTCCCCAATTCCTGGGACATTGACACTAGGGATAAGGTTGGGATCCTTGGGTCGACACCCACTCCCCCACCCCCTTCTCCTGGGGAGCATTTGTGGCAGAGCCAGGGCTGGCCCCTGGCACTTGTGAGGCAAGGTTGGGATGTGACAAAGGAAGCAGGAGTCGCGGGTCTGAGTTGGGGTGGGGAAGGGGGGTTGGGAGAGGTCACGAGGTGCAGGCCCATGGGACGGCCACTCATGTGTGCTGCTGGGAGATGCTATAGGCTGCCATTCTGGGTGCAGCGGGCAGCAATGGCAGCATCATGGCAGATGCTCAGGCCCAGAGCAGAGGATGGGGGGGCCAGGACGTGGTCAGGGTCACAAGCTGGCTGGGGGCACGTCACTGGATGACTCTGAGAGGCGCTGCAGGCCTGAGCCAGCAGCCCATGTTTGAAACGTGATGCCATGGGGAAGGCAGGAAAAGGGGCCAGGACAGGGGCAAGTGGGTGGCAGGGCTTAGCCCGCCCCAGGCCCAGTTGAGCTCCTGGCATTGGAATCTCAGACTCAGGGCCTACTTGGCCTCTGAGCCTCTCAGTGCCTGTGGGAGGGATGTGCCAGCTGTGCTGGCTTTGTGTGCTCTGTGCTCCTGGCCCAGACCCGTGATCCTACAGCAGCAGAAACCAGCCATTGATGCCGCCTCCCCTGATGCTTGTGACTGCTCTTTTCTCTGCTGTCTCTTTCTGCCCCCCACTTCTCTCCCGGGCTGCTCCACCCATGCTGCACAAGTGAGCCAGCCCCCATGTGCCTCTGACTGCAGCAGATATGTGCTCCCTCGGCCACGTCCTGTCCTCTCCTCAGTCACGCCCCCTCCCCACTCGATCATGCCCCCCATCCCTGACCTTGTGGTGCCCTGACTGCCCTAAGGCTAACAGGCCATGGAAGAAGCAGCCTCACCTCAGTTCAGGGCTTCCTCCCAACCCCAGCAGGTGCCCATGGCATCGAACCCCTCCCTCAGCCCAACGGCAGGGAGAGACTCTTCTCCACCCACCCTACACACTAAACAGGTGCACGGTTACCCTCTCTTAGTGTGTGTTTGTGTGTGTGCGTCTGTGTGATTTCAGGGATACCTACCTCTCAAGGACTCAGAACATAGCACCCTTTTGGATGACAGCACACAGCATACTTTAAAAAATATAGCACAAAGAAACCTGTGTAATGGACTCAGCACAATGCACATTTTGAAGGACTCAGCACATAACAACCTTTGGGATCCTCATGGTAATCTAATGACCAATAAAATTAGACATGCCATTATGACATCACCAAGCTTAAATATCATAGAATTATGACAGCATATGTCATAGTGAAATTATAGACATATTGTGAATGCCTATTTTGTGATTTCATTCTATTTCAAGCAAGCAATATTGGTGGATATCAGAAATCCATTGTAACCTCAAAGCCATTGTGACATGAAAATCCTTTTGTGATATCACAGTGCCATTGTGATATCATTAACCTGTTGTGACATCACAAACCTGTCCTGTCCATTGTGACCTCCTCACCAATGTGACATCACAAAGACATTGTGTTATCACATTTCTATTGTGACATTACAATCACCCTGAGACTTCCCAAACCCATTATGACATCTTTAGCACCATTAAAAAAACACATGGCCTTTGTGACACCACAGTCCCTTTGTGTATCCATTGTGAAATGTCAATTGAAATCAGATATGCCATTGTCATATCACAAATCATTTACAATATAATCATAGGTGTGACATCACATTGTCATTATGACAATATCAGGTCATTATGATATCCCAAATCAATAATGACATCATACCATTATGACATCACATTGTCATTGTGACATCATATTAACATTAGGGATGCCTATTATGTGATTTCATTATATTTCAAATGTGGCATGTGGGTTCATATCAAAAACACATTTTGACTTCATAACCATTGTGACATCACAATCCCTTTTTGACAAAACATTGCCATTCTGATATCTTTAAACAACTGTGACAATTCAAACATATCCTGTCCTCGTAAGTTTTGTGACATGTTGCCACTGTGTTATGTTAGGCCCATTGAGAGCTCATTCTATTTTTGACCTCATATTATTTCAGGTATGACATTAAATATTAATAATATACTGTGACATCATGAGTATTGTGACATCACACTGCTAGATGTAATGACCATTGTGTCACATTGTCACATCACAAATCTATTCGACTTCATCACATTTGTGCCAACATATGCCTTTGGAATCCTCACAATCTCATTCTAAACTCATATACTCATTGTGAGTTATTGACAATTGAGTTGTCGAATGCCATTGTTACATCACCAATCTACTGCGACATCACAAAACTATTTTGAACTCATCACTATTATGGCATCACCAACTAATTGTGATTATAACAACACTCTTATGACATTATAATTTGACATCATATTGCAATTGTGATATCACTGTACCATCATGCTTTCACAAACCTATTATGACCTCATCACATCTTAGAAAATGCACGGCCTTTGGGACATCAAGCTCCTTTTCTGAACTTGTATCATTATGAACTTGTAGCAATTGAAATTTGAAATAAGGTTTGATATTACAAACTAGTTTGACATCACTTACGCATTTTTATATCATTAACACTTTGACAAATGAAACCAGTTAGGAACCTTAGCACTTTTGACAAAAAACATGGCCTTTGTGTCATCACAGTTCATTTGTGTATGTCATTGTGACTTCATTCTCATATCCCCATTATAAACTAATGGCAGTTAAGATATGACATGCCATTGTGACATCGCAAACCCTTTGTGACATCATCAGACTGTCGTTATGATATCATCAGCTCATTGTGACATCACCTAGCTACAGTGACATCATAGCATTATGACATCGCATTGCCATTTTGCTGTCATAGACACATTGTGAATGTATATCCTGTGATTTCATTCTATTTCAAATGTGGCATATCAGTTGATATCAGAAATACATTGTGACCTCAAAACCACTGTAACATTATAAACCCTGTGGGACGTCATAACCATTGTGACACCATATTGTTGTTATCACATCCTTAGCTTATGGTGACAACACAAAATGAGAATGACATTATAGCATTTGCCATTATGTCATTGTGACATCATAGTCATATTATGAATGCCAAATCTGTGATTTCATTGTATTTGAAATGTGGCATGGGGGTTGATATCAGAAACTCTTCGTGATGTCATAAACATTGTCATATCAGAATCCCTTTGTGACATCTATTTTGCAATGTGACATCACAATACCAATATGATGCTACTAAGGCACCATGATATCACAATGGTCATGAACTCTGATATCAACTGACATGCCACATTAGAAATAGAATCAAATAACATAATAGGCAAACACAACATGTCTATGATATCAGAATGACAATGAGATGATACAATGCTATGATGTCATTGTAGTTTTTTACATGTCAAAATGAGCTGATGGTGTCATAATGGCAACATGATGTCACAATTATGATAATGTCAGAAAGGATTCTTTTATGTTTAAATGGTATGTCTGATGTCAGTTGTCATTAGTTCCCCATGAGCATATGGACACAAAAATCTTCTGTGACGTCACAGAGGCCATGTGTGTTTTCAAAGTGGTAAGAGGTCATAATAGGTTTCAAAGGGCACAATGTGATCCATAATGTCACAATGAAAATGAGATGTCCCATTGGGTTTTTGATGTCACAATGGTGATGAGGTCACAATGGTTTTGTGATGTCACAGTTTGTAATATCAGAATGATACATCCAATTTCAATTACTCATAATTCAATATGAGGACACTGGGTGATAGAAGAAGCTTCATAGTATGTGGTCATACTATGTGAAAACCCAATGGAACAGTGATTTCACAATGACAATTTGATGTCTCGACAACATGTTATAATAATGTTTTGATGTCACAATTGGTGACGCCATACTGATGAGGAGGTCTCAATAGATTTGAGATGTACCAAGGGGTTGGTGATGTCACAATGGCATGTGGGATCTCAATTGTCATTAACTCACCATGAGTATATGAATTTGGGAAGGGATTCTGATGTCACCAAAATATATGTAGTCAAGAAGGTGAAGAACTAACAGGTCTGAGATGTCACAAAGTGACCCAATGGTTATGATGTCCAGCGGTGTGATATCATGATGTTACTTTGAATTTTAGATATCTCATATCGTATTTGAAATATGAAGTCGAACACAGATTTTCAACTCACAAAGGGCCTAAGATATCACAATGGCATTTCACAAAAGTTATGAGGACAGGAGAGGTATTTGATGTCACAGTGGGTTAATGATATAACAAAGGAAAAGTGCTGTGACAAAGAGATTTAGATGTCACAAAAGTTGTGAGTTCACAATGGTTTCCTTATATCAACCCACATGGCACATTTGAAATAGAATGAAATCAAAGAATTGGCATTCACAATGGGTCTACCACATTAAAGTGACAACGTGATGTCAAGGCAGCAATGTTTGATAGGATATGTACCCATTACCTTACTCATGTAAGGTAACTGTAATCCCTCTGTACACTACACTTACAATAAAAAACGTACAGAAGAAAAAAGGAGAAAAAATGGTATGGTGTCATTGCGGTTTGGTGTTGTCACAATGAGATGATGGTGTCATGATGACAATGTGATTTCACAGTCATGATTATTGCACAACGTATTTGTGACCCTACAATGCTATGTGTGATCACAATTTTCATTAGTTTACTATGAGGATATGGCTACACAAAGGGTCTGTGATGACACAGAGGTCATGTGTATTTTAAAGGTGCTAAGAGTTCACAATTGCTTTGTGATGTCACAATGTGATTGTGAAGGCACAACGGCAATGTGATATCACAATGGGTTTGTGATGTCACAGTGATGATGAGGTCACAATGAGTTTGTGATGTCACTATGAGTTTGTATTACTACAATGACATGTCCAATTTCAATTTCTACTAGTTCAAAATGAGGATACAATTTCAAAGAAAGAATCTGAAGTACCAAAGACCATGAACTTTTAGTCATAACGTGTGATATGCTGCCATTAGGATATTTTAGGCCTTTAGTAAGCTTATATTCTGTTTTCAAACTCATAATTCAGGCATGGCATCTGATATCAGAAATTGACTCTGACAATATGAACATTGTGACATCACATTGATAGACATCAAGAACATGGTGTCACATTGTGAACTCACAAATCTGTTAGGACTTCATCACATTTGTCTCAACACATGACTTTGGAGACAACACAATCCTTTTGTAAACTCATATCTTCATTGTGAATTAAAGACATTTGAGAATCGGCATGCCATTGTGACATTTCCAACCAATTGTGACAGCATAAACCTATTATAGTAGAAACACATTGTGATCTATTAGCCATTGTGTTAGCACAATCCCTTTGTGACTCCACACTTCCAAAGTGATATCACTAACCCACTGTGAAATTCCAATCCTCTCATACCCGAATCCAGTGTGACATCTAGATCATGGTGACATCACACTGATAGATGTTATGAGCATTTTGTAACATTCTGACAACACACTTCTGTTAGGACTTCATCATTTTTGAGAAAACACATTCCTTTGGAGACATCATAGTCCCTTTGTGAGTGGACTCATTGTGAGTGGACAATTGAGATCATATGTGTCATTTTGATGTCACTAACCCATTGTAACATCACACACCTCTTGTAAACTCATCACCAGTATGGCATCACCAATTGTGGTAACAAAACTTTATTAAGTCATCATATTCCAACATCCCATTGCCATAGTGATATCACTGTTCCAATGTTTTTTCAAAAACCTAGAATGTCCTCATAGCATTTTAGAAAATTCATGGCCTTTTATATTTCAGTCTTCTTCTGTGAACTCATATCCTCATGGTGAAATAGTAGTAATTGAAATTGGACATGTGAGTATGAGATGTTACTTCACAAAACGTTGATTTCATCACCAATGTGACATCACAAACCCTTGTAAGCTTTCATTGCCATTTGATATCACTATCACATTGTGACATCCCAAACCTATTTGGACCTCTCAGCACATTTGAAAAAACACATGGCCTTTGTGACATCACAGTCCCTTTGTGTAACTATACCCTGATTATGAACTCTTTGTGACATCACCAGTGTGACATAACATTCTCATTATGACAGGATCAACTACTTTTGACATCACAAAACTATGACAAGATAGCATTATGAGATCACATTGTCATTGTGATGTTATAGACAGATTGTGAGTGCCTGGTTTTAATTTTATTTTTGTCGGTCGTCGAGCTTGAACTCTGGGCTTGGGTTCTGTCCCTGCTCTTCAGCTCAAGGCAAGCACTCTATCGCTTCAGCCACAACACCACTTCTGGTTTTCTAATGGTTTTATTGGAGATAGTCTCATGGATTTTCCTGCCTGAGGTGGCTTTGAAGTGCAATCCTTCTATCTCAGCCTCCTGAGTAGCTTGCATTACAGTCGTGAGCCACTGGCGCCCGGCTTTTTCATTCTTTTTCAAATTTGACATGTGTGTTGATATCAGAAACATAATGTGACCTCATAACCATTGTAACACCATAAATAAGCAGTGACATCAAATTGTCATTATGACACCTTCAGCTCATTGTGACATCACCAAACCAAAATGGCATCATAGCATGATAAATCACAATGACATTGTTACATCATAGTCATAACAGTGTGAAGGCCTATTCTGTGAATTCATTCTATTTCAGAAATCCATTTGACCATATAACCATTGTGATATCACAATCTTTTGTGACATCATTAATCTGCTGTGCCATAACAAACCAGTCCTTATAAGTTTTGTGACATGCTGCTATTGTCATATGTTAATCCCTTTGTGAGCTCATAATCTGTTTTCAATCTCATATTTCTGGTATGACATGTGATATCAGAAATCCCCTGTGACATCATACTACCAGATATCATGAGTATTGTGTCACATTGTGACATCACAAACCTGTTAGAACGGCATCACATTTGTGACAACACATGCCTTTGGAGATATTACAGTCCCATTTTGAAATCATATATTCATTGCCAATTAATGACAGTTGAGATCTGCCATGCCACTCTGACATCATGAACCCTTTGTGACATCAAAAACTTATTGTGACCTCATCACGAGAATGGCATCAACAACTGATTGTGGTATCAAAGCATTATTTTGAAATGATATTGTGGTATTGCCATTGTGATATCATTGTCCCATTGTGTTTTTACAAACCTATATGGCCACATCACATCTTAGAAAATTCATGGCCTTTGAGGCTTCAAGCTCTTTCTGTGAACTCGTGTACTTATAACTTCTAAGGCCAAGAGACAAACCATCAAGTCACATTTAATATAATAAACCAATTTACACTAGAAGGGGTGATTACCTTATCCTGGACTGGATACCCAGGTCCAAGAGCAGCCTTGACCACCAAACCTCAGACCTTCAATGGGCAACCCCACCCTTTCTTAATTGTTCTTCAAACCACCAGCCAAAAAATTATGATCTCCAAAGCTCCAAACCTCAATGGGCAAGGCTTTTTACTTTTCCATTCCTAGCTCCTTCGCTACAGACTTGTCCTTCCTTCCTGGTCTTTCCCTATTTCCCTTCCACCACTTCCTTCAGGCCTCTCCAGTCTCCACAGGCCTGCCCTACTCTGCTCCAGTGACCACTTGCCAACCTTCGGCTCTCCCTCAACTTCCTCTCTTCTCAAGTTTTTCCCTTTCTGCTGTCTCACCACTTTCTTCCATCTGGGTAGCTCTCATTTTTATATCTCCTTCCAATGCTCTGAAAATGCAACTTATATATAGGTTGTATCCCTCCTCACTCCAATGTGTCTTCTGCCTAAGTTTTCAACCGTCATTTCCCAAACTGCCCAATGTTCAATTACTTCTTGACAGCTCACCATGTGAGGCTTGACACCTCCACCTTTGGCGGTATTCCCCTCACTCTCCGCTGGGCCAGACCAAGCACTTACAATGATTATTGGCTCCCATAGATAATTCTGACCTCACTGGCTATTACAGTATCCTCATAGTGAATTAGAAGAAATTGAAATTGTATATGACATTGATATATTACTTGATGAGACATCACTAACCCATTTTGACCTCATCACCCTGGTGAAATCACAAACTCATTGTGATATCACATTGCCATTGTGTCACCATGCTCACATTGTGACGTCCCAATCCTATTATGACCTCAGAAGGTTTGAAAGAAAGCATGGCCTTTGTGTCATCACAGGACCTTTGTGTACCCAAATCCTCATTTTGAGCTAATGACAATTGAGATCAGACATGCCATTTTAACATCTCAAAACCTTTGTGACATCATCACCAGTGTAACATCACATTGTCATTATGACAACATCAGCCCATTGTAACATCATAAAACAACAATGACATCATAGAATTATGACATCACATGGTCATTGTGATGTCACAGATACAAGGGAATGTCTATTCTGTGATTTCATCCTATTTCAAATGTCGCAGGTGTGTTGATATCAGAAATAGATTGTGAACACATAACCATTATGGCATCACAATACCTTGATGACACCACATTGCCATTATGATATCACTAACCCACTGTCTCTCCTATCCTCATATATGTTTTGACATGCTGCCAGTGTGATCTCTGGCCTCTCTAAGCTCATAAATTGTTTAACTCATAATACTTCAGGTATGACATATGATATCAGAAATCCACTGTGACATCATGACCACTGTGACATCACACTGCCAGATGTCATGACCACTGAGTCACATTGTGACATCACAAACCTGTTAATACTCATTCCACTTGTGCCAACATATGCCTTTGGATACATTATCCCTTGTGAACTTATATATTTATTGTTAATTAGAGACCTGGCATGAGATTGTGACATCAACATCCCATTGTGAAATCACAAATCTTTGTGATTTCATCAGCTGTATGGCATTACCAACTATTTGTGACTTCAAAACAATACTATCTCATGTAATGGTAACATCACATTGCCAATGGGATGTCTCTGTCCCATTGCATTTTCACCAATCTATTATGTCTGCATAACATTTTACAAAACCCATAGCCTTTCTGACTTCTAGCTTCTTATGTAAACTCGTACTCTTCATTGTGATCTAGTAGAATGAAATTAGATATGTAATGGTGATATTACAAATTCATTGTGACATCACTATCCAAGTGTGACTTTATCACAACTGTGACATCACAAACCCTTTGTGACATCACATTTCCACAGTGATATCATGATCACCTTGTGATATCCCAAATCTGTTGTGACCTCTTAGGACCTTTCAAAAAGGACAACTGACATCAGACATGCCATTATACCATTACAAACACTTTGTGACATCATCTCCAGAGTGAGATCACATTGTTGTTAGGATACCATCAGCCCATTGTGATATCCCAAAATGACAATGACATCATAGCATTATGACATCACATATTCATTGTGAGGTCCTAGAGACAATGTGATTGCTTATTCTGTGATTTCATTCTATCTCAAATGTGGCATATAATTTGATTTCAGAAACCCATTGTGACCACATCACCATTATGACATTACAATCCCTTTGTGACCTCATATTGACATTGTGATATCATTAATGCAATGTAACATCACAAATTTGTCTTGTCCTCATAAATTTTGTAACAAACGAATACCTTGACCTGGCCTGGATGCCCAGAGCTAAATGCAGCCTCAACCATGAACCCTCAGAACTCCACAGAGCAGCCCAGCCATTTGTTAACTGGTCTTCAAACAACAACCCCTAAAATAATGATCTCCAAAGCTCTACATTTCAAAGGACAAGGCTTTTTCTTATCTCTTCATCCTCCTCCACTACAGACCTGTCCTACATTTCAGGTCTTATTTTTTTCCTTCCACCATTCCCTTCTTCTCTTCAGGCTGTTCTACTCTTGACAGGCCTGCCCTGTCCTATCCAGGTGGCCAAGTGCCATCCTTCAGCTCCTGCTCTCCCTCTATTTCCTCTCCTCCGAGGTCTTTACCCTCTTGCAGTCTCATCACTTCTTTCCTTCCAGGTCTTTCCCCTTTTTCTGTCCCCTTCTGTTGCTCTGAACATGCAGCCTATATATAGGCCGTACCCTTCCCCCACTGCAATATGATTCCTACATAACAGTTTTCAATCATCACTTCCCAAATGTCCATACCCAATCATTTCTTGGCAGCTCACCATGTCGGGCTTGACATCCTATCTCCTTCAACAGCATGTCTTGCCCCTTTCAGCGGCACACACCCCTCTCTCTGGTGGTCCAGATCAAGAGGCCATGATGACTATCTGTTCCCGTGGATTATACGGGCACTGATGGTTATGGCAGTGTCTTCATGGTGAACTAGGAGCAATTGAAATTGGACAAATAATTGTCATATTCCAAACTCGTGAAATAACTAACCAATTGTGACCTCATCACCACTGTGACATCACAAACCCATTGTGACATCACATTGATATTTTTAACACCAGGATCACATTGTTACATCCCAAATCTATTACGATCTCTTATACATTTTCAAAAAATACATAGCTTTGTGACATCACATTCCCTTTGAGTACTCAAATCCCGACTGTGAAATATTGACAATTGAGAATCACACATGACATTTTAACATCAAAAACAGTTTGTGAGTTTATCACAATTGTGACATCACATTGTCATTTTGACAGCATCTGCTCATTGTAAAATCACAAAACTAAAATATGGTAGATTTATAACTTCACATTGTCATGTGACATCATAGACACATTATGAATGCCTTTTCTGTGATTTCATTCTATTTATAATGTGCCCTGTAGGTTGATATCATGAGCAAATCAAGAACTCCTAACCATTAGGAAAACAAAACCTCAAATATGTATTTTAATGTTTTTGTTTCTTTCATGCATGTGTTTCTAATGCATTTATAAGATTATTTCTTTGTTGCTTTGTATGTCCCTCCCCCACAGTGTAACCCCTGCTTTCACTATATTTGATGTCAGTATAACATGTGGAGGAGACGGGGACAAACAAGTCGTTTAAGGATTCAGGTGGACCTGTTGCAACAATGAGAAGTACAAAATGTCATGTCAAAACCAGCTTTACAATGTCGGTGGGGGGGGGGGAGGGGGGGTATGATTGGATGGGAGGGAGGGGGGAGGCTGGGAAGGGAGGTGAAGGGTAAACAAAGGAGGAGGATGCAATGCTTGGTAAGAAATGTATGCATTATCCTGCCCATGTAATTGTAACCCCTCTGTACAGTATGTTCTCAAATAAAATAAAATAAAATTTAAAAAAAAAAAAAAAAAAAAAAAAAAGAACTCCTAACCATTGTGACATCAAAATCCCTTTGTACATCACTTTTCCATTGTGATATCTCTAACACACTGTGACATCACAAACCCATCCTGTCATCATAACTTTTGTGACATGCTGCAATTCTAATACCTTTGGCTTTTTTGTCCTCATAATCTGTTGTCAACCTCATTAGATTTCACATATGACACTTGATATCACAAATTCCCAGTGACATCATGACCATGGTGATATCACACTGCCAATTTCATAACCATTGTGTCAAATTTTAACATCACAAACATTTTAGGATTTCAATATATTTGTGACAACACATACTTTTGGAGAAACCACAGTCCCTTTATGAACTCCTATACTTATTGTAAGTTAAAGACAATTGGGAACCATCATGTCATTGTGACATGCCCAACACATTGTGACATCACCAATCTTTTGTGACCTCATCACCAAATATGACAACAACACAATATTTTGACATGATGTAGTGAGTTGACATTGCCATGATGATATCTGTCCCATTGTGTCTTCACAAACCTAATATGACCTCATAATTTAAAAAAAAATTCATGTCCATTAGGACATCAAGATCCTTCTGTGAACTTGTATGCATATTGTGAAATACTAGCAATTGAATTTGGACCTGTGTTTGAGATATTACAAAATCATTATGACATCAAAAACCTTTGGTGACCTCATCACAACAGTGTATCATAAAGCTATCATGACCCTGAAGTACCTTTGAAAATACACATGGCATTTGTGACATCACAGTCCCTTTGTATGCCCTCATTGTGAACACATGACAATGGAATTCATATATGCCATTATAACATCACCATTTGTGACCCCATCACAAGCGAGACAACAAATATTCATTATGACACCATTATGTCTTTGCAACATCACCAATTTATAATGACCTCATAGCATTATGACATTATATTGCCATTGCTATGTTATAGACACATTGTAAATGCCTATTCTCTTAGTTCATTCTATTTCAAATGTGGCATGTAGGTTTGTATGAGAAAACCATTATGATCTCATAAATATATGGCATCACAATCACTTTGTGAAATCACAGTGCCATGGTGATATCATTAACACACTGTGATATCACAAACCTTCCCTGTCCTCATAAGTCTTGTGATGTGCTGCAATTGTGATGTCTTAGGCCCTTTATGAGCTCATAATCTGTTTTCAACCTTATAATATTTGTTATAATATGTGATATCAGAAATCCACTGTGACATCATGACAATTGTGACATCATACTGACAGATATGCACATTGTGTCACACTGTGATATCATATTCCTCCTAGGACTTCATCACATTTGTGACAACGCATGCCTTTGAAGATACCACAGTCCATTTGTGAACTCATATTCTCTGTGATTTCATGACAAATGAGATCCTTTTTGCCATTTGGATATCACCAACAAATTGTGACATCATAGACCTACTGTGACCTCTTACCTGTATGGCATCACCAACTAATTGTGACATCAAAACCTTTTGTGATGTCACGTGACACGATGATCATGACATCTGTCAGTGTGATGTCACATGGTCATAATGTTAGTGGATTTCTGGTATCTCATGTCATACATGAAATATGAGGTTGAAAACAAATTATGAGGGCAAAAAGGTCTGAGATATCACAATGTTAGCATGTCAAAAAGTTATGAGGACAGGAGAGTTTTGTGATGTCACATTGTGTTAGTGATATCACAATGGCACTGCGATATCACAAAGTGATTATGATGTCAAAATGATTGTGTAAGCACAAACATGTGTTTCTGATATCAACTCTCATGCCATATTTGAAATACAATGAAATCACAGAATAGGCATTCACAATGTGTCTTTGATGTCACAATGAGAATTGTTGTCATAATGCGATTATGTCAATGAGTTTGGTGATGTCACAATGAGCTGATGCTCTCATAATGAAAATGTGATGTCACACTGTTGAGTATGTCAGAAATACTTTTTGATGTTATAATGGCTTGTCTAATCTCAATTATCATTGGTTAACAACAAGGATATGGGTACACAAAGGGACTATGATGTTGAAAAGGCATGTGATTTTTCAAAGGAGCTAAGAGGTCATAATAGATTTTAGATGTCACAATGGAATCATGATGTCACAATGAAAATATTGTCACAATGGGTTTGTGATGTCATGCTATGATTATGTCAAAATGGGTTTGTGATGTCATAACGAGTTTGTAACATCACAATCAAATTTCCAATTTCAATTGCAACTAATTCACAAGGAGGATACTGTAATAATCATCAGGGCCATGATAATCTATAGGGTCCAATAATCAGCCAGGCACCATCTCCTGGCCAGCTGGAGAGGACAAAGTATGCCACCAAAGAAGGTGGGGCATTCTGTGGGAGGGGCTGGTGCATTAATCCCCACCTATTGAGCTGTTGTTTCTGATGTGACAGTTGAAAACTGTTAGGCAGTTGGAGTGGAGGAGGTGTACAGATTTTTTACAGGATAATTGTTCAGAGCAATCGAAGGAAAGAGAAAAAGGGAAAAGTCCTGGAAGGAAGGAAGTGGTATGATAGCACAAGGGAAAAAACCTGGGAGGAGAGGAAGTTGAGAGGGGGCAGGAGGTGAAGGATAGCAACTGATGACCCAGGCAAAGCAGTTCAGGCCTTTGGAGAGTGGAGAGGACTAAAGAGAAGAAGGAACTGTTAGAAGGGAAAAATGGAAAGACCTCGAAGGAAGTATAGTCCTGTAGCGAAGGAGAGACCAAGGGAAGGGGAAAAAAAGGCTTGCCCTTTGATGTTTGGTGCTTTGGATATCATAATTTTGGGGGTTGGTGGTTTGGAGAACATTTATTATATGTGTCTCAATGGATTCTCTTCAACTTTAGAGTTTCTAATTTTCAGAGACCTCATTGAGATCATCCATTTGGATGGCATCAGGCCCAGGGGAAAATCCCCATAGGTGAGAGTGTCAACCCTCTGAGTTGAGAGTCTACCTCGAGTTTTTGTCTCCGGAGGAACAACAAGCTTGCCAGCCGGTTTTGGGGACCCCTTCTGGAGGTCATTTATGGCATCCATGGGAAGCCATCTTGGAACTCCTTGAGAGTTCCTGTAGGGTTTCTTTGGGAAGCCATTTGGAGCATTATCAAGAGTACATCTGCGAATTCGTTGAGAAGCCATCTGAGACCTACCCTGAAGGTCATTTGGGGCCTTCTCCAGGGGCCATATTGGACTTTATCCAGAGGTCATCTGGTGCTTCCTCAGGAAGCCTCCTGAGACCTCTTCAAAAATAGTCATTGGGGCTTCCTTATGAGGCAATCTAGGACCACCTCCTGAGGTCATCTGGAACTTCTTTGGGAGGTCATCTCGGGTTACCTTGATGAGAAATGTATGACCATCTTCGGACACCATGTGGGACTTCCTTGAGAAGCCACATAGGATCATCTCTGGAGGTCATCTGTGCCTTTCTCAAGAGAGTTATCTGGAACCTACTCTGGAGTTTATATGTTGCCTCCTTGAGTGGCCAATTGGGAGCTACTTGAGAGGTAATCTCAGCTTCCTTGAGAGGACATCTAGGACTTCCTTTGGAAGTCATCGGACACTATCTTCAGGAGCAATTTTGAACTTCCATGAGAGGTTATCTCGAGCCGCCTACAGAGGACATATGTGACATCCACCAGAGGACATCTGCGGCCTTCTCAAGAGGCAATCAGGGACATTCTCTCTTCATCTTGGACCTCCTGTAGAGGTCAACATTGAGAGGTGTGGGATATGTATGTTAAGTGTCTGTGACCATTGGTCTGTGTGTGTATGCTGATAGTTTTAGCTGTGTCCTGTATGCACCTCAGTTTACTCTTTTTCTCAGGATGGGGGAACAAGGCCTAAACTTACCATATCCAAAAAATATTCTCCCCCAGGCATATAGAGTCCCTCAGAGGAAGATTCATTGATGTACTCTCTCTCCTGTTCTTTGCCATCAGCACCTCTAATGTTAAGTCCTCCCATACCAAAAGTGGTTACTTGTACCAGCCTGAGGTGGTACAATGTGGTAAGTTACCCTTATTACCCTTGAGATAGGGGCATGGAGGAGATGGTGGTCAGGCCCCCTTTTCAATATATGTTCCCTGTACAACTAGTGACCTGTATAACTGGAAACAGAAAACTGTATCATTTTCAGAAAAAAAACAGGGGCTCATTACTTCATTAGAGACAGTAATTTTCACACACAAGCACATCTGGGATGAGTGTCAGCAAATTTTACCAGTGCTTTTCACCTGGTAGAAAAGGGAGTGAATCCTGCTCGGTGACTTGGACCAGACAGTATCCCCACTATTGAGCCAGACCATTTGGAGCAAGTCCTTCCACATACTTACCCAAGCAGAGACTAACGGTGATTGAGGTATGGAAGTGCTTACCTATTATTGACAGGTTCGATTGGCAGGGATACCACAGTGGCTAGAATGCGAAGTCATCAATCTAAGGTGATTGAGATGATTACAGTTCCCCAGTGAGTACCCAAATGCTCTTCTGAAATTTCTCCCAGAAGTCTATATGACTTATAGGCCTATAGATCTTGAAGCCCTGGAGAATCAAAGAGCCCTAAATATGGCCTTTGTTACCCAGTCAGCCCCAGATATTAGAAGAAAGCTTCACAAGTTAGAAGGTTTTGAAAGAAAGGTGTATTCTAAGTTGAAAGTGGTTGCCCAGTAGGTGTTTGATAACAGAGATACCCTGGAAAAAAAAGCCTCTAAGAAAGGGGGTTGAGTTTTGATAGGAGCACCAGAATAGGGATCCAGAAACCCTTGGCAAAGACAGTACAATACATTTGCAAATGGCGGTAAGGAATCTCTAGGGCTAGATCAGTGTCCTTATTGCAAGCAAAATGGACATTGGGAAAAGGAATGTCCAAGGAGGAGAAAGACAGAAAATAACAGGTTATGTAATCACATTAACCACCTGGAAAATGTGTTCATATCTTGGGAGTAACATGCAAAGGAGCTTGGGGCTCTGAATTCCAATTGTGTCCAATTTAAAATCAGCCCTCTGAACTTAAGAAGAAATGAGGCAAGGAAAAATTCACACACTTCTATCTCAAAACACAGGCTTATAAAAGACTGGATCTCCAATATGTGCCAGTCCAAACCCACCAAGAGTTTAAAAGCACTGGACACTGGAGAAAACAAGTAGAATAATTTGACGTGAAGAAAAGATTTGAAGATATAAACTTGTGAGAGTCAAAAATGAGAAGAAAATCCTCAAAAGGAACCTAGAAAACACACAAAATCAAATGAAATTCAAGTACATTAGCCTGGGTGAGCATGAGGTAAATTAGGGGACCACAGGTCAGAGGCCGACAAAAGCACAAGACAGCAATGTTGCCATCCTAGCTAACAACAAGTGACGACAAGAAGAGATCCTGATGCTGCATTAAGAAATTGTTGCCATGAAAATGGAGCCAGACCTAATATAAGAATGTATTAGGGTGAAGTACATGTGTATTATAAGCTTTGAAGAGTGTCACCAGAAATTCAAAGCAACAGAGAAAGAAGGAAAAAGTAGCTAGCAGAGAAGACGGGGAAGTGCTGTGTCATAGAAGATGAGGCCAAGAAAAGTGAAAAGGAAAATATCAGGCTCAAGAAAGAGATTGTTACTCTTCAGAAAGAGTTATAGGACCACATGCTCTGATAGAGAATGCCAGGCAAAAGGAAAGAGCATTAGGAAGAAGAGCTAAACAAACAGTTGAAAGATCTGTCGCAAAAATACACTGAAGTCGAAAACTAGAAAGGGAAACTAATAGAGTAAGAGGCTAAAAAGACTGCTGAGATCTTCACCATAAATGTAATGCAGAAACATCTTGTCCCAATGGAACAGCAAGAGGTGGAAAAAATACCTCTCAATAGCACCTTTGTGAACTTAACGGAGGAGCTGTAGAGCAAGCAAAGGTGTTTTGAGAAGAAGCATCAGTTGGCCAGTCAAAGGAACTCTCATGTGACCCTGTGAAAACAATTGCAGGTTAAGGAGCTCATTGAGAAGGAGAGTGGGATCATGAAAGCAAGTTTGAGAGAAAAGGAGAATAATATGTAATAAGTCTCCAAGGTTCAGAGTACTATACAGGAGTTAAAGAACCTAGAGACCGTAAGATACAGGGAAACATCTGAGTTGATCAGGTAGCTTGGGAGACCACTCTAAAACCCGTGTGGTCTTTAGAGTTACTAGTCGTTAATACTAAGGAAAGAAACAAAAACAGTGGTAATATGTGGGCAAATGTTGACAATGGACTTGTGAAAAATGTAAACAGGCTCAAGCTTTCTTTCAGTTTACGTGTAGATATTTGCACCCTGGTAAATTGCTCCAGGCAACTGCCTAAAACTGTTCGAAAACCAGTGGGGTCTCAGGCTGACAATCCTTTGTAATGTGTGTATGTAATTTCCAAACAGGTAAATGCTAAAAAGCTGGAACATATGGAAAGAATTCATATGTGAGGAACCTCAGATGGTGAATATGGGAAAGTGGAATTCACAGAAGCAAAGCTTGGAAAGTATGGGTATTCGTATCTGTTAGTAATAGTGGACAGATTTTCAGGCTGAGCTGAGGCATGTAATAATTTCTTGATTTGGCTTACCCTTATTTGTGGGGTCCAAAGATGGCCCTGCATTCATGGCCCAAGTTCTCAATTATTAACTAACGCTCTAGGAATAAATTGGAAGTTACAATCCATTTATAGAACTCAGAGTTCAAGGCATTTGAAAGAATTTAATTTAGTTAAATTAAATTAAATTAAATACAGAGACTAAATTAAATACAGAGACTGTCCATGGCTAGGTGAGCCTCCTCCACTTTGCTCTCCTTCGAGCAAGATGTAGCCCTTATGTTAAAGGATTTAATCCCTTTGAAATACTTTAGGGTAGACCAACCTCTTTGGTTCCTAAATTTGGGAAGGCTATATTAACAGAAATGTGTAACTACAATCTACAGGCTTTACAACATATTATTTTATGTACCTATCCTTTGGTAACTAAGGCCCACCATCCACCTAAGAAAAACTCCACCTGAAGGGGAGAGGCCAAGATGGTGATGGAACAGCAGGTATACACCAAAGCTCTCCCCAACCAAATACAGTTTGAATTTCAATGCTCGGTTTCTCCAAGTGACCCACAAAAAAAGGAGATTACTCAGAGAGGTACAGTAGGTGAAAAACATAAAAGGGAAAAACCTACACAGACAGTAAAGTGGAAATAACCTTCAGCCACCCCTTGTTGGTGATGGGGCTCCATGCTGTGCAGCTTAAGGGGTGGAGCTTCTTGCCAGGCTGCTTAAGTGGCCTGGCTTTGGACCCTCAGAGGCCCACATACCCACAAGCATTCCAAGACTCCCAGAAGACTCCCACGAGCTGGTGCCAACCCAGAAAATACAAACAAATCTCAGAAGGCAGAGCTGGCATGAAGACTCCCCTCAACCGCCCTGGCATGGCGCCTCTGACTGGCTGGTGCAAGCAGCACCACCCAGTCTGGAGCAGCAGCAGCTGTCAGCAGTGGCAAACGACCTTATACTCACAGCGTGCACCTCTGTCCTGCTGGTGTATACAGCCTAACCTAACCTGGAGCGGCAGCAGCAGCAGCTGGAAGTAGTGGCAAAGCACTCAGACTCTAGGCACAATGCTTCTTGACTCTAGCTCACAGGAACAGCCCAGACCACCCCGGGGCGGCAGCGGTAGCTGGGGCAGGGATAGTTGCAGTGAACAACTCCAGACCCATGGAGCTTTGTGCATCTCCATGCTGGCCCACATAAGCAGCCCAGCCCAGGCTGAGGCAACATCACTGGTTAACACCTGACTCCTGGTGAGGTGGAGGACCTCTCCATACCAGCTTGCATAAGCAGCCAAGCCCAGCCCATGGTGGCAAAGGTGGTGAACAAACCCAGACATGTGGCAGGGTTTGGTGCTGAACAACCCCAGAAAAAGCCTCATGAACTTTCCTGCCTGGGCTGGCTTTGAACCTGAATACACAGATCTGAGCCTCCTGAGTAGCTAGAATTACAGACATTCACACCAGCAGGGTATTACTCTTGCCAAACCCCTAACTTTTTCTACAATAGATAATTTCTTAGTTAATACAAGGAATTTAAGCAAATACAAGAGGATCGACATAATACCCTGTTTTCAATCTGACCATAGTGGAATCAAACTAGTTCTCAATAACAAGGCATAAAATAGGAAAAAACTTAAACACATGGAAATTAAACAGCACTCAGTTGAACAATACATGGGTTATAGATAAATTAAAGAAGAAATTAAAAAGTTCCTACAATTCAGTGAAAATGAAGAAACATCACAAAGAAACCTATGGGACGCAGCGAAGGCAGTCCTGAGGGGCAAATTTATTGTTCTCAGTGCACATATCAAGAAAACAGAGACCAAGTAAACAATCTTATGAAGCAACCATAACTGCTAGAGAAACAAGAAAAAAATTGAACCTAAAGTTGCTCGGCAGAAAGAGATAATCGAAATAAGAGCTGAAATGAATGAGATAGAGACTGAGAAAAGTATAAATAAAATTAATTTTAAAAAGCTGTTTTTAAGAAAAAAATCAATTAACCTGACGGACCACTGGCAAGAGTAACTAACAAAATAAGAGAGGAGACCCATATCAAAAATATCAGAGATACCACAGGGAAAATTACAACAAACATCCAAGACATTCAAACAATCATAACGAAATAATTCCAGACTCTACTCACAAAGGAAAGAAAACCTAGCAGAGATGGATGAATTTCTACAGAAATAGAAATTGCTATCCCCCATTTCCTTTTCAGCCATGCTTCTCCACCATGTATGGTGGGGGCAGCAGTTCGGTAAATAAACGTCTTTTCCTACCTTAATAGTGTGTGGCATTCTCTTCATAGGCTACCGAATGAAACCTACCTTTTTAATATATCTTACATATGGGGCCATGACTTGGATAGGGTTTTTGATTTGGAAATGTTAGAATTTCCTAACCACCCCTTTTCTGCGAACCAAACTGCCTTGAGACACTACACGAGACTTTTCACCAATACCATTGCTGGCCTTCACATCAATGCCCACACCACTTCTCTACTCCAGTGAGTGAAACTACTCTCTATAGCTCTATGTTGCTCAATCTCTGTTCAGATGTGGCACCACACCAGAGTGCTCCTATGACCTTTAGCCGAATGGCTGGTCACATCCGAAGCCGAGGATACTTGGTTTTAGGGGCATGGCCATTACTCTCTAGCAGGCTATGGAAGAAGTCGGGACACTGCTTCTGCCTCGTCATCTCTCCTTCACTCACCAGACTGACTATCTTACACATTTAATGGGGTGTTGTGAGTCATGCCTGAGCTGTGAAACCCCTCTGAAATGCCTCTTGTGCTTCCTGGGTGGCAGAGCACCTAATATTTTTATGTTGTTGTCAGATTTAGACAATTTTTGCCTTTGCAATGGTACATGGTCGGAAGTCTGCTTACTATCAGGCTCTCTTTGCTCTCTGCTATTCATGTCCAACTTTTTATATCTCTTGCTTTCTTTTCTACAATTATTTGTATTGTGCCCTGAAGAGTGTGACATGGGCTAGGTTCAAGGAATCCCCTCTAGATTCCCTCTAAAAGGCTAGCCAAACTAGGCTTGATTTTTTGTTCAGGCTTTCTTTGCATTTTTTTTGGAAATTTGCCATCTTGAGTTCGCCATCTTGTCCAAATGGTGGGTTAAGCGTTTGGCCCCCTCCAATCCTGACCCTTCCACCAAGCTTACTTCTCCTCCATCCATCTATTCAAATGTGTCCTGCTAACAAGTTGCTCTTTTCACAGACCCTGGTAACTGACGCCCAACCGTCTGATGAGCTTTGTTAGCAAAGATGTCTAAACATTGTTATCAAAAATTTTAGGTTTTGAGTTTTGCCATTTTGGTTTTTTGTTGTGTAATCTAGAACTGACTACATGAGTCTTTTTTGGGGGGAGGGGTCTGGTTGTGGGGCCTGAACTCTGGGCCTAAGTGCTGTCCCTCAACTCTTAAGCTCAAGGCTAGTGCTCTATCACTTGAGCCACAGGGCCATTTCTGGCTTTTTTTATTTTTGCTTATGTGGTGCTGAGGAATAGAACTCAGGGCGTCATGCATGCAAAGCAAGTATATTAGTATATGTGTGCTAAGATTCTCCCATCTAACAATTTTGTCATTGCAGAATATTTTTTGGTCAGTTCTTGATCAGGACCAGGTAAGCTCTACTTATTCTATTTGATCTCCTTGTTGCTATAATGGGAAATAACAAAGGGCTTTTGTGGCAAAAATTGCAATTCAAAGCCAGCCTGGGCTGAAAAATCCCTAAGAATCCATCTCACAACTAACCTGCAAAGAGCCAGTCTGGAAGCATGGCTCGAGCCTCTTACGTCTAACCAGAAAACACTGCAAGTGTTTCTATAACTCAAAATGGTAGAGTGCTAGCCTTCAGCAGAAGTGCTCAGGGACAGTGCCCAGGCCTTGAGTTCAAACCTCCTTGAATACCAACTGGGACAAACCATCCCAGCAATGAGCAACTAGACTCAGGGAACATGAAGAGGAGTAAGAGGAGATGATATCACATGAGCCATTTTGTGCCTCCCCTTTCAAGACAAACCAGAGCCAGGAGGTCAAGAGAAGAAAGAAGAATGCCCATCTAATGTTCATAACTCTCTACCTTTCACCTGGACATCTTCTTGCCTTTGTCGCTTGACTTCTTCTCTAACTAGTCGCCGGATGTAAGAAGTAGCTAGGGAAATTTCTACCAACATTTCCAAACCCAAGACCTTCCTCTTGCCATTTATTTTCTCTATAGTATTTTTTTCAGTCCCTCAATGCCTCATGAGACGTCACCATACTTCGTCCAAGAGACTTGCCTCCTCCAGACTTCATTTAAGGACTCATTGCCCAAATGACAGATGTTGCCTGCTGCCTTGTCCCAGAGGGGATCACATCTCAGCCTTTTACACCTACTGTTGACACCCCTTGCAAAAAGGAAGTAGCTGGAGAGAATCTTCGACCTTTTTCATAATTATCAAAAGGCTGGAATGTAAGGTTTGAACAGGGACACCTCCACACTTCTTGGCTAAGTTTCCACCCTATATCTGTTCCATAGGTAACTGGCAGACCTAGAAGCCGTTACCTTCCCCTCCTGCTAGGTCACATCCTGGGCCACCTCTGGTCACCAGAGTCCCATCTGAACTTAGGAGGGTCCCAGACCCTGAAGTCAAATTCAGATCCAGTGTGCACACCTTTTCCCCACCTGGCCACATCTCTTCCTGTCCCTGGCCTAGATAAGTCCTGGCCCAGAGGTGGGTTGCCCCCTTCCTTTTCAGCCATGTGTCTCCACCATGCATGGTATGGGCAGCAGTTCAATAAATTAATTTATTTTCCTGCCTGAGAAACAAAGAAATACAAATTGCCTAAACAGAACTAAGAAGAAATAAATCCATTAAACATTTCTATAACATATGATGAGATAGTAGAAATAATCAGAAATCTTCCAACAAGAAAAGCCCAGGATCTGATAAATTCACTACAGAATTGTCAAAGGCCTTTAAAGAGAAACTAATACCCACAACCCTCAAGCTCTTCAGAGAAATAGAAACAGAGAGAGTAATCCCAAACTCATTCTAAGAAGCCAATATCACCTTCATCCCCTCCTCTTCAATATAGTTCTGAAATTCTTAGCCAGAGCAATAAGGCAAGAAAAAGACATTAAATGGATCCACATAGGACAGGAAGAAGATCAACTATCTCTTTGTGTAGATGGCAATATTTAATAAAATAACGATCCCTAAACCTCCATCCCCAAACTCTTAGAGCTTATAAACCAATTTGGTAAAGTAGCAGGATACAAAATTAGCCCACAAAAATCAGTCGCCTTTCTGTATGTCAACAATGTACAAGTAGAAAGGGAAATCAAGGAAACAACTCCATTCGCAATAAACTAAAAAATAAGTATCTAGGAATTAACCTAAACAAAGATGTAAAGGGTCTATTTCATGAAAACTATAAAAGACTAAAAAAAGGAATCATAGAGATTACCAGGAAATGGGAAAAAATATTTACCAGCAATATATCAGACAAGGGTCTAATATCCATTACATATGGTGAACTCAAGAAACTAACCCTTCACAAACCTAACAAACCAATCTTGAAATGGTCAAGGGAGCTAAAGAGAGACTTCTCAGAAGAAGATATAAAAATGGCAAAGAAGCCATGAGGAAATGTTCATTATCCCTGGTTGTAAAGGAAATGCAAATAAAAACAACTCTGAGATAGCACCTTATCCCAGTCAGAATGGCCCACATTCTAAATTCAGCCAATGACAAATGCTGGAAGGGATACAAAGAAAGAAACATTACTGCATTGCTAGTGGGAATGTATACTAATACAACCACTTTGGAAAGCAGTCTGAAGGTACCTACGAAAGCTAAATATTGACTTCTCCAATGAACTGGCCATACTACTCCTAGGCATCTACTCTGAACAACAGGAACCAGTATACAAAGACACACACACATCTATGATTATTGCAGCACTGTTCACAATAGCCCATATTGGGAAACAACCCAGATGAGCCATAAGTGATTAGCGGATCCAAAAATTGTGGGAACTCTATCCAACGGAATACCATGAAGTCATTAGAAAGGACAAAATGATGGTATTTGCAGGGAAATGGATAGAACTAGACCAAATTATTTAAGTGAGGTAAGCCAAGAACAACAAGACAAACGGCACAGGGTCTACCTGATACGTGGATGTTAAAGCCAAAATGCAAGAAGGCATGACAAAGTAAACAGGACTCGAGAAACAAAGGACAGTCACTGATTTTGTTATATCACCATTAATGACTCCATGTTCTTGACCATGTAGATGGAAGAAATATGCACGCAATGGAGGGAAGCCAGGAGGAGGAACACAATAAATGGGAAATGGAACAACATACAACAAAGGGGCCCATCAGCTGCACTGGACATAGAAGAAAAATAACCAAGCAACCCAAACACAGTGATGGGAAGAGATGAATGAGAGGGGAACGGGGCAAGAGGGAATAGCCTACATTAAGCAAAAGGAAAAAAAGTGTAAACATCACCTGAGGTGGGAAAAATAATTTGGATTGTCAAAGCTCAAAGAATTAACAAACTTTAGACCATGATAACAATAATGTGCCTTGTCAAAGTTAAAATGTGTTTGTGACTTTAACTAAGTATCACAATTCCAAAATACTGTGAAATATGTGAAATATATGTAATCACCTATATCAATTTTTACAAAAACGGTGTGAGAAGGGAAAGGTTACGAGGGATGTTTGATAACATTGTCAGACCCCTTGTATTCGTGTACTGTTTTGTAGAATGGGAACTTCTTTGTACAACTACTTAAAGATAATAATAATAAAAAATGTTTAAAAATAAACAGGATGAAAATAAAAATTTCAAATATCAATTAAGAAATTAAATCCAGTTGGAAGGAAAATTTCCTATGGGAGATTAATTTAGCTTATTCTATAGCAAGTCTCACTTCAGAAATAAATTAAAAAACTAGACCCCACGTAAGTGAAATAAACTAAGAAATGGAGTTGAAAAAAGAAAAAAAAAAGAAACTCCACTCACTCTTTATTGCCTGGACCGCTGGTGTAGGTAAAAATGCATCATGGTCCTAAATTGGAACCGAAGTGGCAAGCATCTTACTTGGTAGTGCTATCTTCACTGTCAGCTATTAAATTAGCAGGAAAACAGCATTGGATCCATCAGTCTCAAGTGGAATAGGTAGTGGACCACTATACAGAGAAGGCTGCAACATGGACTGTTCAGAGACAGAGGATCCCTTAAGAATAAGACTTACTAAGTGTTAATTAGTGCTAACTAGTTTCTTTCTATAATTTACTTGTTTTCTATTAAATTTACCTTTTAAGCCTGTTCATTTGGTGGAGAGAAGGGAATTTTTAGGATTTGGTAAGAAGAAATCAAGGAATTGATTGGACATGAAAACCAGTGGTTGATCTATAAAGCAGCATGGTCCTAATAATGAGCAGGTCCCAATAATCAATGTGGCCCCATGACCTAGCCCACTGGAGTGCATGGGGTATGCCACCCAAGTGGGCAGGGCATGCTGTTGGAGGGAGTAGGATGTCATCCTCACATGATGAGCTGTGAAGAAGTGATTGGGGAACGGGCAGTTTGTGAAGTGATGGTTCAAAACAGTTAGGAAGGTGACCCACTTGAGTGATGGAAGGGTTCAACCTATATATAGGCTGTATGGTCAGAGCAATGGAATTGAAGAAAGTCAAGGGAAGACCTGGAAGGAAGTGGTGAGACAGCAGGAGGGGAAAGACGTGGGAGAAGAAGAATTTGAGGGAGAGCAGGAAGGGAAGGATGCCGATTGGCCACCAGGCCACAGAAGTGGAGACCTGTGGATAGTGGAGAGGCCTAAAGAGAAGAAGGGAGTGATGGAAGGAAAAAAGGGAAATGAAGGAAAGGTCTATAAAGAAGGAGGGGGAAAAGGAAAAGGAAAAAGGCTTCCTATTGAAGTTTGGAGCGTGGAGATGATAATTTGGGGGGTTGGTGTTTTGCAAACCAATTAACTATGCCTATTGGAAGTCTGAGATTTGGTGGTTGGGCTGGCCTGTCACAGAGTGACCAGCCCAGGACAAGGTAAATGCAGGCCCATTTCTAGTGTAAATAAAGTTATCTTCAATGTGCCTCATTGGATTGTCTTGTGTTTTATGCATCATAAGTATACAAGTTCACAAGTTAATAGTCTCAAAGGCCACGAGTTTTGTAAAATGTTATAAAGTCATAATAGGTTTGAAAAACCCAATGGGACAGTGATATTACAATGGCAATATGGCATCACAATATCAAGTTATAATAATATTTTGATGGTATAATTAGTTGGTGATGCCATAATGGTGATGAGGTCACAATAGGTTTAGGATGACACAATAGGTCACAATAGGTTTATGGTGTCAGCCAGAGGCTGCCAATCCCTACAGCAGCTTAGACAAACAATTGAAATTCAGCAAACATAAACCCCAAGAAAGGATCCAAGCTGGGCTTTGTGAGTGTCTCAGTAGCTAGCTCCTCAGGGAAAAGCTAATGTTTGCTGAAAGGCCTCAACCCTACCCAGAACCTAGCCTCATCACATACTAGAGGAAAGAGACTTCTCCCTCTTTTGTGATAGTCAAAACAATTCTCCCTCCAACTGAACTAGCCTGGGAGGAGGATCACAAAATCATGCCTAACACAGAGCAGTTTCTGCCTGCCCAAACAGACTTAAGAAACCAATCAAGCCATAGGAAAACCGAACATCACAAGCAGACCAGAGACTCCACCAAGAAACTGGTTATGGATACAGGGGAAATACAGGTCTTCTCATTCACCCCCCCCCACACACACACACCAAAAAAAAATCAAGGAACTCTTTTTTGAAACTTTTCTTAAACTTTTATTTTTTAAAGTGTTTTCTGTAGATCTTTTTTTTCTCATAATTTTTATTTTTCTGTTGATCTTTTTTTTCATAATTTTTATTTTTGGTGAATGTGTGTGTGTGAATGTGTGTGTGTGTTTAATCTCTTTTGACCTTTTGGTCCTTTTTATTGTTTTCATTTTTTCTCTTTCTTTTTCTTTGCATGACTTAATTCCTGTTTTGCTCATCCCCAGACATATACCTGTCATCAATTATTAGACCTTATCACCCATTGTGTACATACTTAATCCAGAAATTTATTACTCAATTCACAACTTCTTAGGCTTAACTTCTTTAAGAGCAGTATTATCTCTTTATACCTACATAATTATCAAATAACTAATTTAATTTTTTAAAATTTTCATGTTTCCTTTCTATCACGTCTCACCTCTCATCCTATCCTGTTCTTCTCTCGATATCATTTCTTTAAACTTAGATAATTTTTAAGTGTTTCACTTCTTAAATTTAATTTTTGTTTTTCCAATTTACTTATTTATTTTTTAATATCTCTCTTATCATTCTGTCCAATCCAGTTCCTTCTCTCAGATTAGGACTTGGTTAAATTTACTCTCCTTTTACTTCTCCACATCCCTCTAGTCCTATTTGTCCCACATTTCTTCCTAAAGCTAATAATTTCTGGTTTGCCAAATCCTTTTTTGTTGTTTGTAGCCCATTAATCCATAGTTGTTTGATGCTGAATAGATTGTATCTGTTGAACTAGATTGTATCTGCAGCCATTTTGATATGCAACGATAGGTCTCTGGTTGATGCTTGCCTTAAAATAGTGTTCTAGTAAAAAATTGGTGTTTCTTTCATACCAAATGGGCAGAACAAGCCGAAAAGCACAAGAAAAAGGCAAGTCCAGGTATCTGACATCCCACTCATGATAATCAGGTGACAGAATAGTTAATGAATAATCCAGAGGAGTTCCCAAAAAGCTGTACAAACACTACTGGTAAACATGGTGAATGAAATGATTGAAAACTTTCAAAGGACTCAGTGTGAGCATCCTAGGGAGCAAGAGGAGTCAAACCAAAGATTAATACAGGAATCTTGTGAGGTGAGCATTAGGAAGCTACTTAAATACTTTTTTCTTATTTTTTTTCGGCTTTTAATTTTTTTGTGTGTGAAAATACTGTACAGTGGGGTTACAATTACATGGGCAAGATAGTGATCACATTTCTTATCAAGCATTGTAGCCTCCTCCTGTGTTTACCCTTCCCATTCCTTCCCATCCTCCCTGCCCTCCCACCCAATCCTCCCCATCAAGTTGTAAAGTTCGTTTTCGACATGACAACTTGTACTTCTCGTTGTTGCAACAAGTCCTCCTGTATCCTTATTTAAACGATTTGTTTTTCAGCTTCCCCTCCACAAATTATACAGACATCAAATACAGTGAAAGCAGGGGTTATTCTGTGGGGGAGGGACATACAAAGCAACAAAGAAATAATCTTACAATTGTGTTAGAAACAAATGCCTGAAAGAAAAAAATCATTTAAATACATATCTTAGGGTTCATTTTCCTAACATTACCTTATCTGACCTTTTCTGCTTGACTCATACATATACTAGATATTGCAAATAAGGGAAATAATGGGACCTATTTTTCTTTGGGCTTGGCTTACTTCACTTAATATAATTTTTTCCAAGTCTTTCCATTTCCTAACAAATGGGGAAATGTCATTCTTTCTGATGGAGGCATAGAATTCCATTGTGTAAATATACCACATTTTCTTGATCCATTCATCTACTGAGGGGCATTTGGGTTGGTTCCAGATCTTAGCTATGGTAAATAATGCTGCAATAAACATAGTTGTGCTGGTAGCTTTTGTGTAGTCTTGTTTGTAAACATTTGGGTAAATGGCCAAATTCCAAAAGTGGAATTGCTGGGTCATAAGGGAGCTCTATGTGGAGTCTTTTGAGGAACCTCCATAATACTTTCCAAAGTGCTTGAACAAGTTTACATTCCAACCAACAATGAAGTAAGGTTCCCTTCTGTCCAGAACCCCTCCAGCATTTCTTGTTATTAGAGTTCTTGATTTTTGCCATTCTAACTGGGGTGAGGTGGTATCTCAATGTTGTTTTGATTTGCATTTCTTTTATGGCTAGGGAGGTTGAGCATTTCTTCATGTGTCTATTGGCCATCCTTCTTTCTTCTTCAGAGAAGTTTCTCTTTAAGTCATTAGCCCACTTATTTATTGGGCAGTTGTTTCTTTGAGGATTTGTAGTTGGGGGATTTAATTTAGGAAGCTACTTAAAGATTAATGCAGGAATTACATAAGCATGTTGAGAAGAGTAAAAGAGAAATACAGGAAATGCGTGAGCAGGCTGAGCACAGTCTAGAGATTTACAGGAATTGCGTGAATGTGACGAAGCTAATCAAAGAGTAATACAGGGATTGAGAGAGTGGGATGAGAATAGACAAAGATCAATAGGGGCATTCATGGAATCCATAAATAGACAGCTGAAACAATTCAGGTAGACCACAAATGGAATGCTGAATGGAGCCCGACAGAAAGAATGGGTGTCCAGGGAAACCATAACCGGTCAACTATGTGATTTGAGAATAAACACTGAACATCAAATTAAGGAAGTAAAGTTCATACAAAATCTAAAACAAAGCTCCACCAAAGAATTTGAAGCCATCCAAGCCGAATAATTAGAAGGAAAAGAAATAAAAAAAAAAGTAGAAAGTCTTGACAGTAGGTTAAGCCATGCAGAAGATTGAATCTCGGGGATTGCAGACAGCCTAGATATTATAGAGAAAGAACATACAAATATCCAACACAAATCCAAGAAATATGACAGATCTATTTAACACTTGGAAGACATCATCAGAAATAATAATCTGAGGATAATGGCTGTAGAGGAGCACCTAGAGAAAGAAATTAATGGTCTAGGAAATTTATTTAACAGAATCCTCGCAGATAACTTCCCAAACATGCAAAAAGATAGTTCTATTCAGATATAAGAAGCTTATAGAACCACACATCCACTAGACCAGAACAGGATATCCCACCAGTCACATAATCTACAAAGGATCAATTTAGACCAAGGAAAGGATCCTTAAATTTCTCAAGCAGAAAAGAACAATCACCCAAAAACACAAACCAATTAGAATCACTTCAGATTTCTCAGCAGACACAATTAAAGCAAGAAGAGCCTGGAATGGGAGATGCCATGCAGTAAAGACAATCAATTATCACTCAAGAATACCAAACCCAGCTAAACTCTCCTTCATAACCTAAGGTCAAATAAAAACTGTCGATAGCAAAGAAAAATTAAAAGAGTACATCTCCACCAATGAAGCCCTATAAAAGACATTATAGTTATCCTACACATAGAAAACCATCAAGAACACAGTAAGAGCCAAGAAACAGCATCCAAGGGAATAAAATTAGAACTCAACACCAAAAGCCAACAAAGAAAGTCCTGTACAACATGGAGGCTGAACAACTGTTGAATCATCAGTGGGTCATGGAAGAGATTAGAAAGGAAATGCAAATGTTCATGATATTCAAAAATAATGAACACACAAATTACTAGCTTTTCTGGGACACAGCAAAGGCAGTACTCAGAGGCAAGTTTATAGTTCTGAGGTCCTACAACAACAAATTAGAGAGATCTGAAACCAACAATTTAATAAGACATCTGAACCTCCTTGGAAAAGAGCAACAAGATAAACTCCAATCAAGTAGATGGAAAGAAATAATTAAAATTATATCAGAAGTAAATGAATTAGAACCCAAAAACACCATAAAAATCAACAAAACAAAAGTTGTTTCTTCGAAAAAAATAACAAAATTGACATTCTCTTAGCAAATAGTTTCAAAAAGAAGAGAACATACCAAATAAACAAACTCAGAGATGAGAATGGGAATGAGAAGCAACCAAGATTCAGAACATTATAAGGGAATACTTCTCAAACATTTATGCTAATAAGTTTAAGAACCTGGCAGAAATGGACCTTTTCCTAGCCGTTTCCATGCCGTTGAGTTTCCATGCCAAAACTCAATCAAGATGAGTTAAATCAACTTAACATGCCCGTATCAAGCATAGCAATAGAAACAGCAATAAGAGACCTCCCATCTAAGAAAAGCCCAGGACCAGATGGATTTACAGCAGAACTTTACAGGGCACTCAAAGCAGAGCTTACACCAATACTCCTCCAACTCTGCAATGAAATTGAAAGGGAAAGTTCACTACCAAATTCATTCTATGAAGCCATCATAACCCTCATCCCAAAAGCAAGCAAGGACTCATCAGAGAAAGAATTATAGACCCATTTCTTTGATGAACATTGATCAAAAACTTCTCAACAAAATTTTGGCCAATCACCTTTGACAATTCCTAGAAAAAATCATACAGGATTTATTTCCGGGATGCAAGTCTAGTTCAATATTTGCAAATCAATTAATATAATTCATCACATCAACAAGAGCAAGAATAAGAACATGGTTATCTCAATAGATGCAGAAAAACCCTTTGACAAGATCCAACACCCCTTTATGGTGAAGGCTTTGGAAAACCTATGAATCCAGGGAACATTCCTCAATACAATAAAGCCTGTATATGACAAATCTACAGACATCATCATACTTAATGGTGGAAAAATAATGCCATTTCTTCTTAACTCAGGAACAAGACAAGGATGTCCAAACTCTCCACTTCTCTTCAATTTAGTATTAGAATGCCTAGCTACAGCAATAAGACAGGATGCCAACATAAAAGGGATCCAAATAGGGAAAGATGATATAAAACTCTCCCTATTTGCAGATGACATGATGTTGTATTTAAATAATCACACCGATTCAACTCTCAAATTATTCATGCTGATTCAAAACGTTGGCAAAGTAGCAGGGGAAAAATTAACTCTCAAAAATCAATGGCTTTTCTGTATGCCAACAATGAGAAAAGCATGGCTGAATTCAGGAAAGCAACACCATTCATTATAGCCCCACAAAAAATACAATACCTAGGAATTAATCAAACAAGTGAAGGATATTTATGATGAAAACTTTAAAAGCCTGAAAAAGGAAATCAAAACGGAACTTACAAAGTGGAAAAACTTCCCATGCTCGTGGATTGGAAGAATCAACATCATGAAAATGACAATACTTCCCTAGGCTATCTAAAAATTCAATGCAATACTTATCAATATTACAAACTCATTCCTCAAGAAAATAGAATAGGCAATCTAAAAATTTATATTGCAGAATAAAAGACCCCCGATAGCAAAAATGATCCTTAACAGGAAGAACAGTGCTGCAGGAATATCAATACCAAATTTCAAACTCTACTACAAAGCCATAGTAATCAAAACAGCTAGGGATTGGCACAAGAACAGACCTCAGGTCTAATGGAATAGAATTGAAAAGCCAGAAATGAACCAACAGACCTATAGCCACCTAATCTTCGATAAGGGAGCTAAAAAAATAGAATGGAAGAAAGACAGCCTCTTCAGTATATGTTGCTGGCAAAATTGGTTAATCACTTGTAGAAAACTAAAGCTAGATCCATATATATCACACTGCACAAAAATCAACTCCAAATGGATCAAAGGCCTTGGAGTCAAAGCAGACACTCTGAAAACATTACAGGATGGAATAGGAGAAACCCTAGGTCTCCTTTGCGCAGGCCGAAATTTTCTTAATAGAAACCCAGAAACACAACAAATCAAAGAAAGGTTGAACAAATGGGATTGCATGAAATTGCAAAGCTTCTGCATGGCAAAGGACATAGCTAGCAAGATCAATAGAAAGCCCATGGATTGGGAGAAGATCTTCACTAGCCATACAACAGATATAGGTCTCATATCTAAAATATATCTGGAACTCAAAAAAATTAAATCCCCCAACAACAAATCCTCAAAGAAACAACTGCCCAATAAATAAGTGGGCTAAAGACTAAAAAGAAACCTCTCTGAAGAGCAAAGAAGGATGGCCAATAGACACATGAAGAAATGCTCAACCTCCTTAGCAATAAAAGAAATGCAAATCTAAACTACACTGAAATACCACCTTAGAATGGCTATAGTGTCGAACAGTAATATAACAGAAGCTGGACAGGATGTTGTTGGGACTGTAATCTTGTATAACCATGTTGGAAAGTGGTGTGGAGCTTCCTCAAAAGACTCCACATAGAGTTCCCCTATGACACAGCAATCCCACTTTTGAGCTTTTATCCAAATGATCACAAAACGGACCATACTAAATCTACCAGCATAACGAAGTTTATTGCAGCATTATTTACCATAGCTCAGATATGGAACCAACCCAGATGCCCCTCAGTAGATGAATGGATCAAGAAAATATGGTATATATACAAAAAGGAATTCTATGCCTTCATCAGAAAAAATGGCATTGCACCGCTTGTTAGGAAATGGAAAGCCATGGAAAAAATTGTATTAAGTGAAGTAATCCATGCCCAAAGAAACATAGGTTCCATGGTTTCCTTTATTTGCAACACCTAGTATATGTCTGATATAAACACAAACTGTCTGATATTAGGTGAAATGAACACCAAGATAAGGACTCAAATGGTTTTTCTTTCTTGCTATTGTTTCTAGCATATTTACAAGATGATTTCTTTGTTGCTTTGTCTGTCCTTCCCCCATGGTTTAACCTCTATTTTCACTGTATTTGATGTTGGCATAATTTGGGGAGGGGAACAGAAAAACAAATTGGGATACAGGTGGACCCATTGCAACAATGACGTGTACAATACTATATGTCGAAAATCAAATTTACAACTTTGGCGGGGCGGGGGAGCGATTTGCGGGGGGCATAAAGGGAAATGGGATGGAAAGGGGAAACATGCGAGGAGGCAATAATGCTTGATAAGAAATGTGCTCATTATTTTCTTCATGTAATTTTAAAACCCTCTGTATATTCACATTAAAAAATCATGAAATAATAAAGTAAAAATCCATGCCAATTTATTTTGTCTGTCGTGGGGCTTGAATGCTGGGCCTGGGCATTTTCCCCCAGCTCTTCAGCTCAGAGATAGCACTGTAACACTTGAGACACAGTGCCGTTTCTAGTTTTCAAGAGATATATTGGAGATAAAAGTCTCACAGACTTTTCTGCCCATTCTGGCTTTGAACCACTATCCTCAGATCTCAGAGTTTTGGGTAGCTAGGATTACAGGCATGAGCCACCAAAGCCCAGATTCAAGACAATTTTTAAAAAGCAAACTTATGGAAACTTCTGGCTTTTTCTAATATACAATATTATATTTTCAGCATTAGTTTATAACTATAAGTTATTTTTAGATGTAACTTGGAATTCTTTATAGAACCAAATATAAGTTTTATTATTACTCAGTATCTCAAAAAAATCCACTGTAATTTACTTTCCCCAAAGTCAATTGTTACATACTCTATTCCTCATTATTATTATTACACTCTATATTACATATAATGTGAAGTGAAAATAATTTGGACCATTTCGTATAAATTAGTAGTTGCTACTTTAGCATTATAAATTCACATCTGTGATTTTAAATGAAGGAAAGAAGATTTTCGAGTTAAAATGAAATATGAATGTGTAATGTGTCCCAATTAAACCAAAAATTCTGAGTTTATACAGACAAATATACTTTCTTTCCACTAAAGACTTTGAAGTAATACCATTGGAAATAGTGATGCAAGAGGAAGAAGAATTAAAATTACGTCAAACAATGTCTGTTATTCTGCTATCCCCTCCACTATGAAAACCTGCCCATTCCCAGATGTCACAAAATTTCAAGTGTCTCTCTTAAAATTCTATTTGGAAAAGTTCTAAATCACTGATTCTTTCTGCAATTTCTGTAATAAAATGCGCACATAAGTTGAAGTCACTACAACTGGAAAAACAACCAACAAAGTAGAACCCCCCAGGAACAAAAACGTTTTGACCATTTTTTTAAGCACAAAATCCTCAAATACATATTAACTTGGAGTAGAGCCATAAAGATAACTGTGTCTCATAAATACAGTTGTGTTAATTTGTAATTAAATTCTTCTAGATGAACCTAATATTGCAAATCACTTGAATGGATCAAATTTTTTAAAACAAATGTGACTCTATGTGTAGTGAGATCTGCACACATTTAAAAGAATAAAATAACAGAATCATAACGTACGTAAAAAATTCAGAAATGTAATGAATATGTCCAATAGCATCCATACTGAGAACTAATGCCTACTGGTATAATAAGAAAAAATATGCAAATAATAGAATCTGAGCAGTATACATGAGTGTCCATAATTTTAAACTACTCCAAATTACACTTTGTAGAAGACTGAATGTGGCTTATCTTAGGGAAAACATCAACACATGACATAAATGAAATTAAAAATCTCATGAAAAGAGAGAAGGAGTTTCTGGAAAATAATAGTTTAACAAATGGTGGTCAAAATATTTCTAGTACTGACAAAATTGCATACCTATTTATTTAGATCCAAAAGAGGAACCAAGTTTTTCGAGCTGATTTGAAACTTTAGCAAAGTAGCAGGATACATCTGTAACATTATTATGGATGTTTACTCTGGCATGGAATTCATTTCCTCTTTGATCTGACAAATGAATATATGAAAGAACATAAATTCTCTAACTAAATATCAAGACATAACTAAACATATCACCAGAAAAGTCATCAAGTAAGCCATATTGCAACTGGGGTAAAAGAAAAATCTGTCATAGTGATTCTGTATTTATTGTATATGTTGATGTTTTTCATAAATTATTTCCTTTAGTTTGCATTTTCAAAACATTGTTTTACATGATGTATATCTTGGTAACTAATTTTGGATGCCTCCTTAAATTTTGTTCTGAGTAAAATGTCTCACTTCAGGTCCTAACCCATGAAATTATGTTGATTCCAAAATCATTCTAATAACCACTGTATAAGCATGACACCAGTAAGCACTGGTTTTCATTTTGATATCAGGGTCCCATGACTTATAAGGCCTATCTGGATGAGTATCGTTGTGCCGAGACTCCTCAGCCTAAATTTAGCCACTGTTAAAAAATGTTTATATCTTTATTTGTCACCCATCAGAGATTAAATCTGAGTATAAAGCCTAAGGAAAACGATAAAGTAAGAATTTAGCTTTTCTGGATATAAAGTAAACAAAATGTAGCATAGAGTAACTCACTGGTTTAAAGTCAACCTATTTCACCAAAACCTTCTAAGCATTACCTTACAATGTGCATTATTCTCATGAAGGGAATGCGGAATTTGAGAAGAGGACAAACCAAGCATTGTCTTCAAATATATATAATTTGGGCTTATCTCTAAATTTCGCTATAAACATTTCTGATAAAAACTGAATAATTGATTTTCTGGTCAGATATAATATATCCTACTTTCATATACCAAACTACATTCAGAATATGCAATAAAGAAATTAACTTAAGAAAGTCCTGGCAGAAAAAATGGCATCTCTTTATTATGTGATGCTCAATTCTTAGGTATTATATCTCCAGTTAATGAATGTGATTGTTTAAATGCTTCATAAAGTTTTAATTAAAATCCATCAGTGTACTGTAATATAATTGTGGATAATTTTTTCCTAGAATTATTCATGAACTGCCCATTCAATCAAGACATATATCAAATTCATTTGGTATTCATATGGATAAGAATGAGTTTCTTAGGATCTCCTGTCATTTGGAGGTGGCAGGACCAGGACTCAAACTGTGGGCTTCAGCTCCCACCACTTAAAACCGAGGATCGGGAACTCACCTGTCTGTCCAAGAACATCAGCAAGACCAATGATTAGGCAGGCACCAGTGGCTCTCAGCAGTCCTCCTTGATACTTAAAAGGCTGTGATAGGAGGATCATGGTTGAAGTCACCCTAGGGAGGAAAGTCCTTGAGAGCCCTGTCCAACTTCAGTGCCAACAAAGCCAGAAGTATTGTCGTATGGCTCCAGTGTTAGAGGGCCCTCCTTAAGTAAAAGCAGCTCACGGACTGTGCCCAGTTCCTGAATTCAAGGTCCAGGATTGGCAACAAACAGACATACACTACAATCTGTGCAGCCATCCACTTAAAGCAGGTCACCCTCAACAGCCTTTATTTACATTTTATTATGAGGCCATCGCAGGAAGAATCACAAATCAGGCAGGGGAAGAGAAGATCAGGTTTCTTAGAATTAACTGGTATTCAGAAAATTAAACTTGGGGACATAAAATGGTAGCATACTTATGTAAAAACTAACATTAAGAAAAAGATGAAGGGGCTGGGAATGTGGATTATTGGGAGAATGCTTGCCTAGCATGCAAGAAGCCCTGGGTTCAATTCCTCAGTAGCACATTCAAAAAAAAAACCAGAATTGGTGCTGTGGCTCAAGTGGTAGCATGCTAGAGACAGTGCCAGGCCTTGCATTCAACCCAAGAACTGGCAAAGAAATTGCTACTTAGGTAGGTAGGTAGATAGATAGATAGATAGATAGATAGATAGATAGATAGATAGATAGATAGATAGATAGATAGATAGATAGATAGATAGATAGATAGATAGATAGATAGATAGATAGATGATAGATAGGTAGATAGATAGACAGGCAGACAGACAGACAGATGGACAGATGGACAGACAGACGGACAGATGGACAGACAGACAGACAGATAGATATAGATAGATAGATAGATAGATAGATAGATAGATAGATAGATAGATAGATAGATAGATAGATAGATAGAAACATGATAGATGAAGCTGGACTTGGATGTCAGGAGGAAAGTAAGGAAGACTTCCCAGTCATTAGGCCTTCTGCAGTGTGCCAAAACACCAACATGGCCTTCACACAACCAGAGAACAGGAAGACTGTCTCTTTCCACTTCTCAGGTAGCCAAGCGCCCCAGAGTCAAGAGGGCAGAGCCAAGTTCTAACTGAGGTGCTTGGAGACAGAAGAGAAAAGGCCTTGCCTCTTCTTGGACGGGGGATTTGCATTAATGATGTGGAGAATGAAGGAAGGAGAATGGACTGGCAGAGGTAGAAGAAGGGCCTTCAAATCTGACAGATGGAGAGTCAAAGACCGACTCCCTAAGACGAAAGAGCAAGGTTTTCTACTCTGTTCCTGCTCTCTCCCCCAATAAATTGGCTCTCTATTGTTAACTTAAAGATAGCCTGAGGCTCCCTTCACCTGAGGGGGAAGGTTTGTCATTGTTTGAAGAGGCTGAGAAAAGCCTGACCCTTCTGTAACTCTGACAAATGTTTCATGTTTCCCCTCATTGCTGGCCATGCCTGGAATGTTGAGTGTGTACATTCTGCCTCCTAACCCTGCATGCCTTTTTCTCTTCACCTAGCCTGGCTTTTGTAACTGTTTTCTCCATTCAAATATTGTTACATTGGAGTTCTTCCTGCAAACAGAGCTAGTGCTTGGATGCTGAGAACTTCATTTGAACCCAGGATGGGTCAATAATGTTTCTTTCCTGCTTCTATAGCTCAAGAACTATAAGAATCTTTAGGGTACGAGTAACTTCTCATCACCAAGGGAAACACAGGAAGCTCTTGAACATCTGAACTTTCAGAAGTGGAATTCAGAGTTTCAGACTTTCCTACCCTGGCTGGCTTCACCCTGTGATCCTCAAACCTCAGCCTCCTGAGCTAGGGTGACAGGCGTTAGTTACTGGTGCTCTGCTAGGTTTAGAGCTGTAATTACATTGGAATTACAAGTCAACTGCTTATCACAAAGGGCTTGGGCAGCATATTAAGCCTTTCAACAATGGACCTTTCAGAACCCTGTAGGACACAAGGTTATAATGCAAGAGTCTGAGAGGCTATGTATATGGATGGGCTACACTTGAACCTTGAGCTATGACTCCAATTCTGGTGTACATGAGCATTCATTTTCCAGAGAATGTTATCCTAATTAGCAAATAGCAAAAGTACTTCGCTTAACCCTCACTTTTTTCCACTTTTGTGTCTCAAACTCATGCCTGGGCACTGTCCCTGAGCCATTCAGCTCAAGATGAACTCTCTACCACTTGCCCCACAGCACCAAATGTGGTCTTTTTGTGGTTCATTGGAGATAAGAGCCTAACAGGTTTTCCTTGCCTAGGCTGTCTTTGAACTGTGGTCTTCAGATCTCAGCCTCCTGAGAAGTTATGGTTCCAGTTGTGAACCACAGCCATCTGGCCTATTGTTTTTGACAGTCCAGGCGCTTGATCTTAGGCCCTGAGTACTGTTTCTGAGCTCCTTTTTCTCAAGCCTAGGGCTGTGCTACTTGAGCCACTCTGATTATGTGGCACTGAGGATTCAAACCCTAGCATTCATGCATCCTGAGCCAGCTCTCTACCACTAAGCCACATTTCTAGCCCCACCCTTACAATTTTATCCCTCAACTTGCCTATCCCCAAGAAAAGGCTTCTGAGTAAAAATCATCTAAAGAAATTCCTATAGGCAGATTCCAAAGATAAAGAACACAAAACTCAGACTTGAGAGAGACTCTAAACATGTGAAGACTGTGACAAATGCTTCCATTTAATTATGTATCATGTTTCAACACTTAATAAAATATTAATGAAAAACGAGTCAATGTCCTAAATTATTGTGTATAAATTTATAATAGATGTACAACATGTACTAATTATTATGTGTATAATAATGCTAAATACAATATATACAATAAATAAATGAATCAATTAAAAAATAAAATAAATACAAAAATCAATAATAAAAATCATAATATGTAATACACATACATATGTAAATATATATCATATATTACCCATATATAGAAATATTTTTTTCCATTGCAGGGCCTTCATTCAGACCCTTGTAACTCTAGCCTGAATTTCTTTTCCTCAAGGACAGTAAGCTTTGTCTTCACCCATGGTGCAAAAGAGTTACCCGGATGGTGGGATCAAATCCCAGCAATGATGGAAATACTGGCCCAAGTTACAAGATAGTGACAATTTTTTGGGGGGGGGGTCCAGTGGTGGGGCCTGAACTCTGGGCCTGGGCACTGTCCCTCAGCAATTCAGCTCAAGGCTAGCGCTCCACCGTTTGAGCCACAGCGCCACTTCTGGCTTTTTTTTCTTTTTGCTTATGTGGTGCTGAGGAATCGAACTCAGGGCCTCATGCATGCAAGGCAAGCGCTCTACCACTGAGCCACCTTCCCAGCCCAGTGACAATTTTTTTAATGGAAGCAGTTATGTTTATTCAGTGACATACTGAACATTTTTAAAAAAGCAGTGTAGAATTTTGTACATTTATTCAGACATCTTTCTCTTACCCCAAAAATGCTTCTTTTGAGCACTACTTTTCTTCATTTTTTTGTTGTAAAATGTTGTACAGACAGTTTACAGTTAAATGAGCATGGTAATGAGTACATTTCCTATTGAGCATTGTTGCCTCCTCCTTTGTTTTCCCCCTACCATCCCTTCCCTTCCATCTCCATAACTAGTCCCTCTGCCGAGCTCAGTGACTTAATTTTTATTTTTGGATTTGTATGGGGTTTGAACTCAAATAGTGGCAACTCTGCACTTTCCCTCACATAGCTACATATTTACCAAGACCCTGAGTTCAAATCCCAGGCTAGGAAAGAAAACTGGTAGAAATTCCAAACCAGCGAGCTTTGTTTCTTTTTTAATTTAAATGATTGTTTTTTTTATTTATTCTTTATTTTGCCGACATGGGGTTTGAGCTCAGGTAGTGGCAACTCTGCCTCAGCTTCAATTGCCCTAGGGTGGGGTGCACCCTCGGACCCATAGACAATCCAGGGATCCTAGGTCCAGAGGGCTTGCAGGAAGAAAAATAAGTAACATAGCATAAAAAGTGGTGAGCTGCAGAGGGCTGGGTGTTTTACGTTTTTTTATTTGCAGGGTGACCATCCTGGTTCTGACTGACATGGCTGCAAAGTGAACCTGACCTGCCATATCTGAATGCTGGTGTGCTATCAGGGAATCCATAGGCCAAACTTTCAACATAGGCCCTGGGTTCAAATCCCGTTCCTGACACCTACCAATGGCAGGAGACCACAAAAGACTCATTCCTATGCATAGGAATACCAATTGAGAGTAGTTCATGTTTGGTCTAGTCTAAAATTGGATGCAATAATCCTAGGACGCTGATTGATCTTAATTAATAGATTATTATGCATGAAAAGAATAATATTCCTTCAATGGTGGTATAATAAATGCCTAACAGTTGGTAGGAACATAGTAAGTGTCCTTCAATCATAGATAGATGGCTCTCGTGCTCTTTACCAATACATATTTATTTGTATACCACCCTCTGCTTATCCATGTATCACTGTTTTGGCCAAACCTGGGACTGGTTCTCAGCACCTGGGACCACCTGACAGCTTCATTGATTAGAGGCTGCCGTGCTCACACTCATCCATTCATGAATTGGGCTTGCTAATCCCTGAATCATATCCCAGCACTGCCAAAATTTAATCTTGGAGTAAGAAGCCAATTATGACACATGTTTTCCTTTTCTGCGAGATTCCTCGGTGTCAGGCATGATGGAGAACGTATAGACAAATCTGGATGCTGTGATATAAGATGTAAACAATGTAATTAATGGTAGAGGGGTCATCAGAGTTAATAAAATAAATGGTAAATAAATGAATAAAACAAGAAATAAAATGAATAACCACACCCAACAAAATATGGAATATCTGTATGGAAGTATAAATCCTGTCTTTAAAATGGATATAAGGAGTATGTTTTCTAGGCCTGAGGCTTGAATTCAGGCCTAGGGAACAGGTCTGCCTTTTTTGTCTTCAAGCATGTTCAGATAGATTCCCTTCTGTCACAGTGCTGCATATTTACCCAGACCTTGAGTTCAAATCCCAGGCCTGGCAGAAAAAATGGCATGAATTGTAAACTAGGGAGCTAAATATGTTTTTTTAATTGCAGGCCATTGGAGAAGCCATAGTCCCGCCAAGCAACATAGGCCTATTTTTCGAATACCAGTCATGCCACTTCTGGATGGTGGGAGATCCTAAGAGGTTCGTTCCTATCCACAGGAATAACGATGGAATATTATCAATGTCAAAGCTGAATGGGATGCTCATGAATGATACTTGTATACATTTAGACATCATGATTTCAGTCGGTTGATTGATTTTATTTAATATCTTATGAAGCATTAAAAGAATATTATTTCTCAGAAGGACACAATAATTTCAGGACACTGATTTACTTAATAGTTTATTAAAGATGAAAATAATAACATAAATTACATGGAGGCATAATAAATACCCAAGAATTTGTAGGAATGTAGTCTATATAAATGAACAATGGATAGACATCTCTGGCACTCTATAAAGATATATATTTATTAGCATACTACACTCTGCGTGTCAATCTGTACTTGTTTTGTCAACCCCTTTTTCTCGATCTCAGATCTTGGGAACTGCCTATCAGCTCAATTTGCCCCAGGATGGCATGCTGACACACACTCTTTCATAAATTTGTCCCTGTAGACCGTGAGTTCAGATGCCAGCATGCCCAAACAATGAATCATGAAGTAAGAAACTGATGGTGACACGTTTTTTATTCTGTGAAAGTCTGGGGTGTCAGGTATAAGTGGAATACATATGCAGACCTATATTCTATTTAATCAATGTAATCAATGTTCTATGTGCCATATTAGCCAATTAAATAGTGAATACATGTCGGATCATCCTCTGCCCTAAGAAAGATGGATGGGGTCCAAGGAAATATAAGTGCACTTGCTTGCCGGTCCACACCCCCCCTTAGCCCAGGAGGCATTCAGACAAAGCGGGGAGTCAAGTCAAACAAGAACTCGTTTATTACCACTCAAAAAGCATATTTTATTTTTTTATTTTTATTTTTTTTAATTTAATTTTATTTTATTTGTGAACATACTGTACAGAGGAGTTACAGTTACATGGGCAGGATAATGCGTACATTTCTTACCAAGCATTGCAGCCTCCTCCTTTGTTTACCCTTCACATCCCTTCCCAGCCTCCCCCCTCCCCCCGTGTGGCATGGAAGGGGAGGGAAAGGAACCAACCAATCACTGTAAAGGTCACACACTATCATGAAACTAAGCTTTATCCAATCAGATTTTAAGGTAAACATCTCAGGCTCTGACCACTCAACTTCCTCTCACTGCCATCTTTTCTGCCCATGTGCCCCACAAATACATGAATCAAACAAAAAATAAAATGAATAACTACAGTGAACACAATATGGAGTCAACCTATGAATGTAAATATAAATTATATATTTAAAATGTACACAAATAGGATGTATTCTAGTGCTGGGGATCGATTTCAGACCTAAGGAACAGACATGAATTTCTTGACTTCAAGAAGGCTAGCTTCCCCTTTCCACACAGTGCAACAGAGTTACCCAGACCATGAGTTCCGCTCCCAGTCCTGGCAGAAAAAATGGCACCTTTATACTATGTGACACCCAATTCTTAGGTATTTCATTATGCCTCCAATTAATGAATGTGATTGTTTAAATGCTTTATAAATTATTGAATAAAATAGATCAGTGTTCTCTAATATAATTGTGTTTAAATTTATCCTAGAATTATTTAAGAACTGTCCATTCAATCATAACATACATCACATTCCACTGGTATTCATATAGATAGGAATGAGTTACTAAGGATGTCTTTCCATTTGCAGGTGGCAGGACCAGGATTCCAACTGTGGGCTCCAGCTCCCACCACTTAATCCCAAGGTCATTCTGTCTAAGAACAGAAAGACCAATGATTAGGCAGGCACCAGTGGCTCTCAGCAGTCCTTATTGATGCTTACAAGGCTGTGATAGGAGGATCATGGTCAAAGTCACTTTAGGCAGGAAAGTCCTTGAGACCCCTGTCCTACTTCAGTGCCAACAAAGCCAGAAGTAGAGCCCTGTGGCTCCAGTGGTAGAGGGCTAGCCTTGATCAAAAGCAGTTCACAGACTGCACAGATCCTGAGTTCAAGATCTGGGACTGGCAACAAACAGATATACACAACAATCTGTGCAGCCACCCTCTTATCCCCAGGTCACCCTCTTGTCCTCAACTGAATTGGACAGAGTTCCCTGGGAAAAGGGCTGGGGGAGCCGCTGTCATCTTGACTCCACCCATTTTGCCTGCATCACAGGATTCCGACCACACCCCCATGCTTTCATGGTTCTTTCTGAGCAAGGGGTTACAACAATTGTTGCTATGCCCACATTCCATGCTGTCCAGCACCAGGATTCCCTCTGTTGGTTGATACCACCACCAACAGTTGAGGAAAGTAGAGGTGACTGAGTGGTGAGCAAGAGCTCGAGTCCACTTTGGAGTAGAGTCGAAATTGACGTCCTAGTCAGTGAGTGGGAGAATAGAGCATTTCCCAGAACCTGGGAACGTGGCCAGCCCATCTTTCCCATCCCAGAGCTCAGATGTCTGAAACAACAAGACTCCGTGAGAGCTGTGGGCAAGAAACTACTGCCAGAACACCGGCAGAATAATTTTCCCATCAGACCTGCAACATTCAAGAAAACAAAGAACACGAAAAAAGGAGGGGCCTTTAAGACAAACACCAGTGGGGAAGGTGATTCACCAGAGGGTCCAGCCAAAGGTGATGCTGAACACGGGCCTCCCTTGCCTTTGGACACAGTCACAGTCACGAGGGTCCAGAGTGTCAAGGGTCCCTATACCACCAAGGATCTTTAGAGGTGCTACCGACACATGGTGCCTGCCCTGGACCACAGCAAAAGAAGAAACCAGGTACGCTGTGCCAAGATCCAACCACTGAAGCTGGAAAAGACAGACCTGCAGAATCGACGGGAGAAAGAGAGGGAGAAGGTAGCCCAGGTGCACAAAACACCAAAAACAGAGCTAGACATCCACAAGCCACCCACACAGAGGTTGGTTTTGGCAGAAAGCAATTTACAATTTGAACTGGGCTAGTGAAGCAGGAGGCCAATGACAGAGAAATGGAGCAAGAAGCTCTCACCAGCCACCTGCAGGCCACAGGGTGTAACGTGTTGGAGCTGGAGATAGCAGTCACTGCTGCACAGAAGGAAACCGAAATGTTCTTCCAACAGCTGAATGATGTGACACTTCAGCTCGAGGAAAAGACCAGAAGCTTCAATGACCTGGAGCAAGTGAACACAGAGTTGCAGGAGAAGCTGGAATCGATCTGGACAAAGAAGAGCAACAGCAAAAACAGAATCTGCAAGTTTCAAGAAGTGCTGGTAGGGCATGAGGTAAACAGACTACTGGAAAACCTGAGATGGATGGTGAGCTCAGCAATTCTGGAAAGAGACACCTTGATGGAGAGCCTAAGCATTGAGAGGTCCACATGGAAGGAGGCTCAGTGGCTGACCAAGCAGGTGAACGAACTGACAGGAGAAGGAGCAAAGGGCGAGGCAGGTGCTGGCCCTAGAGAATGAGCTGGAGGAACTGAGAAGGACGCTGGCAGAGCCTCGGCCCTCCGCAGGACCATCTCAGGCCGATCCCCATTGCAAGCAGGAAAGTCTATACGAGACACTATTCTCCAATTAAAAACCCAAGAAGCCAGAAGTAGAGCTGTGGTTCAAGTAGTAGAGGGCTAGACTTGAGCACAAAAGCTCAGGGATAGGATAGCATCCAGGCCATGAATTCAAACCCCAGGACTGGCACACACACACACACACACACACACACACACACACACACACACACACACACACACACACACACCGTGATAGAGATTTGCCAGTCAGCCTGCACAAGTTCCTTTTCTAACAACTCAATATTTAAAAAGAGGGAGAAGGGAAGGAAAGACTTGCTCCAGGAAGTGATATAACCAGGGCCAAAATTCCACAGGACTTCTAAGATGTGGATACAGAACAGAGAGCCTTAGGCAGAAGTTACAGCATGGGCAAAGGTCCTGAGGTATGCTGTAGAGAAGGTGGTTTGGGTGGAATGAAGGCTCTGTGGCTACAGAAAAGTCTGGCAGGACGTTCAATGCTAGGTCAACATTTGTACTTGAGTCACAGGGCAGAGGGTGGGGTCCCAGAATTAGGCCCAGGGGGAAGATCAACTTGACTTTTCACCATGGACCCCAGCCATTTCCTGTGGATGAAAGCCTATTTTTTACAGCTCCTGACCCTCAGACCTCCTTTGCATGGAGGAGTCAGGGCAAACGCAGGGAAGGACCATTGCTTAAGTAAAGATTCTAGCCCAATGCAAGCAGTGGCTCAACCCCTGTAAATCCTAGCTACTCAGGAAACTGAAATCAGAGATCATGGGTCAAGCCAGCTCAGGGGAGGAAAGTTAGTGAAACTCTTCTTGCTGATTTACTAGCAAAAGCCAGAAGTGGAGCTGTGGGTCAAGTGGTCGAGTGCTAACTTTGAGAGAAAAAGTTAAGAGCCCAGAGCCCAGACTCTGAGTTCAAGCCCCAGTACTGGCATGAAAAAATAAAGACAAGCTTTCAGGAGCTCCTAGTACACTGTGGTGAAAGGCCAGATCAGCAGGGCACTGATGACTTATGCCTGTCTTCCTAGCTCCTTAAGAGGCTGAGATGTGAGGATTGCAGTTCCAAGCAAGCCCAGGGAGGAAAGTCTTGGAGACTCTGACCTCCAAGGAACCTCCAGAAAACCAGAAGGGCTCTGTAGCTCAAGTGGTAAGCTGAAGAGCTGGGGGATAGCGTCCAGGCTCAGAGTTCAAGCCCCATGACCAACCCTTGGCCTGCTTGGACCTCACTCTGAGGCTCTAGGCAGAGTACTTTCCAGTGGGCCCTTGAGGGTCTCCCAATGTCTAGGTGTCATACAAATCTTGAGAGCAGTCTGTTTGGAGGCCATTGCCTACAGAGCGGGCCACAGTACCAGAGAAGGGTCAAGTTTTGGGGCATGGAGAACATCAAAATGGCATGTCATGGGTGCAATATGGATCTGAGCAGTAGTAAATCGACATCTCAGACCATGGTTCTGGGGCAGGAGTGGCAAGAGCTACAACATGTCACACCAGGTAATGCCCGCTCTTGGCCTAGGGTGGAACAGATCTGCTCTGGCATCAGCAATCAGGGTGAGCAAAAGTCAGCTTAGCCATGGTCACTTCCCCAATTGAACTCTAGAGGATTATGGCAAGGGGCCGCATGTCCCCCATCTGGCCACCAGGAAGCAGGAGTCTCCCTCCATAGTGATTGTCCCTGCAAGTTTTGTTTACTCTTGCTTCCCTGGGGCCACCATCATGCTTCAAAGCCACCCTGGACAGGAAAGTCCTTGAGACTCTTACTTACAATTAACCATCAAAAAGCAAGTGGGGCTGTGCCTCAAGTGGCAGAGCACTAGCCTTGAGCAAGAAAACTCAGGGATAGAGCCTAGGCCCTGAGTTCACACACACAGACACACACACACACACAGACACACACACACAGACACACACACACACACACACACACACACACTCACGCACGTACCACATGCATGCAAAATCAGAGATTTCGACACTGCTATCTTTGGATATTCTCTACCTTTTCCCCACTAAGCCTGATGGCTGTTGGCCTAGGTGTTTGATGCATCCAACACCACCTGGGATCTTTAATTTTGGGGAACAGGATGGCTAGAAGGTCAATCTTCCCCCATCCCAGCTCCTAGATTTGGTCATGGTCTATCCAGGCCCTTTTTGGCTCCTTTTACAGACTTGCCAAGATGCCTTCAAAGGGCATCACATGCTGGGCAATGGAGGCTCATACCTGTCATCTGAGATACTCAGGAAGCTGAGATCTGGAGGATCATGGTGCCAAGACAGCCTGGGCAGGAAAGTGTGTGAGACTCTTACCCTTGATGAATCATCAGAAAACAAGAAGACTCCCTGTGCTGAAGTGATAGAGTGCCAGCCTGGAGAAAAAGAGCTCAGGGACAGCGCTCAGGGACAACAACAACAAGGAGAGGCATTGCATGTTGGCTTTGGGATTGGCATGGGCCAAATACAATTGGAATTTTCAAGTGCTCCAAGACAAAGCAGTAGCTCCTTTAATACCATGCTCCTCCATCTTGTCTCACACTCTGGACTTGGCCCTGCTTTGGGTCAGCATGGCTTTGGCTTGATGGGAGGGCTCCAAGGAGGAAGATCCCAGAGCAATTGCCCCAGCTCCTTCCCCTGCTCACCCTGCTGCTTTTGCCCTTTGCCATAGACCTTCTTCCTGGAATCTATGCGTGCGTGAGGTCATCACCGCCACCATTGTGGTGAGTGGTGGGTCCAGCCTAACTCGGAGCAGTCAGAGGTGGAAGTCGGTCTGGGACTAGGAGCTTCTACCCTGTATGTGGGCTAAGGACAAGGCTGACCTTTATTTCATACTGAGTATTGAAGTGATAGGGAGACAGTGTAGATGCCACATTGAATCAGGTAATATTGGAGTCTAGAGGACCACTTGTGTGGGGTAGGCTGTGGGGCTCAGGGGACTATTCTTCTTGGTACTCCTCTCTCAGGGCTTCCTCTCCCTCTCTCATCCTTAAATGGTAGAAGAGGAACTTCAACTAAGGGGGTCAAAAAGGGGGCAGGGAAGTATTTCTCTGTGAACCATACTTGTGCTTCATATTCATCCTAGCCTCTACTTCCTATTTATCTGAGGAATGGCCATATGGGTTTGGGAGGGGGGAGAATCATCCTAGCTGAGAATGTGGCTCAGTGGTAGAGTGGTCGCCTAGCATGCCTGACACCCTGGGTTCAATTCCACACAGAAAAAGCTGGAAGGGGAGGTGGAGCTCAACGGGTAGAGTGCCAGCTTTGATCAAAAAGAGCTCAGGGAGAGTAGCCAGGACCTGAGTTCAAGCCCCAGGACTGGAAGAACAAATCTTTGTTGTAGACTTTTCTTCCCGTTGAAAACAATTTATTGTTTGGGATAAGCATAACATGGGTCTCTTCCCTGGCCACCAATGGGCCATTAGATTTCCCTTGAATTTGGGCTGCTTCGCGGCAGCCTCTGCCCTACCTGACCCGAAGTTTTCTCTTCCCATCTCACAGCAGATGGAGGCCTGAGAGAAGGCCACCTGGCCACCCACTTCTGGTGGCTGCCTTGGCTTTTTAGAGTCAGTATTTCACATAGAGAGTCATCAACCACATCAGTCTACAAAGAATGGGAGGGAGCGCTCCTTGCCCAAGTCCACAAGCTCTAGGCTGCTCTGGGTGTGGGTCATCTGCTGTAGAACGTGCTCCGTGGGGGAGTCATCTACGAGGTCGTGAACACCGACCACTACTCTGGCAGTGTCCAAGTTGTCTTAAAGTTGCAACTCTTCAAAACCTTTGTGTTACTCACTCATTTCGCCCACACTGGAGCCTGAGGCATCTGGAGCAGTGGGCGGGGCGGGGGGATCAGTCTGTGCCGGCATCTGGAGTCTGCTGTCCACTCCTTCCCCTGCGAGGAGTAACAGCAACTCCTGCAGCTCTCTCTTCTTCTCCATCTTCTCCTGGGTGAGCCGGCACACACGCTTGGCTTTCTCTTGACACAGCTCATCCAGGACGAACATTTGCTACTTACATGCCACAAGGGAATCTTTGACATTTGTGGATGTGTGCCAACAGCTGGCTGCATCGATTATGGAGCTCATCCGCTGGACTATGGATGTCCACTTCATCATACAAGTCATGGATGAAGCAGATTTTCTTCTCGGACACCCACGTGTCCCAATTCCCATCCTCAAGCCAGCTGTGGTGGCAGTTCATGGGGCGAGGGTGCTTGTGTCTCCAGCTCTGTCTGACACTGAGCTGCCGGGTTGGCCATGCAACTGCACTGGGGTCACTGCTACTGCAGCAGGAGTTTCCCACTGTGGATCTCAGCCTCTGAGAGCGCTTGCAGAGCCACATCCTTGTAGGTCAGGGGCATGTCTCGATCCTCTGCGATGCTCACTTTGTGGAGTCACTTCCTCAACTTTTGCTTCTCCAGGACTCACAACTTCCCCTCCCCAGTGAAAGCCAGGCTCAGCTGGGCCTGCAGGCGCTCCTCCTGTGGTCTGGTCACATCTAGACACTTGGGAGTATCCTGCCACTTTGGGGGCACCATCTGCTCCCCCCAGTTGGTCGGCCCTGCACTTGCTTCAGCTGCTCTAGCAGCTGGGTCTGCCTCTGCAAGTGCTGCTGCAGGGCCTCCTTCTTGGAGTTCAGCTGCTCATTGGAGGCAATGTGATGCTCACAGGTGGCTCTGAGCTCCAGAATGCTGGTGAGCTCCTCCTTCTCATAGCTCACCTTGTGGAGAACATCCCACAGCAGGGCCAGCTCTATCTATGGGTCACACACATGCACATCGTGGGGTCTCAGGGATCTACTGCTAATCCTGGGCCTTCTCATCCAGTCTCCATAGTTGCTCCCGCTGCTCCACATTCTGGAGACCGAGCCTCTGGTTTTCCTGTACCTGGATGTGAAGTTGTTCCGCCAGGTTTTTCAACTCAATCTGCATGCAGTAGGCCTGGGCCTCCTGAGTAGCTTACAGGGGTGAGCCACCAGCACCTGCCCTCTACCCTACTGCTTACCTATATCCTCGGCCCTCCTCTGAGTCCAAGAAAAATATGTCTCACCAGGCTCATTATTTTGACACTCTTGGAGCTTGAACTCAGGTTCTGTGCATGTTCCTGAGCTTATTTTCTCAAGGCTAGCACTCTATCAATTAAGCCACAGTGCCACTTTTGGCTTTTTCTCTTTCTGTAGTACTGAGGAATCGAACCCAGGACTTAGTGCATACTAGGTAAGCACTCTACCACTTAGCCATATTCACAGCCCAAATCCCACTTCTATGAGAGTAGGATTTATTGACATACCTCTTTTGGCATAGAAATAGCTTACTATTTCATATCTTTGCCAAGATTTGGGACCAGCCTATGACTTAGCAATGAGGAATGATTTATTAGTGATAGCCACCAGACCCCAGAGGTCTAGGCTCACATCCTACAGAGGGATAGAGAATATGGAGCCAGAACCTTCGACAACTCCTACAATCTAGGAACTGTGGTCTCCTTGGAGGCAGTGACTGTCTGCTATGTGTCCCGATGGGACACCTGAGCCAGAACATAAGACTTCAGTTATTAAATGGCAGAGAAGGATGCTTTGTTCAAGCTGCTGGCTCAGACTTAGTACCTCTGAGGGCTTTTCCCTGCTTGCCCAGGTTGAGGGGCTGGGCATGGGCAACCTGCTGAATATCCATCATCCATACATCATCATCCATACACAGAAACATGGAGTTATTGCATCCTTTTTGGGGGGAGGGGGCAGTTCTGGGTTTGTACTATGAGCTTAGGCCCTGTCCCTGAGCTCCTTTTGCTCAAGTGTAGCACTCTGCCCTTGAGCCACAGCCCCATTCATGTTTTCCCTTCCTGTGATCTCTTAGAAATAAGAGTGTCACGGACTTTCCTGCCTTGGCTGAATTCAAATTGGCATTCTCTACATTTCAGCCTCCTGAGGAGCTAGGATTACAGGCAAGAGCCCCTAGCTCCTGGGTTTTGTTATTTCTTGTTGTTCTTTTTTGTAATTGTAACAATCTGAAATCTTCACGGTGTCATTCCAATGGTTTGAATCCAAAGTAAACTACCCAGGCCTGGAGTTCAAATGCCAGGACTGCCACCCACAAATGGAAGGAGATTCTGACAAACTCATTCCTATTCATGTGAATGCTAATGGAATGTTATATAAGTAATAAATAAATTTTCAGTTAATTCATGATTCTATTTTAGAATGCCACACAAAAATTATTGGATTTCTTTCTTCCATTCTAGCTTTATGGTATGATTACCCTAATGGAAAGATATTGACTAATTTTTAATTAATGCTTTTCTAACTATTACATGGAGGCATAATTTAATAACTAATAATTGGTTTTATATATATATATATGTGTGTGTGTGTGTGTGTGTGTGTGTGTGTATGTGTGTGTGTGTGTATACAATTTAATATCCTCACATTCCCTGTTTCTTTATGCATGTATATACTATTGGGAACACCTGTGGATTGATCACAGGTACTCAGAACTTCCTGGCAGCTCAGTTTGCCGGAGGCTGGTGTGCTAAGTTTGTTACCCCATTTTTGGATTGGCAATTGTAGGCCGTGAGTTCAAATCCCAGCATGGCCAAAACTTTATTCCTGGAGTCAGAAGCCAATCTTGACACATTTTTTTTCCTTCTCTGTGAAAGTCCTGGGTCTCAGTATGATGTATAATCCATATGCAAATATATCGTATGTGATATGATGTAATAAAAGAAACATATATATGTAATAATACTAAATATATAAGAGTAATAAACAACATGTGCATTATACCTATGTATGTAAATAGATCTTATATATTAATATTACTTTTTCCAGAGCTGGGGCTTCAATTCAAGCCCTGGGAACCAATCTGAATATCTTGTAATCAAGGATGTTGATCATTTCCCCTTCACCCACAGTGCCACAGAGTTATCCAGACCCTGAGTTCAAATACAAGGCTTCCTGAAAAATGGTGCAAATTCCAAACCAGGGCCATATTATTATTATTATTATTATTATTATTATTATTATTAGCCGAGCACAGGGCTTGCACTCCAGTCTTGGCATCTTTGCCACAGCCGACCCTTATATCCCAGGACCCGAGTTCAAATCTTGGGCCTGGGAAAAATATTAAAAGTAGAAGCATAAAACTGAGAAGTTCAAGAAGGTGGTTTTCCTTTATTTTCCTTTGTATTGTGACCTTCCTGAGTGGAAATGACAAGGCCCAGAAAGTGAATATAACCTAGCATTGCTGATGTATGGTGGGCTATTAAGGAAGCCATAGCCAAAACTGGCAACTTAGGTATGGAGGTCGAATCCTGGGATTGCCTCTAATGAATTGCGAGATTCTAAGAAACCCATTCCCATGTAAATCCATACAAATGGAATGTTATAAATGTAACAATTAAATTAGTAGTGCATGATTATATTATAAAATTATACACAACATTTGTACTACATTGACTAATTTTCAATTAGTTCTTTATTATGTATTCAATCATGATACTTTGAAAACGAAGGAATAATTATTTGCCAATAATGGTGAGTAATATGGTATATGCAATTTCAGAGTATACAGACATCTCTCTCTTGTTTTATGCATCTACATCTATCTATCTATCTATCTATCTATCTATCTATCTATCTATCTATCTATCTATCTATCTATCTATCTATCTGTCTGTCTGTCTGTCTGTCTGTCTGTCTGTCTGTCTGTCTGTCTGTCTGTCTGTCTACGAATCTACACATTTATCTGTTTATACATTTGTCACTCCTGGGGCTCAGTTGTAGAGTGCTCGCCTAGTATGTACAAAGCCCTGGATTCCTCACTACCATGTGCACACAGAAATCCAGAAGTTGTGCTGTCGTTCAAGCAGCCAGCACTAGCTTTGAGCATGAAAGCTTAGGGACTGTGTCTAGTCTCTTACTCAAGACCCAGGAATGGTACCGGAAAAAGATGGAATGTTCTGACTGCAACTATATAAGGATAGCACTGCAAATACCTCATCACAGAGCAAGCCTTGAGTCTGGTGCTGACAGCTGCCATCTAACCTGACTTAACCAGAAGTAAACTGCTGCTACCCAGCTCCACAGAACCAGATGCTGCTGGCTTGCTCACCCCTGTCATCCAATATACTTGGAGACTAAGATCTGACAATGGTGGGTTTAAAACCCGCCCTGGCAGAAAGTCTGCGAAACTCTGAGCCATGGCTCAAAGTGGTAGAGCTCTAACCTTGAGCAAACTATCTTAGGACAGTAACCCCAACCTTTCAGTGCAATCCCCGTGTCTGACTCCACCTCCCCCCCCCAAAAAAAAGCCACCCCTCTAAATCATTAGATGTGAACTTTGTGTGGCTTGGGATGTGTTTCTGAAAGAATGATAATACTGATGAAAACACCCTAATTCTAATGACAGTATGTGGGATACAGCTATGTGATGAGTCCTTCAGGAGGTGTTGTGTCCTGAGTCCTTCATAGGATGCATTTTTTCATCTGTTTATTATAAGAGCTCCACAAGTAAGATGATTGTGTAGATGAGAAACTTGAGGCTCAGATATGTCCCCATGTCAGGGCCAAAATTATGTATGTACCTAACTATAGTGAGTTGTCTCCTGCAGATAATTGTTTTGGTTTATTTTTCTCAGTCATTAACCTAGAACTCAGGGCCTAGTCACTGACCATTCCCTGTTGGGCTCATGGCTAGCACCTTACCACGTGGAGCCAAGAACCGCCTTGCAACAGAGTGTTACAGTCTAGGTATCTATAGCTGAGGTCTGTCATCCTTCCTACTCAGGAAGCTTAGATATAATGATCTCTGTTCCAAACTATCCCAGGCACAAAAAGTCACATAAGTCTATTGTCTCCTATTCACCACTTAGAAATTTGAAGTGGAAGCTGTGCGCTGGTGTCTTGCACCTGTCATCCTAGCCACTCAGGAGACTGAGAGCTGAGGATCACAGTCCACAGCCAGGCTGGGAGGAAATTCCTTGAGAGGCTTCTCTCCAGTGAACTACCAAAATCCTGCAGGGGTGCTGTAGCTCAAGTGGTAGGGTGCTTGGCTTTAACTGAAGAGCTCAAGACAGCTCCCAGGCCTAGACTTCAATTCCTCCAACTTTCAAGAAAAGAAAGAAAGAAACTTGAAGTGCAGTGCTGGGACTGTGTCTTATGGGTAGAGTGCTTTGCAGATATGAATACCTGGGTTTGATTCCTTAGTACAACATCACTAGAAAAAAGCCTGAAGTAGCTGTGTGGCTCAAGTGGTAGAGTGCTATACTTGCACAGGAGAAACTCAGGTACAGTGTTCAGGTCCTGAGTTCAAACTCCAGGACAAGTGTATGCACACACACACATGCACACACACACGCGCGCATGCACGCACACACACACACACACACACACACACACACACACACACACACACACACACACAGATACCAGAATTGAAGCTGTGATACCAAATGGTAAAATTTTGAGCTCATGGTCAGCACCCAGGCCCCATGTTCAACCACAAAACCTAGCCACCCAGGGCCCATTTAGGAGAGGTCAAAGGTTTCAAAACCTGATGAGCTTCAACAGCCTTAAATAACAGGAAGCATTGTGATATTAGACATATGCTTGGATTTAGCAAGCTTCCAGAAATCTAGGAAGGCACTGTTGCCAATAATGAATCATTGTATTAGGTTCAGCTCCCTTATTGTCTGCCAGAAGGACCCTTGAATTAATTGTAGTAGGTTATTTCAACACTGGAACGTAGTATAACAAAGACAGGATAAGTAAAGAGAAGTTGGCCTGCCACGGAGGTGGCACAAATGAAGGCTTCCTGTCAAAACAAAGCACTGGGGAGAGTGATAGCTTGGGGTACAAAGAGGACTTTTTCTCCTAGCCTTCAGAGCCTGCCCACACTCCTCCTCACTAATTGTCCTGGATTGAGTTGTTTGTTACACAGCTGTACAGGAGTGAGGCCTTTTGTCTGCCTGTTCCAACAATGAATCAGACTTTCTCCAGCAGCCTGGGGTGTGGAGAAAACCTCTGGCTACTCTGGAATCAGTGAGGAGAGCCCCGGAACATGCACTGTCTTGTAAACACTCTCTGTGCTATGAAATCATTCTATTTAAAGCAAATTTCCTAGCTGGGTCCTTTTCATCATAGGGACTCTGGACATTCACAGATAGAAATGCATGCATACATACAAGGGGAGACATGGAGTTACTTGTGTTGTTTTTTTTTTTTTTTGGCAAGTCCGGGGGTTGTATTATGAGCTTAAGCACTGTCTCTGAGCTCATTTTGATCAAGGGTAGCCCTCTGCCCTTTAGCCACAACCCCATTCATAGCAATCTTTTATTCCTATGATCCCTCAGAAGTAAGAGTGCTGTAAACTTTCCTGTCCCGGCTGAATTCAAACTGGCATTCTCTACCTCTCCGACTCCTGAAGAACTAGGATTATAGGCAGGAACCTCTGACACCTGGCTTTCTTTTCTTCTTGTTCTTTTTTTTTTCATTGTGACAAAATGAAATCTTCAGTGTCATTCTAATGGTTTGCATTTCGAAGTAAACTACCCAGGCCTGGAGTTCAAATGCCAGGACTCCCACCTACACATGGAGGGAGATCAGGAGAAAATCTTTCCTATTCATGTGGATGCTTAATGGAATGTTATAAAAATAACAATTAAATTTTCAGTTAGTTCATGTATATTATTTAATTATATATACAATATTACTACTACTTAAAACATTCCATTCATATGGATATATAAATAAGTAATGGATTATGTCTTCCATTCTAGCACCATGGTATGATTATCCCAATTAAAGAATACTGACTACGTTTATATTAATATTTTAATAAATATTCAACCATGATGCTTCATTAAATGGAGGCATAATTTAATAATAATTCACAATATATATAATTTAATATCCTCACATTGTCTCTCTCTTATATATACTGCAAACTACACATCTATTTATCTATTTATCTAACCATCTATATCTATACCTACATGTACATCTATATCTATATCTATATATATCAGTCACAATTATGGATTGTTCCCAGGTTCTCAGAACTAGCTGGTAGCTCAGTTTGCCAAAGGCTTTTGTTCTACAACTGACCCCTTGATAAGTTTGGCATTGTGGGCTGTGAGTTCAAATTCCAGGCTGGCCAAAATTTTATATGTGGAGTCAGAAGCCAATTTGACACATATTTTTTCCTTCTCTGTGAAAGTCCTGGGTCTTAGTATGACGTATAATCCACATGCAAATATAACCATGTGATAATATGTGATTAATATAATAAATGGTATATATGTAATAAACTAAAATAAAACATAAGGGTAATAAATGTCACATGGCATAACCCCAAGTATGTAAATAGATCTCATATATAAATATTATTTTTATCAGTGCTGGAGCTTGAATTTGGGCCCTGGAAACTGGGCTGAAATTCTTGTCTTCAATGACGGTGAGCTTCCTCTGCCCCACAGTGTCACTGAGTTACCTAGACCCTGAATTCAAATCCCAGGCCTGCCAGAAAAATGATGAAAATTCCAAGCAAGGGCCTTAATTTCTTTTGGCCAGGATTAGGGCTTGAACTCAGCTCGTGACAACTCTGCCTCAGCTTCGATCATCCTAGGCTGGGGTGCAGCCTCTGGACACACAGCCCATCCTGAGATCCCAGGACCCGAGTTCAAATCTTGGGACTGGCAAAATAAAAAAAACTGGAGAAATGCTGGGAAGGTAGCTCAGGTATAGATTGCTTGCCTTGCATGCATAAGACACTGGGTTCGATTCCTCAACACCACATAAGCAGAAAAAAGCAGGAAGTAATGTTATGGCTCAAGTGATAGAGCGATAGCCTTGAGCTGAAGAGTTGGGGGACAGCACCCAGACCCAGAGTTCTGGCCCCAAACCGACAAAAAAGAAAGAAAAAAATAGTGCCGGGAAAAAAAAAAAGGAGAAGAATAAAACTGGGAAGTTCCAGAAGGCGGTTTTACATTGTTTTTTCCTTTACAACCATCCTGGTCTAAATATCAGGGACCATAAAGTGTACATGACCTTGCACTGTTGAACTTTGGTGGGCTATCAGGGAAGCCATAGCCAAAACCAGCAACCTAGGCCCGGCGTGCGAATCCCAGGACTGCCACCTATCACGGCGGAAGATCCTAAGAAACACATTCTGATATACATCCATATGAATGGAATGTTGTAAAGTAAAAATTACATTAGTAGTGTATGATTACATTATAAAATTATACACAATGATTATAGTACATTAACTAATTTACAATTAATACTTTGTTAGGTATTCAACCATAATACTTAAATAAAATAAGGGATAATTTATCAATAATTGGTAGTAATAGCGTATATATAATTAAATAATATACAGACATCTCTGTTTTGTTTTATACAGACATACATACATACATATATACATACATACATATATACATATATATATATGTAACAATCTACATATATATTTCTACACTTGTCATTCCTGGGGCTCAGTAGTAGAGTGCTCGCCTAGTATGTATGAAGCCCTGGGTTTGATTCCACACTATCACATGCACAAAAATAGCCAGAAGTAGTGCTGTTACTCAACCAGTTGGGCACTGGCTTTGAGTATGAAAGCTTAGGGACTGTGTCTAGGCCCTTACTCAAGACCCAGGACTGGCACCAGAAACATGTTAGAATGTTCTAACTGCAAGAATAGAAGTCCAGGATTTCAAATACCTCCTCACAGATCAAGCTGGTAGTCTGAAGCTGATGGCTGCCATCTAAATTGACTTAGCCAGAGGTCAACAGCTGCAACCCAGCATCATGGAACCAGACACTGCTGGCTCACCCCTAGCTGCTCAGAGGGTGAGATCAGACGCTGGTGGGTTGAAAAATCAGCCCTACCAGGAAATCTGCTAGACTCTGAGCTGTGCCTCACAGTGGTAGATCTCTAGCCTTGAGGAAAAGGTCTTAGGAGAGTACCTCCAACCTATGAGAGAAATCTCCTAGGCTGATGGCCCTCCCCACAAAAAAAAACACCCCTCTAAACTGTTAGATATGAACTTGTGCAGTTTGTGACCTGTATCTGAAAGAATGGTGATAAGCACCCTAATTCTAATGACAGTTTGTGGGATACAGCTAGGTGATGAGTCCTTCCTTGGGTGTTGGGTGTTGAGTCCTTCACAGGGTACTGAGTTGTTCATGGGGTATTGTGTGCTGAGTCATTCACAGGGTACTATGTCCTGAGTCCTTCACGAGTTGTATTCTTTCATCCGGTCCTTATAAGATCTACATAAGTAAGATGATTGTGCAGATGAGAAAGTTGAGGCTCAGATATGTCCCCAAGGCAGGGCCAAATTTATGTATATACTGAGCTCTAGTGACTTGTCTCCTGTAGGCAATTGTTTTGGTTTAGTTTTCTATATCATGAACCTTGAACTCAGAGCCTAGGTGTTGACTTTCTTCTTGGGTTCATGGCTAACGTTCTACTATGTGGAGCCAAGGACCCCCTTGCAGCAAAGTGTCACAGCTTAGGTCTCTTTAGCTGAGATCTATCATCCTGCCTGCTCAGGAAGCTGAGGATCTTGGTACCTTTTCCCCTTGGTGGTTGAGTGGCTGTGATGTTGCTTTTGTCTTGATGTAATGATGCCAGAGAGATGTTTGTATCTGGAAATGAGCACATCTCTATCCAAGGACTTTTAAAATACCTTTTAAAAATACTTTTGAAAGTGATTTTAAAATATTCTAATGTAATTTTCAAAAAGTTTGTTAATTTCTGCTCTCGAAATTAAAGTCACTAAATTATGGAGTTAAAAAAATTATCCCTGATCACTGACAAATGCCAGCCTGGGCAGGAAATTCCTTGAGATGGTTATATCCAATAAACCATCAGAAAGCCTAAATGGGTGCTGTAACTCAAGTTGCAGTGCACTAGACTTGAGCTGAAGAGCTCAGAGACAATACCCAGGCCCAGATTGAACTCCTTCAACTTATAAGAAAAGAAAGAAACCTGAAGTGGAGAGCTGGGATTGTTTCTTAGGGGTAGACTGCTATACATGTGTGAAACCCTGGGTTTGATCCACATCCCTAGAAAAAAAGGATGAAGTTGCTGTTACTCAAGTGGTAGAGTGCTGTCCTTGTACAGGAGAAACTCAGGTACAGTGGTTAGGTCCTGAGTTCAAGCACCAGTAATAGTGTATGCACACACACACACAAACACACACACACACACACACACACACACACACACACACACACACACGGAGGCACCATTGCCAATAATGAATCATTTCATTAGGTTCAGCTCCCTAATTATCTGCCAGAAGGACTCTTGAATTAATGTTAGCAGTTTGGTTTAACACTGAAACACAATCTTACAATGACAGGATGAGTGCAGGAACTTGGCCTGCCATGGGAGGTTGTACAAATGAAGGCTTCCTGTCAAAACCGAGCACTGGGCTGGGCACTGGTGGCTCATGCTTCTAATCCTAGCTATTCAGGAGGCTGAGATCTGAGGATCACGGTTCAAAGCCAGTTTGGACAGGAAAGGCTGTCAGACTCCTATCTCCAATAAACCACTAGAAAACCGGAAGTGGCTCTGTAGCTCACGTGGTAGAGCGCTCGCCTTGAGCTGAAGAGTGCAGGGACAGTGCCCAAGCCCAGAGTTCAAGCCCCTTGACCGATCAAAAAACAAAAACAAACAAACAAAAAACAGAGCACTGGGGAGAGAGATAGCTTGTGGTACAAAGAGGCCTTTTTCTCCTGACCTTCACAGCCTGCCCGCACACATCCTCAATAATTGGCTGGGGTGAATTGTTTGTTACACAGCAATACAGGAGTGAGGCTTTTTGTCTGCCTGTTCCAACAATGAGGCAGACTTCCTCCAGCAGCTGGGGTATGGAGAACCCCTCAGGGTACACTGGGAACAGTAAGGGGAGCCCCAGAACATGCACTTTCTTGAAAGTACTCGCTGTGCTATGAAATCATTCTATTCAAAGCAAATTTCCTAGCTGGGTACATTTCTTCATAGACACTCGGATGTTCACTGATACAAATATATGCATATATACACAGACACATGGAGTTACTGGCTCTTTTTTTGTGGCATGTCCTGAGACTTGAACTGTGAGCCTAGACATTTTCACTGAGCTCCTTTTGCTCAAGGAAGCATTTTATTGTGTCTTAAACCATGATTACCCTAGGCTGGGGTGCAGCTTTTACACCCACAGATAATCCAGGGATCCTAAGACCCAAGTTCAACTCCCAGCGCTAGCAAAAATGCAACAAACCAACCAAAATGGAGGAGGAAAAATCAGGAAGTTTTACACAACAGTTTTATCTTTGTTTCCTTAGCACTGTGACCCTCCTGGGTCTCAATGACTCAGCTTGAAAATTGTACGTGAGCTTGCATGGATGAAGGCTGAGTGCTTTCTGTGAAGCCTGAGCCCAACCTAGACACCTAGGCCCTGAGTTCAATCCTGGGAGTTCAATCCTGGGATTGCCACCTACACATGGCTGAAGATCCTAGGAAACTTAATCCTATCTATAGGAACACTACTAGAATGTTTGAAATGTACTAACTGAATTACTAATTAGGTAGTCATTCCAGTTTAAGATTGTATTCAATAAATATAGGTCATTGATTAATACTTTATAAGTCTTCTATAATTGATTAATGGAGGCATAATTTTATACTAAATAATTGGTAGTAATATAATATATAGAAATAAGATATAGACATCACCCTTTATATAGGGTTATACACTAGAGTCTACATAAATGTCTATCTGTCTCTCTCTGTATACATTTATAGATGCATACACATTTGTAAATACACACACACACACACACACACACACACTGCAATCTAAACATCTATCTGTTTTTATATTGGCCATTCCTAGGGCTTGATCTCAGGTCCTCATATTTGCCCGCCAACTTCTCTTGCATTAGACTGGTTTTTATTGCTAACATTTACTCATTCATGAAGTGGGCCTGCTAGGCCCTGAGTGTAAGTCACAAAACTGCCAAAAACTTAAATCCTGGTGGAGAGCCAATTGTCCCACTTGATTTCCTTATCGTTGAAATTTCTGGGACTCAGGAATGATGTAGAATACATAGGCACATCTATGTCTTATGTAATAGGATGCAAAAAATATTATAAGTGTAGTCATACTCACTAAAGTACATAAGAAATAAATAAAACACAAAATAAAATGAATACACTAACCACAATATGCAATAAACATGTGTAGGTAAATATAAATCATTTATTTAAAATATATACGAATATTAATTTTTCGAGTGCTAGGACTTGAATTCAGGCTCTAGGAACAGGCCTGAATTTCATGTCTTCCAGAAGGGTGATCTTCCCCATCCCCCACAGTGCTGCAGATTTACCCAGACCCTGAGTTCAATTCCCAGGCCTGGCAGAAAAAATGGTGTGAATTCCAAGCCAAGGAGCCTGATAATTTTAAAAATATTTTAGTGTATGTATGTATGTATGTATGTATGTGTTTGTGTATGTATGTATGTATGTATTTTTATTTTGTCAGGCACAGGGCTTGAACTCATGTTGTGGCAATTCTGCCTCAGCTTTGATCACTCTAGGCTGGGGTGTAGCCACTGGACCCACAGCCGAACCTAGGTTCCTGGGCCCCAAAGTCTGACAAGAAAAAAAAATAATGCGACACACACACACACACACACACACACACACACAAAACAAACTGGCAACTTACAGATGGCTGCCGGTATTACATTTTTTTTCTTTGCAAGGTGACCATCCTGTCTGAATGACACTGTTGAAAAATGTTGGTAACCTGGCATTGCTGAAGGCTGGCGGGCTACCAAGGAAGCCATAGGCCAACATGGCAACATAGGCCCTGTGTTTGAATCCCAGTCATGACCCCTACCAAAGGCGGGAGATCCTAAGTGTCTCCTTCCTATTCATAGGAATACCGATGGAAGATTATGAATGGCAAGGTTGAATAAGTTGTTTCTGAATACTACTATATAAATAGAGTGATTTTAGGAGGCCAATGGATTTTAATGAATATTTTTGACATATTCAAATAATAGTATTAATTACATGGACGCAATATTTTCAGAACAATGGTTGATTTAATTCATAATTTATTAAGGATGAAAACAATAATATTAATTACATGGAGAGGCAACAGCCCTAGGGGTCTATAGCTGAGGTCTCTCATCCTGCTTTCTCAGGAAGCTGAGATCTGAGGACCTGGGTTCCAAACTATCGCAGACACAAAAGGTCTCATGAGCCTATTATCTCCAATTCATCACTAAGAAACCTGAAGTGGAAGCTAGGTGCTTGTCACTCATGTCTGCCATCCAAGCTATTCAGGAGGATGAGATCTGAGGATCATGGTTCAAAGCCAGCATGGGCAGGAAAGTCCTTGAGACACTTAGCTCCAATGGACCACCAGAAAAGCTGAAGTGCCGTTTGGCTCAAGTGGTATAGCACAAGACTTGAGCTGAAGAGCTCAAGGACAGCACACAGGCCCAGACATCATCTTCTACAACAATAAAAAAAAGACAGAAACAAACAAACAAACCTGAAGTAGAGGGCTGGGAATGTGCCTTAGGGGTATAGTACTTTGCAAATATGAAACCCTGCATTTGATTTCTCAGGACTACAACTCTAAAAAAAGCCTGAAGTGGCTCTGTGGCTCAAGTAGGAGAGGGCTATACTTATACAAGAGAAACTAGGTGCAGTGCTCAGGTCCAGAGTTCAACGTCCAAGAATCGTGTATTTGCCTATGCACCCTCTCCCACGTGTGCGCACACACACACACACTCACACATACACAGACAAGAAGTGATGCTGTTACACAAAATGGTAAAGCACCGGGCTTCAGCACTGAGCTCATGGTCAGCACCCAGGCCCTGTGATCAACCCCAAAACCTAGCCACTCAGGGCCCAACTAGTAGAGGTCAAATGTTTCACAACCTGATGAGGTTCACCAGCCCTAGATGACAGGAAGCTTTGTGATACCAGATATGTGCTTGGATTTCCCAAACTTCCTGAAACCTAGGAGAGGCATCATAGGCCCATCATCACAGGCAATGAAACATTTCATTAGGTTCAGTGCCCTATTTGTCCGCCCGAAGGACTCTTGAATTATATTGAGCACTGTATCTGAACACTGGAATATAGTCTCACAAAAACAGGATAAGTGCACAGGACATGGCCTGTCACAGAAGGTGGCACATATGAAGGCTTCCTGTCAAACCAGAGCACTGGGGAAATAGATAGTTTGGGGTACAAAGAGACCTTTTTCTCCTGAACTTCAGAGCCCACCCACACTCATCCTCACTATCTGACCCGGACAGAGTTGTTTGCTACACAGTTGTACAGGACTGAGGCCTTTTGTCTGCCTGTCCAGACAATGAGAGAGACTTCTTCCAACAGGCCTGGGATGCAGAGAAACCCTCAGGTTACACTGGGAACAGTGAGGGGAGCCCCGGATCATGCACTATCATGAAAACAAGTCTCTGTTGTGAAATCATTTTATTGAATACACATTACCTAGTTTGGTGCCATTCATCATAGCTACTCTGAAACTTCACCTATAGGAATACATCCATACATACCCAAAGACATGGATGTACAGGCTCTTTTTGAGGGGGCAGGTCTTGGGGTGGAACTATGAGCCTAGAACTTGTCACTGAGCTCATTTTGCTCAAGAGTTGCATTAAGCTTGAGTCACAACCCCCCTTCTGGGTTTTTCTGTGATGTCTTAGAAATAAGTGTCATGGACTTTCCTAATCTGGCTGGAATCAAATTCAGATTCTCTACATCTCACCCTCTGAGGAGCTGGGATTACAGTGGGAAGCCACTGGCACCTTCTTTCTTTTCTTCTTCATTTTTAATCTGGACAATCTGACTTCTTAGCAGGGTCATTGCAATGGTTTGAATTTATAAATTAACTACCCAATGTTCTTTAGAACTGCTTTACCTGAGAAGGATTTTCTCTCCTCATCTTCTCCTCTGGGTCACATGTTTGAAGCCAAAAGTGAGAAATGAGTGTCACAGGATTTGGGATCAAATGTCCACAGGACATGACAATTCTGTCACTTAGCATTGAGCTGCAGTGAACTTGTTGTCTCAAGATGAGAAGACCAAAAGCTGGAGCGATCCTCATACTGTCTGCATTACTCCTTTTGTCTATAAAATGATCTAGTAATTATGAGTGTTATGTGTCTACAAACTTAAGTATCTAGAACCCACTAGAAGCATCTTCATGTATCTCTTTTTCTCTAGTGCCTCTCGAGATTTAGACTAAGGGTTTGTGTGGAGGGACTCCTTGGTGTATCCCTGAGGAAAGCCGCTTAAATCCTGTTTGGGAGATCGCCGTTCAAATTCAGCCTGAGCAAGAATTCTGTGAAAATCTTATCTCCAATAAACCACCAGAACACCAGAAGTGGAACAGTGGTCCAGAGGACAGAGTTCCAGCTTTGAGAGAGAAAGTCAAGAAGGAGACACAGGCCAGACCAGGCAGGAAAGCCTGGGAGGCGCGTATGTCGAATTAATGACCAGATGGCTGAAAGTGGAGCTGTGGCAGTGGTAAAGCCTCAGCTTTGGGAAAAACAGCGGAGGAATGCATTGGGCCCTGAGGTTAAGCCCTGGGATGTCCACAATAAAAATTCAAAAAGAGATGGCCAATTTTATGTATCAGTGCCCTACCTACTTATGTCTGTATATTACCTCCCTGAATGCAAACAGACCTTTGCAGTGCTTCTCCTTTTATTTACTGATTTATATTTCAGATATGCTCCTTTCATATACTGCATCATTCTCTTCATTTCAGGCCCATGGCTTTTCTCTTCCAGGGTTCCAGGCCTGTGTCCTTATATGATACACTGACGCTCTCAGGAGCCTTTATTTACATTTTGTTATGAGGCCAATGCAGGAACCATAACAAACTAGGCAGGGAAAAAGAAGACCAGGTTTCATAGAAGTATCCAGTATTCAGAAACTTAAACTTGGGGAGGTAAAATGGCAACATACTTTCCTATAAAAACTACCATTAAGGAAAAGATGAGGGAGCTTGGAATGTGGATTACTGAGAGAGTGCTTGTCTAGCATGCAAGAAGCCCTGGATATGATTCCTCGGTAGCACATACACAGAATAATCCACAATTGGGTCTGTGGCTCAAGTAGAGTGCTCAAGTAGAGTGCTATAGACAGTGCTCAGGCCTTGAGTTCAACCCAAGAACTGGCAAAGAGATATCTAGGTAGAATGGTAGGTAGGTAGATAGATAGATAGACAGATAGAAAGAAAGAAAGAAAGAAAGAAAGAAAGAAAGAAAGAAAGAAAGAAAGAAAGAAAGAAAGAAAGAAAGAAAGAAAGAAAGAAAGAAAGAAAAAAGAAAGAAAGAAAGAAAGAACGAAAGAAAGAAAGAAAGAAAGAAAGAAAGAAAGAAAGAAAGAAAGAAAGAAAGAAAGAAAGAAAGAAAGAAAGAAAGGTAGATAGGTAGATAGATAGATAGATAGATAGATAGATAGATAGATAGATAGATAGATAGATAGATAGATAGATAGGAAGATGATAGATGAATCTGGTCTTGGATTTCAGGAGGAAAGAAGGGAACAATTTCTAGTCATTAGGCCTTCTGCAGTGTGCCAGGACACCAGCATTGCCTTCACACAACCAGAGAGCAAGAAGACTGTCTCTTTCCCACTTCTCAGGCAACCAAGGGCACCAGAGCCAATTGGGCAGAGCCAGGTTCTAACTCAGATGCTTGGAGAAAGAAGAGAAACAACCCTGACTCTAGTTGGTCTGGGGATTTGAATTAATTATGTGGAGAATGAAGGAAGGAGAAAGGACTGGCAGAGGTAGAAGAAGGGCCTTCAAATCTGACAGATGGAGAATCAAAAACCCACTCCCTAAGACCAGAGAGCAGGGTTTTTCTACTCTGTTCCTCCCCTCTCCCCGACTAAACTGGCTCTATTGGTAGCCTAAGATAGCCTGATTCTCCCTTCACTTGTGGGAAGAATGTTAATTAGTCATTGTTTGAAGAGGCTGAGAAAAGCCTGACCCTGGTGTAACTCTAACAAGTGTTTTAGGTTTCCTCCCATTGCTTGCATTGCCTGGAATATATGAAGTGGTTTTGCTGCTCACTTATCTGTTGAATGTGTACATTCTGCCTCCGAATCCTGTAGGCCTGGTCTCTGCACCTAGCCTGGCTTTTGAAAATGTTTTCTGTCCTTCAATTACAGTGTTACACTGAAGTTCTTTTTGATAACGGGGCTAGGGTTTGGAGCCTGAGAACTTCATGTGAACCCAAGATGGGTCAATGTTTCTTTCCTGCTTCTATAGCTCAAGAATTCTAAGAACATTTAGAGTTCAAGTACTTCTCATCACCAAGGGAAACACAGGAAGCTCTTGAACATCTGACCTTTCAGAAGTGGAAGTCAGAGTCTCATAGACTTTCCTGCCCTGGCTGGCTTCACCTTGTGATCCTCAAACCTCAGTCTTCTGAGCTAGGGTGACAGGCCTGAACTACTGGTGCTCTGCTAGGCTCAGAGCTGTAATGACCTTGACAGTACAAGTCAACTGCTATCACAATGCGCTTGGGAAGCATATTAAGCCTTTCAACATTGGACCTTTCAGAACCCTGTAGGACACAAGATTACAATGCTAGAGTCTGAGAGGCTAGGCATATGAATGTGTTACACTTGAACCTTAAGCTCTGACTCCAATTCTGGTATACATCAGTGTTCATTTTCCAAAGAATGATCTCATAGTTAGCAAATAGGAAAAGTACTGGATTAACCCTCACTTTTTTCTCACTTTCTTCCCAATAGTGTGTCTTGAACTCAAGCCTGGGCACTGTCCCTTAGCCCCTCAGGTCAAGACAAACACTCTACCACTTGAGTAACAGCACCACATGGGGTCTTTGGGTGGTTCACTGGAGATAAAAGTCTAACAGGCTTTCCTTGCCAAAGCTGTCTTTGAACTGTGGTCCTCAGCTCTCAGCCTCCTGAGAAGCTAGAGTTCCATATGTGAGACACTGGCATCTAGTCTATTGTATTTGACAGTCCTGAGGCTTTATCTTAGGGCCTAGGTACTGTCTCTGAGCTCCTTTTTCTCAAGGCTAGCCACTTGAGCCACTCCACAGTTTCTACCTTTTTCTGAGTAGGTGGCACTGAGGATTCAAACCCTGGCATTCATGCATGCTATGCAAGCTCTTTACCACTAAGCCACATTTCTAGCTCCATCCTTTCAATTTTATCCCTCACTTGCCTATCCTCAGGAAAAGGTTTCTGACTATAAATCATCCAATAGGAAGAAGTCCAAAGATTGGACAAAGCTCATACTTGGAAGAGACTCTAAACATGTGAAGATTGTGACAAATATATCCATTTACTTATGTATTATGTTTCAACACTTAATAAAATATTAATGAAAAATGAGTCAATGTCCTAAATTGTTGCATAGAATTTTATTATAGGTGTGCAAAATGTAATAAATATTATGTGTATAATATCCTAAATACAATAATCAATCAATTAAAAATAAAAATAAAGCAAAATAAAAATAAGAAAAATTAAAAAAAGAAAATACAAAATCAATAATAAAATCATAATATGAAATTAACATACATAAGTGTATATCATATATTACACATGTATAGAAATAGTTTTTCAATTGCACAGCCTTCATTCAGGCCCTGAATTTCTTTTCCTCAAAGACAGTCAGCTTCGCCTTCACCCATGGTGTAAGAGTTACCTGGATGGTGAGCTCAAATCCTAGCAATGGCAGAAATACTGGCCCCAGTTTCGACAGTGACTTACTTTTTTTAAATGGAAGCAATCATGTTTACTCAGTTCCATACTGAACATTAAAAAAAAGCAGTGTAGAATTTTGTACAGCTATTCAGACATACTTTCCTTACCTCTAAAGTGCTTCTCTGAGAACTATATTGTTTCTCTTTTTTGTACTTTTTTATTGTAAAATGTTTTACAGAGGGGTTACAGTTACAGGAGCAAGGTAAAGAGTACGTTTCCAATTGAGCATTGTTGACTCCTCCTTTATTTTCTCCTTACCATCCCTTGCCTCCCATCTCCACAACTACATCACCCTGCCGAGTTCAGTGACTTAGTTTTTCATTTTTGATTGGCACTGGGTTTGAACTCAAGCTGTGGCAACTTTTCCCTCACATTGCTACAAGTTTACCAAGACCTTGAGTTCAAATCCCAGGCTAGGAAAGAAAACTGGCAGAAATTCCAAACCAGGGAGCTTTATTTTTTTTAATTTACTTAAATAATGTTTTTTCATTCTTCTTTTTTTTTTTTTTACAACCATGGGGCTTGAACTCAGTTCGTTTAAACTCTGCCTCAGCTCGGATCTCCCATAGCTGACCCTGAGGTCCTAGGCCCAGAGTTCTTGCAGGTAGGAAAAAAAAACCTGGAAAGCACAAAAAGTGGCAAGCTGTAGAGGGCTGGGGTTTTATGATTTTTTCTTTAGATGGTAACCATCCTGGGTGTGAATGACATGGCTGCAAGGTGGACCTGCCCTGCCCTTGCTGATGGCTGGTGGGCTATCAGTGAAGCCATAGGCCAACCTGTCACCATATCCCTTGGGTTCAAATCCCAGTCCTGATACCAATGGCAGGATATCACAAGAGACTCATTCCTATGCATAGGAATACTGATTAAAAGAGTAGTTCATGCATCGGTCTTGTCTAAAATTGAACGCAATAATCCTAGAATGCTGATTGGTCTTACTGTTATTAAGCATGAAAAGAATAATATTCCTTCAATGGTGGGTAATAAATACCTAAGAATTGGTAGGAACGTAGTAGTTGTCATTCAATCATAGATTGACGGCTCTGGCACTCTACCAATATATATTTATTTGTATACCACAGTCTGCCTATCCATGTATTGCTGTTTTGGCCAAACGTAGGGGTTGATCTCAGTGCTGGGCAAACACCTGACAGCTTCATTGTCTAGACGCTGCCATGCTGAAACTCACCCACTCATGAATTGGGCCTGCTAGACACCGAGTTCAGATCCTCACACTGCCAGACATGATGGAGAACAAATCTAAAATCTAGATTCTATGTGATAGGATGTAAGCAATGTAATAAATGGTATAGGTGTCATCAGAGGCAATAAAATAAATGGTAAATAAATGAATAAAACAAGAAATAAAATGAATAACCACAACAAACACAATATGGACTGAACATCTGTATGGAAGTATAAATCCCATCATTAAAATGTATATAAGGAATATCTTTTCCAGGCATGAGGCTTGAATTCAGCCTCTCTACGAAGAGGGAATGGCGGGAGATCCTGAGATACTCATTTCTGGAACTAGGAAGAGTCATGGATTGCAATCGACCTCATCCTTGAATGAGTATTTAGTGCATGATGCAAGTAGGAAATGATAGGCAAGACTCATGGGGTATAGATTATTTGTAAAGGAGAGTTGATGAAGTGTGACAATAATAAGCACAGTCATGAAATGGAGGCATCAGGAAAGATCCAAGAATCAGTAGTCAAACAGATTGGATTCCATCACAGGTCACCATCAATCCTACTCTATACACATATATACTTATTTGCATACTACCTTCAGCTTATGAATGGGTGACTATTGTGCTCGCCATTCTCCCCCCAGCGGGGCTCAAACTCTGGTACTGGGAAGGCCTAGCTCCTTCATTGCTAACAGGCTGGTGTGCTCATGTGGAACCATTCACCAATGGTACCTGCTAGGCCTGAGTTCAGATCCCAGCCTTGCCAAAAGATTCATCTTGATGCCAGAAGCCAATCATTGCACCTGTTTCATTTCCTGTGCAAGTACTGGGTCCCAGCTAGGATGGCGAATGCATGGGCCACCCTGTGGTCATGGGAATAAGTTGTTATCCATGTCAGCCCAGTTATACCTGTCATCATATACTCAAGAAAATACGCAATACATTCATGAATAGCATACAAAATAAAGACAATAAGTACACTCAATGCATGATGCAGTCCACACACAGATGTGAATATACATCCCATGTTTCAATGATGCATTGAGGACTATTTTGGCCTCCCTAGGGCTCGATCTCAGTTCTTGGGAACAACCCAGCTCCTTACTGGCTCACAGTATGGTGTGATCACGTGGACCCACTGTGCAGTTGGGCTTCTTAAGCCCCAAGTTCGAGTCCCAGCACTGCCAAAAATTCACCCTGATGTGAGAAGACAGTTGTTGTTCCTGTTTTCCTGTGCTACACAAATTCTGGGTCTCTGCTAGATGGAGAAGGTATAGGCAACTCTATACTCATGGGAATAGGTTGTCATCCAGTTCACCACAATTATATCTGTCAACTTATACTTAAGAACATACACAATACATCAATGAATAAGACACAAAGAGAATGACTACACCAAGCACAAGATGCCACCCACTCATGTTTGGAAATACAGATCCTCTGCTTAATTATGAATTTATGACTATATTGGCCCCCACCAGGGATCAATCCCAGGTCCCGGGAATGGCCTAGCTCCTTAGAGGCTCACAGGCTGGTGTGCTTACCATGACGCATTCACCAATTGGGCCTGCTAGGCCTTGAGTTCAAATTCCAGCACTGCCAAAAGATTCATTCTGATGTGAAAAGTCTAGGGTTGCACATGTTTTCGTGTTCTGTGCATGTGCTGGGTGTCATTGAGGATGGAGAATGCTATATAGGCAATCTATAGCCATGGGAATAGGTTGTCATCCATGTCAGCACAGTTATATCTGTCACCATACTCAATAAAATGCACAATACATCAATGAATAAGACACAAAATAAAAAGAATAACTACACTGAATGCAAGGTGCATACCTGTAGGTAAGGAGAGGTCCTACATTTAAAAAAGGTGGGCTTGCTATTTTGTCCAGTGCTGGGCTTCAAATCAGGCTCTGGACCAGGTCTGACATTCTAGTCTTCAAGGTGAGCTTCCCCTTCCCCCACAGTGCAACAGAGCTACCCACACCTGAGTTCAAGTCTTAGTACTGACAACAGATTCATCCTGATGTCAGAAGCCAGTTGTTGCACACATTTTCCTCTCCTGTGAAAGTCCTGAGTATCAACTAGGAAGGGGAATTCATAGACAACCCTATAACCATGGGAACCTTGTGTCATCCATGTCAGCACAGTTATACCTGTCACCATACTTAGTAAAATACACAATACCTCCATGACGTAGATACAAAATAAGAAGAAGTTCACTAAACACAATATGCTGTTGACACATGTATGTCAATATAGATTGTATGTTTAAATTATGAATTTATGACTATAGTGGACCACCTTGGGGATCAATGTCAGATCCTGGGACTGGCTTAGATCCTTAGTTGCTCACAGGTTGTTGTGTTAACCTTGATTTATTGGCCAATTGGTCCTACTAGGCCCTGAGTTCAGATCCCAGCTCTAACAACAAGTCGATCGTGGAGTAAGAAGCAAAGTGTGAAACTTGTTTTCCTTTTCTCTGAATATCCTGGGTGATCCTGAGAATCCTGACATGGTGGAGAACATTTCTACAAAGCTAGATGCTCTGTGATAGGATGTCATCAATGAAATAAACAGAATGGGTTTCATCATAGTACAATCAATGGTAAATAAATGAATAAAACACAAAATATAAGGAACAACCTCACCAAACATGTATGGACTGAACATCTATAGGTAAGTATAAATCTTATCTTTACAATGTATATAATTAGTATGTTTTCCAAGGCCTGGGCTTGAATTCAGGACTAGTGAACAGGCCTGATTTTCTTATCTTCAAGTAGGGTGATCTTCCCCTTCATCCACATTGCTGCAGATTTACCCACATCCTGAGTTCAAATCCAAAGCCTAGAAGAGTAAACGGCATGAATTGCAAGCCAGGGAACTTTTTTTTTAAATTTTACTTTTCTCAATATGGGGCTTGAACTCAGGTTGTAGCAACTCTGCCTCAGCTTCAATCACCCTAGGCTGGGGTGCAGCCACTAGACCTGTAGCTGCTCCTGGGATCCTAGACCCCCAGGCCTTGCAGGGAAAGCAATGCACAGAAAAAATGTGGTCTTCTTATGTTTTCTTCCTTTGCACGGTGACCCTCATGGATTTGAATGACATTGTTGCAAAGGGTACTTCATCTTGCATTGCTGAAGGCTGCCAGACTATCGGGGAGGCCATAGACCCATGTGGCAACATAGTCCCTGATTTTGAGTCCCTGTCCTGACTCCAACCAATGGCAGGAGATACTAAGAAAATGGTTCCCCATCCACAGGAATAACAATGGAATGTTTTCAATGTCACGGTTGAATGAGTTGACAGTGAATGATGCTCCTATAAAATTAGACAGCATCATTTCAGTAGGCTAATAGACTTTAATATTTATGAAGCATTAAAAGAATATTATTACTTACAGGAACACAATAATTTCAGGACACTGATTTTATTAAGGATGAAAACAGTAATATTAACTACATGGATGCATAATTAAAACCCAGGAATTGGTAGGAATGTGATCTATATAACTGAATAATGTATAGGTATCTCTTACACTCGATTAAAAAAAATACATATATTAACGTACTGCCATCTGCATATCAATGTTATTATTTTGTTAACGACTGGGGATTGATATCAGGTCCTGACAGGTACATCCTGTCAGCTCAATTTGCCCCAGGATGGAGTGCTGACACTCACCCATTCATGAATTGGGCCTTGTAGGCTTGTAGGCCATGAGTTCAGATGCCAGCACTGCCAAAAAATGAATTGTGGTGTAAGAAGCTGATGGTGACATATATTTTCCTTTTCTGTGGAAGTCCTGGGTGTCAGGTATGAAGTTGAATACATATGCAGACATATATCCTATGAAATTAATGTAATAAATGCTTTTTTTGGGGGGGGGGTCTGGTCGTGGGGCCTGCACTCTGGGCCTGGGCGCTGTCCCTCAGCTCTTCAGCTCAAGGCTAGCACTCTACCACTTGAGCCAGAGCGCCACTTCTGCCTTTTTTCTTTTTTCTTATGAGTAATCGAACCCAGGGCCTCATGCATGCAAGACAAGCGTTCTACCACTGAGCTACCTTCCCAGGCCCATGTAATCAATGTTTTATGTGACATAATAGTCAATAAAATAAATGTTCAATGCATGAATAAAACAAAAAATTAAATAACTGAACTGAATGAAATATAGTCAACATATGTATATAAATATAAATCATATATGTAAATTGTACATGAATAGGATGTTTTCTAGTGGTGGGGATCTATTTCAGGCCTAAGGAACAGACTTGAATTTCTTGACTTCAAGGAAACCAGCTTTTCCTTCCCACATAGTGCATCAGAGTTACCAAGACCATGAGTTCCAAAACCAGTCCTGGCAGAAAAATGGCACCTTTATAATATGTGAGACCCAATTCTTAGTTACTTCATTATGCCTCCATTTTATTAATGCTATTGTTTAAATGCTCAATAAAATATTAACTAACATCGATCAGTGTCTATAATATAATTGTGCATAATTTTATACTGGAATCATTCAAGAACTGCTCATTCAATCATGACACACATCACATTCTGTTGGTAATCATATGGATAGGAGTAAGTTTTTTGGATCTCCTGCCACTTGGTGGTGGCAGGACCAGGATTCGAACTGTGGACTACAGCTCCCACAACTTAAACCCAAGGATAGGGAACTCACTTATTTGTCTAAGAACATCAGCAAGACCAATGATTAAGCAGGCACCAGTGGTTTTCAGCAGTCCTCCTTGATACTTACTAGGCTGTGATTGGAGGATCATGGTTGAAGTCATCCTAGGCAGGAAAGTCCTTGACCCCTTTCCAACTTCAGTGACAACAAAGCCAGAAGCGCTGTGGCTCGTTTGGAGGGCCAGTCTTGAACAAAAGTAGTTCACAGACTGTGCCCAGATCCTGAGTTCAAGGCCCAGGACTGGCAACAAACAGACATACACAATAATCTGTGCAGCCATCCAGTTAAAACTGGTCACCCTCTTGTCTCCAACTGAATTGACATTCTTCCCTGGGAAAAGGGCTGGGGAGATAACTTCTTGACTCTGCCCATGCTGCTTGCATCACAGGATTCCGGCCACACCCCCACTCTTTCATGGTTCTTCCTGACCAATGGGATACAAGAATGGTGGCCACGCCTACATTCCATGTTGCCTGGTAGCACCTGGATTCCCACTGTTAGTTTACACCACTACCAGCAGTTGAGGAAGGTGAGGTGTTTGAGTGGTGAGGAAGAGACTCAAGGCCACTTTGGAGTATAGTAGGAAATTGAGAAGCCTGCCCGTGCCCCAGCCGCTTTCCCACTTTCCCAGGTTTCGAGATTTCAAATATCAGGCAATGGCGAGTTGCCAGCCCGATTAAAGCCCCAACCTGATCCCTGGACCTGGTTCTCTACTTTGGGCCCATTTGTCCACAATACCACTGCCATCACTGCTCGCCCCACCTGGATCAGCCTCCAGCAGCTTTTCCCAGCAGCACAGATGACTGGTTGCCTCCAAACACCCCTACCGAGGTCAGACCCCCCCCCCCCCCGGGGGCATCATGACCCCTGCTTGTTTTCTTTCCCTGGCTCTGAGGAGCCAACTTTCTGTCTTGGGCATTTCTGAAACAGAGACTCAATATATGCTCTCGCTGGGCTGGATCAAGGTCCTCCTATCTGTGACAGGTATGCTCCTCCAGGCCTGGTCCTCTGTAGTTGGGATGGTAGACATGTAGCAACATACACAGTCATCAATTTAGATGGACTATCCCCAACTTTTAGTCCACAGCAGCTGATTCTTGACCATAGGTGAAGCTCTGGGTAGGGCCGTAACCATCAGACCTCATTTTCCTCACAGGACAGTTGTTAGGAAACAAGGGATTTATGCAGAAGGATCTCTGGAACATGGCTAGGCACAGAAGGAGCAACCCTCAGATAAGGTTCTCTGCAGTCTGTGAGCAAATGACAAGAAGATACCCGGAAAGGGCTCAGATGGGGCCTTTTATTATTTGGGATTTGGGATTCTGAAAAAAACATGGCTCTCTTTCATCATTACCCTATCCCCATATGGAAGGGGATCCTTCATTCTGTGCAGTTTTGCAGCTGGGGAAACTGAGGCACAGAGAAGCCAGGTGACCTACTTATGACTTCAACTTCACAGGAAGCTCAGCCTGACTTCGCTACCATTCTCCCTAAAACAATGATTGTTATTCAGTACACTTCTGGTGGTAGGAAGTCCACTTCTTGTCAGTCGTGGGGCTTGAACTCTGTGTCTGGGCACTGTTCCCGAGCTCCTCAGCAAAAGGCTAGCCCTCTACCACTTGATCCCGCAGCACCATTTCCGGTTTTCTGGTGGTTCTTTGGATATAAGAGTCTCACAGATGTTCCTGCCGGGGCTGGCTGTGAACTATGATCCTCGTATCTCAGCCTCCTGTGTAGTTAGGATTAGAGTTCTAAGCCACCAGCAACCTTCTTAATTGTAATTGCGACTTTTTTCTCTCCCTCTTTCACAAGAACTGGTTGAATGGGTGCTGGAGGAGGGGGTTCGGTTTCCACATGTGGCTAGAACCCAAGGTGGCCCTCTCATTCTGGAGGTGGGCTGTGGGTCAGGTGCTGTCTTGCTCAGCCTGTTGAAACAGCTCCATGAGATAAGCCCCTCTGTGCCCCGGCTAGACCATGAGAGTTCTTCATTGTCCATCCAGCCTTACTGGACTTATTGTATTGTATTGCTTTAGACATCATTTCTAGCACCTGGCCAAAATTATGATACATAGTTACTGAATAAAAATTTAATGCCATCTTAAGAAAGTCATTTAGGGCTCTGGGAATGTGGCTTCATTGTACGGTGATTGCCTATCATGCATGAAACCCTGGTTTCAATTCCTCAGGAACACATAAAAAGAAAAATTCTGGAAGTGGTGCTGTGCCTCAAGTGGTAGAGTGCTAGCTTTGAGCAAAAACAAAAAAGAAAAAAAACTCAGGAATAATTTCATACCCCTGAATTTAAGCCCCTGGACTGGCAAAACAAAAACAAAACAAAACAAAACAAAAACATTTAGTTAGTAAATGCAAAATAAAGAATCCATACTTGTAATATATAATTGCTCCTTCCATACTGACACTTGACAATAGTCCCTAATTCATGTACTTATATCAGGATACTGTGTTGAAAAAAGTTTTGTTCATTAAGTCACAGCTATTAATGCCAGGAATGTGCTTAGATGTCAGGTGAAGATTAATTCTAGAAATTCAACGATTCCAGGATTTTGTGTCGTCACTGGTAATCACAAAGAGAAGGGTAGTCTAAGTGTGATTTTGAAACCTTTTGGTCAGTTATGGCACCAAAAAGGCAGAGGCTAATTAAGTGTTGTGACAGAAGATAAAGAATAACTGCAGATATAAGGAATAAATGATAGTAACTAAGGTATACCGGAAACTGTTCTAGAGAACCATTTTTGGTTATTAAAGAACTTGTCAACTAGGCTTTTCCTCATTGTCTTTAGCAATCTAAATCTCTTAGGCTAGTTCTTAATCTCTGTGTGATAAATGTATCTCCTTCTATGCTATTCTTTCATAGGTGATCTCCTTTGCTTTCTAAAAATCACAGTCTTTCTATATTTCTCTATGAACATTTCCTGATACTAAATTCACCTATACAGATGTCAGAGGATGCTAATGTAAGGGTCCCATAGCTCATGAGTCATTAATGTAACAAAATGGAAATGGAGGACAAATTTATTGCTATCTCAATTTTTCTGAAAAGCTACAATGTCATCATTTGGTTAAAATTTCCATTCTTTGTCAACACAGTGTCATTCAGTGAACATAAATGCAAATATGAGCCAGGTGCTGGTTGTTTACACCTGTAATCCTAGCCACTCAGGAGGTTGAGACCAGAGGATTGTGGTTCAAAGTCAGCCTGCTCAGGAAAGTCCATGAGACACTAATCTTCAGTTTACCACCAGAAACCCAGAAGTGGTGCTGTAACTAAAGTAGTAGTGCACTCAAGTTGAACTGAAGAGCTGAGGGACAGCGCCCAGGATCAGAGTTCAAGACCTACAACCAACAAAAAAGGTGAAATATGACTTTGTTTCCCCAAAAGGAACAAAAAGATCAATAATCTTCCCAAGCAATACAAATAATTCCAAAATGATTTAGTGCACCTAATTTTGCTGAGTAATGTTATGGTTTATTTGCTGGACATATTCTCTAAAAACAAATCGTTTAACTAGGGATACAGGTGGACCCATTGCAACAATGAGATGTACAAGTCGTAACGTCGAAAAAAGAACTTTACAACTTTGGTGGGGGGGGGGAGGGCCGGGAAGGGGGCGGGAGGTACTACGGGAAGGGATGGGATGGGAACCAAAGAGGAGGAAACAATGCTTGATTAGAAATGTACTTATCTTGCCAATGTAATTGTAACTCCTCTGTACGGTATTCTCACAACAAATAAAAGAAAAAAAATTGTCAAATATTAGCTTTAAAATAAACTTCATCTAATATTTCATGTTTTAATAGAGAAGTCTATACAGCTGATGTCACTTGGCTTTCTTATTATCTTACTTCAAAGCCAACCCAGGCAGGAGGGTCTGTCAAATTCTTATCTGTAATTACACAGCAAAAAAGACAGAAGTGGAGTTTTGGGTCAAGCAGTAGAATATTAGATTTGGGGCCTGGAGGCAAGACAGAAAACTGTTCAGGGACAGCTTCAGGGTCCAAGCCCCTGAACCAACACAAACATAACAAAAAAGCAAATAAAAAAACCCAGATATTTCATTGGGACCCTCCTAAAAGGAGGACTGTTCTGAGAAGAGGCTCCTTTTCCTGATCATACTCACTGGATACATCTGTGGAATCCTTCTTGCTCTGGAGAACTCAGGACTAAATTAAAGGAATTGATAACTGACTCCTGCAACAAGAGAATCATCTCAGGGGTGAAATATACATGGATAAGACACTTTAAAACCTCCATGTCTTTGTTTCTTTGCAGTAGAACTTTTTTTTGTTGAGGGGGGGCGTTCAGTCATGGGCCTGAATTCTGGGCCTGGGCGCTGTCACTCAGCTCTTCAACTCAAGGCTAGTCCTCTAACAATTGAGCTACAGCACCACTTCTGGCTTATTTTTTGCTTATGTGGTGCTGAGAAATAGAACCCGGGCCACATGCATGCAAGGCAAGAGCTCTAACACTGAGCCACCTTCCCAGTCCCTGGAGTAGAACACGTTTAAAACAACATTATTTCCTCTTTTTCTATGATGGCCTTCAAATGACACATTATTTCTTTTTTTAAAAAGTTTATTCTTTATTGTGAAAATAATGTACAGAGTGGTAAAAATTACATGGGCAAGATAATGAGTACATTTCTTATCAAGCTTTGTAGCCTCCTCCTTTGTTTCCCCTTCCCATCCCTTCCCAGCCTTCCCCAACCCCCCCCACCTAATCCTCCCCCCCTTCCGAACGAAAGTTGTAAAGTTCGTTTCCCACATGACAACTCCTACTTCTCATTGTTGCAATGGGTCCACCTGTATCCTTATTTAAACGACTTTTTTCCCCTTTCCCCTCCACAAATTATACCGACATCAATTACAGTGAAAGCAGGATTTATACAGTGGGGGAGAGACATACAAAGCAACAAAGGAATAATCTTCTAAATGCATTAGAAACAAATGCATAAAATAAAAAAAAACATTTAAATACATATCTTATGGTTCATTTTCCTAACATCACATTATCTGACCTTTTCTGCTTGGCTCATACATATACTAGATGCTGCAAATAAGGGAAACCATGGGACCTATATTTCTTTGGGCTTGGCTTACTTCACTTAATATATTTTTTTCCAAGTCTTTCTATTTCCTAACAAATGGGGTAATGTCATTCTTTCTGATGGAGGCATAGAATTCCATTGTGTATATATACCACATTTTCTTGATCCATTCATCTACTGAGGGGCACCTGGGTGGGTTCCATATCTTGGCTATGGTAAATAATGCTGCAATAAACATAGTTGTGCTGGTAGATTTAGTGTGGTCTTGTTTGTAAATATTTGGGTAAATGTTCAAAAGTGGGATTGATGGGTCATAGGGAAGCTCTATGTGGAGTCTTTTGAGGAACCACCATACTGCTTTCCAAAGTGGTTGAACAAGTTTACACTCCCATCTCTCCACATCCCCTCCAGCATCTGTTGTTATTAGAGTTCTTTATTTTTGCCATTCTAACTGGAGTGAGGTGGTATCTCAATGTTGTTTTGATTTGCATTTCTTTTATGGCTAGGGAGGTTGAGCATTTCTTCATGTGTGTATTGGTCATCCTTTCTTCTTCAGAGAAGTTTCTGTTTAAACCTTTGGCCCACTTATTTATAGGGCAGTTGTTTCTTTGAGGATTTGTTGTTGGAGATTTAATTTTTTGAGTTCCAAGTATATTTTAGACATGAGACCCTTGTCCGTTATATGGCTAGTGAAGATCTTCTCTCAATCCGTGGGCTTTCTATTGATGTTGCTAGCTATGTCCTTTGCCATGCAGAAGCTGTGCAACATCTTGCAATCCCATTTGTCCAACCCATCTTTGATTTGTTGTGTTTCCGGGTCTCTATTAAGAATATTTCAGCTTACGCCAAGGAGACTTAGGGTTTCCCCTATTCCATTCTGTAATGTTTTCAAAGTTCCGAGGTCTTTGATCCATTTGGAGTTGATTCTGGTGCAGGGTGATATATAAAGATCTAGCTTTAGTTTTCTACAAGTAGTGAACCAATTTTGCCAGCACCATTTATTGAAGAGGCTTTCTTTCTTCCATTCTATTTTTTTTAGCTCCCTTATCGAAGATTAGATGGCTATAGGTTTGTAGGTTCATTTCTGGGTTTTGAATTCTATTCCTTTGGTCCTGAGGTCTGTTCTTGTGCCAGTACCAAGGTGTTTTGATTAATATGGCTTTATAGTAGAGTTTGAAATTTGGTATTGATATTCCTCCAGCAGCGTTCTTTCCGTTGAGGAGCGTAGTTGCTATTCGGGGTCTTTTATTGTTCCGTATGAATTTTGGGATTGCCTCTTCTATTTCCTTGAAAAATGAGGTTGAAATTTTGATAGGTATCACATTGAATTTGTAGATAGTCTTGGGAAGTATTGCCATTTTCACGATGTTAATCTTTCCAATCCAGGAGCATGGGAGTTTTTCCCATTTTCTAAGTTCTGTTTTGATTTCCTTTTTCAAGTTTTTTAAGTCTTCATCATAGAGGTCCTTCACTTCTTTGGTTAAGTTAATTCCTAGGTATTTTATTTTTCGTGGGGCTATTACAAATGGAGTTGCTTTCCTAATTTCAGCCACACTTTCTCATTGTTGGCATACAGAAAAGCCATTGATTTTTGAGGGCTAATTTTATACCCTGCTACTTTGCCAGTTTTGAATCAGCTTGAGTAATTTTGGAGTGGAGTCTATGGGATTCGTTAAATACAAGATCATGTCATCTGCAAAGAGGGGGAGTTTTATTTCTTCTTTCCTTATTTGGATCTACTTTATGTTTGCATTTTGTCTTATTGCTGTAGCTAGCCATTCTAATACTAGATTCAGGAGAAGTGGAGAGAGTGGACATCCTTGTCTTGTTCCTGACTTAAGAGGAAATGGCTTTCGTTTTTCACCATTAAGTATAATGCTGTCTGTAGGTTTGTCAAATACAGCTTTTATTGTATTGAGGAAAGTTCCATGGATTCCTAATTTTTCCAAAACCTTCATCATAAAGGGGTGCTGGATCTTGTCGAATGCTTTTTCTGCATCTATTGAGATAACCATGTGATTCTTACTCTTGCTCCTGTTGATGTGATGAATAATATTAATTGATTTGCGTATATTGAACCAGCTCTGCATCCCTGAAATAAATCCTGTTTAATCGTTGTGTATGATTTTTTGGGTGAATTGTTGATGTCTATTGGCAAAAATTTTGTTGAGAAGCTTTGCATCAATGTTCATCAAAGAAATGGGTTCACAGTTTTCCTTCTTTGATGAGTCCCTGCCTGGTTTTGGGATGAGGGTTATGATGGCTTCATAGAATGTGTTCAGTAGTGAACTTTCTCTTTCAATTTCATTGAAGATTTGGAGGAGTATTGGTGTGAGCTCTGATATGAAGGAGAAAAAAAATTATAAAAGCTGCAAAAAAAATGAAAAAAAGTTTTTTGATTTTTTCTTGGGAGGGGTGGGAAAAATCCTGTATCTCCCTTGTGTCCATAACCAGCCTCATGTTGGAGTCTCTGGTCTGCTTGTGGTTTTTGACTTTCCTGTGGCTTGGTTGGTTTCTGAAGTTAGTGTGTTTGAACAGGCAGAAAAATGCTCTGCTTAACCCAGGATTTTGTGATCTTCTTCCCAAGCTAGTTCAATGGGAGGAAGATCTGCTTTGAGTGTCACAAAAGAGGGAGATGGCTTTTTCCTGAAGTTTGGAGATACTGTGATGAGGCTAGATTCTGGGTAGAGTTGAGGCCTTGCAGCAAACAGTAGCTTGTCCTGGGGGTTAGTTTGTGAGAAACTCGCAGAGCCTAGCCGGGAGCCACTCTCAGGGTTTCTGTTTACTGAATTTCAATTGATTGTCAAGGCTGCTAAAGGGAGGGGCAACCTCTGGCTCTGATTACCCAGTGAAGAAAGCCATTCCTGGGGCTGGCTCCTGAGCTGGGTGACTTTTCCCTGGGTGGAGCTGAGTCTGGCAGGTCAGTTTAGGGTTCTTGTGACCTGCTAAAATGATTCTAGTTTTGTTCCAATGCCTGAGTTGGAGCTAGCAGCTCCACCGAGCTTTGTCAGTATCCAAGATGGAGATCTTCGGTACTGGGGGGGTGGCCTTCCCTCCTCTGCTCCCTGAGAAGGAGTGAGGACGTTAGGCCTCAACTCATGCCACGCCTTGGTACCTGGGTCGTCTCTGGTCTGCGAATTACAGGATGAAAGTGTCTGCTCCTTGTCAGTTCTTGCTGGTGTTGAGTAGAATCGGCTCGCCCGCCACGTCTGGTTCCTTTTTCCCGGACTCTCTCTGTTTAAGGTATGGTGGGTACAGCTGCTACCACCACAGCTACCGCAGCAGTGGCGTCTCCTGGCAAGTGCTCTGATCTGTCTCCTTGCCTGGATTTTCCCTCTCTGGCTTAACTCTTTGTCCTGTGATGGCACACTTGGTGTGATTCTCTGGCTTAGGACTGTTCACTGGAACTCTAAAACTGCTTTGTATGTGAGAGCTTGTTTAGCCTCCAGCTTCTCCTCCGCCATCTTCCCGGAACTTCCCAGCAAATTATTTCTTTCTGTAATACTCTCAACTAGAAGTTTACAGAAAAGTTATGTATGAGTAAAAACAAACTCGAAAAAGTCAGGGACAGCGTTTCCTTCAAGCCTTCGGATTCTTTTTTTTAAAAAAAAATTTTATTGTAAAGATACTATAAAGAGGGCTACAGTTACATGAGCAAGGTATTAAGAACACTTCCTATTGAGTATTGATACCCCCTCCATTGTTTTCCCCCTACCATCCCATCACTCCTACCTTCCCTGAGGTTATTTTTTTTAAATTGTGGTTAAGTGATTACATAATTTCCCAAATTTCACAGTATTGTGGAATAATGATGCTCATTTAAAGTCACAAGTTCATTCTAATTTTCCTGGAGCAAATTGTCTATCACAGTCTATAACATATAATGATGTACACAATACAACATACATCTGATCAGCAGCATCGGGATATTTAGTAGTGGTTCGACCAGATGAGTGGGAGTTCTTTGTTTCTTAAGTCCTGTTAGTTTTGTCGTATCACCTAACATTTTGGATTTAGTATTCACTTATCAGGGAGACAATATACCGTTTGTCTCTTTACTCTTGGCTTACCTCGCTCAACATGATTCCTTCTAGCTCCATCCATTTCCCTGCAAATGCCATTATTTTGTCATTTCTAATGGTTTCATAATATTCCATTGTTTATAGATACCACAATTTTTGGATCCATTCATCCGTGGTGGGGCATCTGGGTTGTTTCCATATCCTAGCTATTGAGAACAGTGCTGCAATGAACATGGAAGTGCATGTGTCCTTGTATATTTGTTCCTGTTGTTCAGGGTAGATGCCTAGAAGAGGTATGACTGGGTCTTAAGGGAGGTCCAAGTTTAGTTTTCTATGGACCCTCCAGACTGCTTTCCAAAATGGTTGTATAAGTGTACATTCCCACCAGCAGTGTAATAGGGTTCCTCTTTCTCCACATCCCCTCCAGCATTTGTCGTTGGCTGATTTGTAGATGTGAGACATTCTGACTGGGGTAAGGTGGTATCTAAGGCTTGTCTTTATTTGCATTTCCTTCACCACCAGGGATGATGAACATTTCCTCATGTGTTTCTTTGCCATTTTTATTTCTTCATCTGAGACGTCTCTCTTTAGTTCCCTTGCCCATTTAGTAATTGGTTTGTTAGGCTTGGGAGGGATTATTTTCTTGTGTTCCCTGTATATACTGTATGTTAACCCCTTGTCTGATACATTGCTGGTAAATATTTTTCTCCAATTAGTTGATTGTCTTTCTAGCTTGGTTGTGATAGATTTAGCTGTGCAGAAGCTTTTTATTTTAAGGTAGTCCCATTTGTCGAGTCTCTCTCCAATTTGTTATGTCCCTGGGACTCTGTTCAGGAAGTTCCTTCCTGTGCCTATTAGTTCAAGTGTCTCTCCTACTCTGTCCTGCAGTGGTTTCAGAGATTCAGGTTTAATGTTAAGGTCTTTAATCTTTTTTGAGTTGATGTTGGTGCATGGTTATAGGCTGGAGTCCACTTTTAGTTTTCTGCATGTGGCCGCCCAGTTTGCCCAGCACCAATGGTTGAAGAGGCTGTGTTTCTTCCATTGTATGTCTCTGGTTCCTTTGTAAAATGTCAGCTGACTGTAGGCATGTGGATTTATTTCTGGATCTTCTATTCTATTCTATTGGTCTTCGGGTCTGTTTTTGTGCCAGTACCAATGCTGTCTTTGTTATTATGGCTCTATAGTAGATTTTGAAGTGCGGCATGGACATCCCTCCCATGTTGTCTTTATTCCCTAGAATTGTTTTGGCTATTCTATGTATTTTGTGGTTCCATATGAATTTTTGGACTGTTTTCTGTATTTCAGAGATGTACATCATTGGGATTTTCATAGAAATTACATTGAATTTGTATATTAATTTGGGCAGTATTGCCATATTCACAATATTGTCTGCCTATACAAGAGCATGGGAGGTCTTTCCATTTCCTAGTGTCTTCTGTAATTTTTTTCTTTAACTTTTTATAGTTTTCATTAAATAGTTCTTTTACATCTTTGGTTAGGTTAATTCCTAAATATTTTATATTTGGGGAGGTTATTGTGAATGGGATTGCTCTCTTTATTTCCCTCTCTTCTTGTACATTGTCAATGTACACGAAGGCAACTGATTTTTGTGGGTTTATTTTTTATCGTTCTATTTTGCTGAAGAGATTTATGATTTCTAAGAATTTGGGGATGGAGTTTTTGGGATCGTGAAGGTATAGTATCATGTCGTCTGCAAAAAGGGATCGTTTAACTTCTTTCCCTATGCGGATCCCTTTAATGTCTTTTTCTTGCCTTATTGCCCTGGCTAAGGGTTCCAGGACTATATTGAAGAGGCATGGAGACAGTGGGCATCCTTGCCTTGTTCCTGATTTTAGGAGAATTGGTTGTAGCTTTTTCCCATTAAGTATAATATTGGTTATTGGTCTGTCATAAATGGCTTTTATTGTTTTAAGAAATGTTTCTTCTATTCCTATTTTCTCCAGAGCTTTTAGCATGAATGAATGTTGAATTTTATCAAAGGCTTTTTCTGCATCTTTGGCGATAATCATGTGATTCTTGACCTTGGCTCTGTTGATGTGTTGTATTACATTTATTGACTTACCTATGTTAAACCATCCCTGTATTTCTGGGATGAAGCCTACCTGGTCATAGTGTATGATTTTTTTTATATGTTTTTGGATTCTGTTAGCTAGAATCTTGTTAAGGATCTTTGCATCTGTGTTCATCAAGGAAATTGGCCTGAAATTCTCATTTTTGGTTGGGTCTTTGCCTGGTTTGGGGATGAGTGTGATATTGGCTTCATAGAATGAGTTTTGGACAGCTTCCTCCTTCTCTGTTTCTCTGAAGAGCTTGAGGAGTATGGGTATTAGTTCTTCTTTAAAGGTCTTATAGAATATTGCTGTGAATCCATCTGGTCCTGGCCTTTTTTTTTGTTGGAAGACTTATGATAGCTTCCTGTATCTTGTAGGATATTGGCTTATTTAATTGGTTTATTTCTTCTTTGCTCAGTTTGGGCACCTTGTATTTCTCTAAAAATGCATCCATTTCTGCCAGGTATTCTTCCTTTAGAGATTATAACTTTTGAAAGTAGTCCGTTCGGATTGTTTGGATATCTTGGTTACGTGTTGTGATTTTCCCCTGTCATCCCTAATCCTGTTAATGTGTTTCCTCTCTTCTTTTTTAATTAATCTTGCCAACGGTCCATCAATTTTGTTTATTTTTTCAAAGAACCAGCTTTTTTGGTTAATTTTGGCTATAATTTTCTGATTTTGTAATTGGTTAATCTCTGCTCTTAATTTGGTTATCTGGCTCCCTCTAGTAACTTTACGTTCCATTTTTTCTTGTTTTTCTAGCTGTTTTAATTGCAACATGAGATTATTTACTTATTCTGTCTCCATTCTCTTGATGTGGGCACTGAGGGCAATAAATTTGCCCCTCAGCAGTGCTTTTGCTGTGTCCCACAAGTTTCTTTGCGAATTGCTTTCATTTTCATTGAGTTGTAGGAAATGTTTTATTTCTTCTCTGATCTCTTCCATTGCCCGACATTGCTAAGGAGTGTGCTGTTCAGTTTCCATGTATTAGAGAAATTTTTGTGGTATGCTTTGTTATTGAGAACTAGCTTGATTTCACTGTGGTCTGATAGGATACAGGGGATTGTGTCGATCCATTTGTATTTGATTAAGTTCCTTGCATGAACTATGATATGGTCTATTTTGAAGAAAGTTCCATGAGCTGCTGAGAAGAATGTGTACTGTTTTTTTTAGGGTGAAATTCTCAGTAGATGTCAGTTAATTCTGCTTGAAGTATGGCCTCAATTAATTGGGTAGCTTTTTTGCCAATCCTCTGGTTGGTAGACCTGTCCTTTGGTGACAGTGGTGTGTTAAAGTCTTCTAGTATTATCGTATTGGGATCTATTTAATCTGTAAGTTTGAGAGTGTTTGCTTAACATATCTGGGTGCACCAATATTTGGGACATATAAGTTGATGATGGTAATACCTCCTCTTGGATTGTTCCCTGTATTAATATGGAGTGTCCGTCCTTGTCTTTCTGCACTGATTTTAATGAAAAGTTTATTTTGTCAGATATCAGGATAGCTACACCTGCTTTCTTACTGGGGGCATTTGATTGGTAGATCCTATTCCAACCTTTTACTCTGAATTTGTTTGTATGTTTGGCTGAGAGGTGGGTCTCCTGAAGGCAACAGATGGATGGGTCATGTTTTCTGATCCAATCTGCAGTTCTTTTTCTTTTGATTGGCGAATTAAGCCCATTAATATTAAGAGAAAGTATAAAGAGATGCATTGTTGTCCCTGTCATTCCGTTTTCCTGAGTTTTTCTTCTTTCCTTTCCTCCTGTGCTTGCTCAGTTAGATTTTGATTAATGCCTGTCTGGGTGCAGGCCCCAGTTCCTTGTTGCTTTCTTCAGGTTGTGTCCCCACTCTTAGTAGTCTTTGTAATGCTGGCTTAATGTTTATGTATTCATTTAGTTTTTCTTTGCTATTAAAAATTTTCAGTTCTCCATCGAATGTGAATGCTAGCTTTGCCAGATATATCAGTATGGGTTGGCAGTTATTGGCTCTCAGGGCTCATATGGTACTTTCCCAGGCCTTTCTTGCATTCAGTGTTTGTGTGGAGAGATCTGCAGGGATTCTAATTTTTTTCACATTGTTGTATAGCTCCTTCTTCATTTTTGCTGCATGCAAGATTGTTTCCTTATTATTCAGATCTCTCATTTTTACTATAATGTGTCTGGGATCTTGCTTGTTGGGTGTTCTATATGCTTCTGTTATGTAGGTAAGATGTTCTTTTTTGAGGTGGGGAAATTTTTCACCGATTATCTTGTTGAATAGGTGCTGCATTCCCTTGCTCTGAAATTCATCAGCTTCGTCCACTCCAATTATATGAATGTTAAATTTCTTGGCATTATCTTTCTCTTGAATTTCCCTTTGGCTTAATTTGAGTGATTTTTCCATATCTGTCACTTTTTGATCCAGTTGTTGTATTCTGTCTTCTGTATCTGTAACTCTGCATTCCATTTCGTTCACTCTGTTGACCATGGTTTCTATTGTGGTTTGCATGGAGGAAATGGATTCCTTTGTGGATTCGATGTTGGTTCTCAAACTATTGATCTCACCTCTTAATGAGGTATGCACTACCTCTAATTTGGCATTTATCTCACTTCTTACTGAGGTTTGTGCAGCCTCCATTTTTGCATGCATCTCCTGTTTGATATCTTGTATCTCTTTTGATAGCTCATCCTTGTGCTCTTTCAATTTCTGATCTATTTCTTGCTTTATTTCTTGGTCATTGCCTCCAGCAATCCTTGGATGTAGTTTTTGTTTTCCATTCCTGTTTTGCTCCCACTGGGGCTCTCCCCTGTGTGTCTGCTGGCTTTTGAGGATAGCTTACTATCCTGGGTAGTGATAAACCTTGTAATTTTTCTCTGTGATTTTCTCATGGGGGTTCAGTGATTATTGGAGACTAATCTGCAATTTTGTTTTGGTGTGTCTGTCTTTGCTTGGTTGCTGATTCTGTATTGGTAGAGAGAGTCTATGCCTGATCTGGGTTCTGTTGGGGGCATACCTCCAGCTTCTGGTCTGACCTACATAGGATTCTCGGCTTTTTGCTGTAGATCGCTGGAAATTCCTACCTTTGGAAGGGTTGTGCACGCTAGACTGCTTGTGTGCTCCTACGGGTTCTCTTGGCAAGATCGGATGCTCTGGATGCACACTCCCAGATGCTGGAGTCGGCTATGGGCTCCTGATGTTTTTGTTTGTTTGTTTGTTTGTTTTTTGGGGGGCGGTTGTCGGCTTGAAATCTAGGTTTGGGTGCTGTCCTTCAGCTCTTCAGCTCAAGGCTGGCACCCTACCATTTGAGCCACAGCAACACTTCTGACCCTTTCTGCTCATGTGATGCTGAGGAATCAGATCCAGGGCCTCATGGACCCAAGACTCTACTGCTGAGCCACCTTACCAGCCTGAGCTCCTGCCTACTATCAGGTGCTGGTGGCCTGTGTTGCTCAATCCCAGCCTAGAGTATATGGGTCGGGTTTTGGTGGGGTTTGGGCTTCTCTTGTCCTGAGCCTCCAGGTCTTTTGTTGTCACAGGTGTGCTTCCCAAGAGTGCAGTTCCCTGTTTTTCATCCCTCTGCTCAGGCGTATGCTCAGTTGGAAGGAATTGGTTGTATTGTTCAGGCACCAGATCACCAGGCCTGGTTCTGGTCCCCCACCTGGGGCACGCTGGTTAGGCCTGTGCTCCTGTGTATACCACCTAGGTTATGCAGCCTGGGGTACACAGTTTACATTTCTTCTACTGCTGGTTGTCTTGTCCCAGGGGCGCTGTTCCTGGCTTGGGTGTTTAAGCTCCCTTCCAGGGGCGCTCTTGCTCTATCCTGGCCAGCAGAGTGTGCTCCAAGGGCCAGTGGAGCTCTCGAACAAGTTCCCAGTTTTAGCAGGTCCTGTGGTCAGGGTGTTGGGGTAGGGAGTCTGGGTCAGGGTCTGGGGATTCCCTCCAGCTCTGGTCTCCCTTGAGGGATACACTGTCTCCTGTGGAGTATTCACCCTGGAGCTAGTTGTTTTTGTGTGGTGTAGGTTGTCAGTTGCTGTTGCAATTCGAGTTCAGTTGGGGTGGTTGCAGGCTGGGCTGGGCAGTGGTGGCTCTGTGTGATTCTTTTCTGTCTCTGCCTCTGTCAAAGCTGTTGGGTCCACAGTGTCCACGCTCAGGCAGCTTCTGCACGAGTTATGTGCATGCAGCTCCCTGTGCTTTGGGACCCTGGCAGCCCCCGCCAAGTTGTCCCAGTCAGCGGGTCTGACACCAGTACCTCAGGTGGCTTCTGTGCTATCTGCAGACAGTTCCCTTTGTTGTGCTGCCGGTGCTGGTCGGCTTTGGTGGGATGGAACCTCTCTTCTTGGATGGAGAGTGAGGGGTGGGGGTGGGATCTTCGCAGAGACTCCCAGCTGGTAGGTTTCTCTATTTGTGGCAATCAGCAGGTCTGTAAACTGGTACCTCAGGCGGCTTCTGCCCGGGTGATCTGCAGGCAACCCCCAGTGTCTCTGGGACTCCGGCAGCCCCCGCCAGGCTGGCTGGCCACAGCTTGGCCCGCTGCCGTGTGGCCAGTGAGTGTTGGGGGAGGGGTCTTCGCTCTTCTCTGTTCTGAAATTCTTCTTTTCCTCTCTTTCTTTTTTGTTATTTTCCACCTCCTGTTTTTCTCTGAGTGTCCGTCTTTTTGTTGTTGTTGGGGAGATTAAGCGTTGGAACTCGAACTCTCTTCTTGGTTGTGGAGAGCTTTGGTGTTTCCCTATTGCCTTGTCGCAATCTTTGTCCTTTACATATACAGGAAAACACAAGTTAACTTGAACTTTGTCAATCCTCTGTGTTCCATTCCTCTCCTAGGATCAGTTTCCACATCCAGTAACAGTTACTTCTAGGAACAATCGATGGTGCTGTTTGAGGTATAATGAAAGTTTTCTGGTTTCACTGAAATAACACAAGGACACCTTTGGACCTGAGGTAACACATGTTTCAGAGACAACTTAGTAAAGAGAAAATACCATTTATATTGCTTATAAATACATTATCCATGAGTATATTGAGTTCAAACTTTGTAAGTGCTCTGTAAATTAAGGCAAATTTTAAATGGGAAGAAGGTTCTCAGATCATTTTTCTATGAGTGTATGTGCTGCACATTATTTCCCAAGTGTAGATGAGTTAACAGTAAGGGAACAATAGCAATAATAGGAGAAAGACAAGTTCTGTGTTTAAGTATAGGGTTCATTACACTATTGAAGACTCTACAAATAAGACAACATTGAAACAATAAAGCCAATTCCAGTATGTAGATTTATGAGAGTGATATAGGGAAAGCATTACTCCTACGTGGAACACGAGGTATGAGGCCACTCCCTTTCTAAATCACGCTTGTTAATCATGCAAATTTGTAGAAAGTAGAATGGAAGAATAATTCTGTTTAGAATGCAAGTCAGATATAAGAGCATGGACTTAACTGGAAAAAAGAGTCAATCTTGAGAGAGTAGGGATTATACTAGCTATGAACTGGTGGATAAGATCACATTTTTTTCTTTCCTTTACTTATATATTTTTTGTTGGCGGTGATCTTGGCACTTGAACTCTGGTCCTGGGTGCTGTCCCTCTGTTATTCAGCTCAGGTTAGCATCCAGCCTGGGCAGAACAGTCTTTGAGACACTATTTATAATTAACCAGCCAAAAGCTGTATTAAAAGAATGACTCAAGTGATGGAATACCAGTCATAAGCAAGATTGCTGAAAAGAGCTTGAGGCTTTTGCATACATACATACAAACATACACATAAACACAGAGGCAATTATGTACATACACAAATACACAAATGAAGCAATTCTCAGAATATGTAGAAATGTTACGAAAGAATACATAATATGTCCTCAGTAAGACTAGAATCAAGTGATAATTTTATTGTTAGAAAGTCCTCAAGTGAAGTTTCTTCAAAAAAGTTTAAGAATATTACATAGATAGGGACCAGAGATAGTAAGAGAGTCAAGTAATCGTTATGAAAGGGATCGGATCCATGGAGGAATGAATTAGAGATCCCACAGGTGTATCTGAAAATGATCATATCCTCTGTGAAATGTCAGAACATCTTTTAAAATAGTACATGAACTGTCTGAGCAGTCTAGTGGATGATATCACTGTAAAAGTTCAGAATTGCTAGTCTGTATCTAGATTAAATAAAACAAGAAACTATGGCGGGTCAATGTGATACAAGCTTAGAATTCTAGCACTCAGACTGACAGGAGATTAGAAATGGAATTACATAGTGATACCTTCCCTGCACCAGGTAGTATAATTTTGTCTTAATAAAAGAAACCAAACAAGAAAGGAATATGCAGTTGGAAGTTCGGGCTAATTTTGTCATTATGTTTTGAGAAGTCGTTTCCTATTGAAATGCAACTCATATATAATTCTCAGTTGTGCTTTTAAATGCTCTCTTCATTACAGAAAATTCCTAGATGCAAAATGGCTCATGATTCCCATCCCAAATTGGAAAAAGTAAGTAATCTTCATGATGTTAGATTCCAAGGAAAGGATGAAGGATTACAAAAGGTTAAGCCTGGAGATATAGCAAAGTTCGTCTAATGTAGGACTTTATAGATCTTGCTAAATTAGAGTTTAGATTTAAAATATATATTTTGGTTTTGTTTGTAATTTCATATTCTAAAGGATACTACAAAATTCTTTTTAAGTAGAGGGTTTAATTGACAAATTTATACATGTTTCTTGCATTCTATTTGCCTAGAATATACTTTCAAGACAGTTATAATTAGAACTCTGTTAATAGATATTTCAAACAGTTTATGTATAAAATGATAATGTGTATAATGTAGACAGAGTTGCCAACAATGGATGATATTAATTTATAAATTTAGGAAAAGAGCAATTTTTTGAGGCTTTGGTATAACATTGTATGAAGAGAATATTTGTGTGAGTTCTTCTTAATTCTACTTGTATGTAACATAGGAAGCAATTTCCTTAATTACATGTCTCTGTATACAATGAGAAAAATGCTAGGTTTGGGGTTTGTTTTTGTTTTTGTTTTATTAGTTTGTCCTAGGGGTTGAACTCTGGGCCTGGACACTGTCTCTGAGGCTGTTTATGCTCAAGGCTTTTGCCCTACCACTTCAACCTCAGCACCACTGTGTCTGGCTTTTGCTGAGAAGTTTATTGGAGATAAGAATCTAGGGAACCTTCCTGCCTGGGTGGGCTTTGAAATGTAATCTTCTGATATTAGCATTCTGTTTATCTATGATAGTTAAAAAACTATAAATATAAATAATATTTACAAGAATACCAGTGGAGGAAAAATGATGCAACCCAGTTTATTGTGGTGCTTTGTCCAGAACTCGGAGGGCATCACATTAGCAAAGATGTAGTATTTTTTCACAATGAAGATAAGCTATTCGTGATGTTAATTAAGGGAATTTTGAGGTGCACCCTACAAGTTGGAAACTGTTGGTCTAGGATGACTTTATTGCATAAACCTTGGGATTGATGGTCATAGAAATAATAGCTTAATCTGATAAACAATTGCTTACTCTTGAAAAATTAATTATAACTCATGTTTCATAGTTTTATACTATACCAGAATGTGGCTATTTTTCTGTTCACTTCTCTATCTGTAACACCCCATTGGAAAATGCCTCTATTGCACAATTTCATAACATGCAAACAAGTAATGTTTTGAATTTCTTAGGTATGGAATATTCATTATTTCAAAATAAGTAGTTAGTAGTCATAGGAATTTTGAAGAACACATATATTCTGTCCTCTTAACAACTTATTTACTTTTAAACATTCTGGGTTTCCATAGAATTAAAGTGTTTTCTGTTTTAGTATGAGAAAGTACTAAATTTATTCTTTTTTCAAAATATTGGCAAGTATATTGTGAAAATATTGTCTGGTTGGATAACATTCAAGTTGATGGCCCTTTGATTAAAAATGGGTAATTAATTCAAATTAGATGCCAAATAGTACTGATTTTTAAAAAGTTACTACATAAAGAATAATATTTACTATACCAATACAGTGAAATTTTATTTCATGCAGCTTATTTTATAAATTTAATTTTAATGTCAAAGTGATGTGTAGTGGGTTTACAGCAATTGTAAGCTAGTGAATACACAACTTTTCAAACTTGTTACCCCCTCTCTCATTTTTCTCACAGTGTTACTTCACCCCAATACGCCTCACAAATTGTAATGTACATTTCCAACTTATTGTCTTGTGAGTATTGCTATTGCATTGGTTTGCCCTTTGTCCTCTGTCTCTCCATTTTGTGGTTCCTCTTCCCTTCCCTAATTAAGGTAAATGTATGCACAATACACAGGGTACCAAAATCAAATACAGCAGGGGATAAACCATAGAGGAAAATCCCCCCCCAAAATAGAAATCACATTGTACATTACAAACAACAACTGCAAATAAATATCTCTGTTTCCATAGCTTGGAGTTCATTTTGCTCAGCATCCGCTCATATGATCATATACATGCATAACAAAGCCACTGAAAAATAATAGTTTCATGGACAGTATATCAGGAAAAAACATATTAACTGTTTTTATGTTAAAGGTGGAATTAGTATTGGTGAATTCGCGATTCTGATAAAGGAATTTCAAAAAAGTTTAAAAATTTATGACAGGTAAATTTTAATTGTTCAAACTTTCTCACAACTTAGCCTATAAGAAAATTTTAAATTATCTGGGAAAATAGGCTTTCATGTAAAGAAATCCATAGAGACTTAGCTGAGAGGGAACAATGTGGATGAAGATGGCTCTTTTTCACACCAAAGGAACAAACCTCACAAACCTTGCTGTAAATGATGTAGGTTCCCTTGAGAATTGTCCTTAACCAGGAAAAATACTCTTACTGTGTGAAAACAAGGTTGTAGTGGAATTTAAACTCAAAGTTTTTTTAAAAAAATAAGAAATGAAAATTTGTGAATTTCTTTAATTACTAAACAGTAATTTTCTGAAAAAGATAATTTGGTTCAAATTATTTAGGGAGAGAGTGTCCTCCACAATGAAAGAAGGTATTGGGTTTACACTTTTCTGTTTGTAATACTTTCCACAATGTCTTTCCACGTGAAGCAGTGAAACACAGAAAAAAATCTGATAGGATACTTCAAACCAATGATTTCACATTTCTAAGTAGCTCAAAAATATAATATCCTTATTAACATGAGATAGTGAAGACTTCTCTTATTACATAAGCCAAAAACTTTTGGGATCAGAAAAGAATTGAGAAAATTGAAAAGGTATAAAAAACGCGTTCTTAGAAGCCCTAGCTTAGGGTATTGGCTTCTGCAGTGGAGGGAGGCCAAAATTTTTGATATAGATTGTTTTAATGTTTTTGCTACCTAAAGTAATTTTACAGAGTCTATTGGGCTCCATGTATTGCAGAACAAGTGGAAGACATGAAAGTAAATTCCACATCCAAATAAAAGAGTTTTGAAAGAAAAACCATGAAGATATAGCAGTGCTGGAGGCCTTATAGTCCTTCAGCTTTACTAGACCTGAAGCCAAGAAGCTGTGATTAATTGGAAATCAGTCAAGAGCTAAGAGGAGAACAGAGAAGTAAGACATAGAAGTATTGCCTTTGTAACAGACACTGTAATCCAAGGAATGGGTGATTTAACTCTATTCTTCTCCATACATCTTGTTGAGCAAATGCAAGACCATGAGAAAAATAATCTATTGAAGTAATTCTGCAAAGAATAACTTCACTTTTCTCGATATGGTATCTAAGAAGAGTCTTAAGAGAGAAGATTAAAGTAGAGTATCCTTCGTTTTCTTCTAAGCATCTTGTTAGCAAAATATATCTTTGAGGTTAGAAGTGATTGAAGCAAAAAATGGTGGAGTATTTATTTATTTTTGTTTTATTTTTAATATTTAATGCCATAAATTTATTCTAATATACTACTGTTCAAGAACTGGGTTACATTATCAAGTAAAGCTAAACAAACAAATGAAGAGTTCTCTGATGTTCCTCAACCCCAAATGATTCACCTTTGAAACTGGAGGTCTCCTTTCTTAGGTCTGTTCCCTGTCTAAATACTCAGGGGTGGGTGTCAATGCTCTCAAGGTAGAGTATTTATTTTTGAGGGCACTTTAGACACGAGAAGATTTTCAAGGAAAAAGAAAAAAAATTATAGCTAAATATTTGTGATTAAAGGTTCTTGGACTGGTATTTTGGAGACAAAGTTTTGCATTACAGTTTATCCTCATTAACATAGATGTTGAGTTTTCGTGGCAACCAAATGCAAAGGGGAAGTTTAATGGATTCACTTGGAAAAGTAAACAGTATAATAGAAAATAATGGGAAATAAAATTTAGTGAAATATTTTGAACAATTACTTTGCCAGAACAAAGAAGGGAAGATATAATACAAAATCATTTGAGTTTATTAAAAGTATGAAAAAAGAGTAATGAAGACAGATGAGAAGAAACAGCGAGAAATGTTTTCTCTCCAGAGGAGTAATGCGTTCTTGATCTTGTTTCTTCCATTCTATCTTCACAAGCTATCAAGTGTGCCTCATGACTGGAGTGTCCAGTTCAGACAAAGAGCACTCACAGATGAAAATATTTGCAGTAAGTGTAGGTGATTTATAACCTTTGACAATGTACTTAATCTGTTCTAAATTCTCCCCTACCCCAAACTGCCCTCTTTGAACAGCTTTGTTTGCTTTTCCCAAGACTCCCCTTCATTAACTGCTTAAAATTTTGATAGGTCATATTCATACTCTCTAGAGATTGCTGTTTGGTTGTGATTTTTGTGTTTTTTGTTTGTTTTGCTTTTTAACTGAATTTCAAAAGGTTGTGCAAGTATGTTACAATTAAATATGTCCATCTAATTGTCTAATGCTCCAGGATCAGAGTCACTCCTTCAATCATTCTCAACCAACTCCTTCTCCGAGATTTATTTCAGATTTACCACTTCATTTATTACATGTGTATATTGAGTATTCTAGATATACTTACCCCTTGTTCCATTTTTCATTCATTCTGTGTCTTTACTATTATTCCTCTCAGGTTTCAATTTCCTGATAGTCATTCTGTTAAACTGTCTGTTAATATTTTGAAAGGTTTATATACATCCCATGCAGTTTCAATCCCGCATATACATGAACTGATGTCAGCTTATATTTCCATAATTCATTTGCAAGACTGGAGATGTGAAGCACCTAGACATGATTTTATTCTCATCCATTTGGAAGATTAATCTTTAGTCAACAAGAAAGTTTAAAAATGGCTTAGAATTTATTCCTACCAGTTTTTATAAATGGCTTTGTAAAATGGTGTGATTATTTTATTTTACATGGGATAATATTTTATACTACCTATAAGTTTTGGAAAAAGAAGAAAACTAAGATTTACTACTATAGAGGAATATGATAGAAATAGAAGACAGATATTATGTTTGTCACATCTCTGATGAGTACCCATATTGAAGACTTAAAGTCTTCTTACTATGTTAGACAGGGAAAACATAAAACAACACATGATAAGGTAAGTATTAGTGACTTTTTATAATATACCTTCTTATGTGATGAAATTTACTTTATTAGCTAATTTTTGGGTTTGAAATATGGGATGCTGTTCTGTTTAACACATTTCGGGAAGGCACCTACTGAACAACGACAATGGTGTGGAGGGTAATATTTCTACACTTTAATGAATGGTTGAACTTGTTTGGAATTAGTGCTGGGTAAATAAATCAATTCTATTGTAACTTGCCCCCTATATTGAAAAACTTGTAATGTCACTATCATCTACTTGTCAAGTATTATTCTGGTGAATGTGATTTCAAAAAGTTTATTTGAAAAGGAATATACATTCAGGAGATTAAATGTAGGTTATCATTGGTTTGAGAATGACATTTTTATACTAAACAACCAAGTTTTACTGAAGTAACAGTTTTTTGAAGCACTAAGGATCTTCTCAATTAAAGTTTTTCTAAATTATATTTGACCTCTAAGTCAAGACTTCCTAGCTTTGGTAGACCAGTTATGGATCTACCATTCCAGGAAGTATTTTTTGACCTACTTATGCTGGGCTGAAATCTTTCATTAATCATTAGGAAAGGGGTATTAGAAATAATCTTGTGACATTTGTGATATTGTTCACACAAATGGGCTTGTCATCTGTAATTTGAAAGTTTGAATTACAGTACTTTCTCTCATATTTTATTACCTCATCTTTCATTTTAAGTTGACTTGCATTTCATAATAGCTTATTGCTAAATCCTCCAAGGAATTAAGGACCTGAAATATTATAGGAAATGAGAAAATTGAGAGGGGTCTTCAATTACTTTATGTTGGCATGTTGCATGGGCCTAGGTGAGAAGTCTTGCTCTTGTTATCTGATGATGCAGATAATTGGGACCTGGTATCCTAGGACCCGTGGATCCTGCAGAAGAAAAATAGCTTTTAGACATCGTATCAGCAAAATTTTGGTATAATCAGTAAGAATGCTTCAGAAATATGGAGAAAAACAATTTGGGACCAGCGACTTAAAACAATAAACAGAGCAGCATAGTAAAATCCTTTATAGATTAGAGGAAAACAGTACTATTTTTTTACCATGTGAATTCAAAAGACCAAGAACACTTAGAAGGTATCATAAGTTTATACCGAAGACATTGCATTGATACTTTTTATATTCTAATATTCTAATCCTAATTATTTATATTCCAAACTATTTATGGGAATAAATATCAATTTAGTTGTCAAATTATCATCTAATTCTAGTAAGTTTCACTGTGAAATTTAAGATCAGCACATGTAAATAAAAAAATATAAGTATATATAATATAAGAAATTATTTTCCATTGTTCTGTTGTGGTTAAGGTATCAAAGGCAACTCCGTTTTAAAGTATTGTTCCATTATCTCTACTTCAGTTTTTGGTAGAGTTAGATCTAAAGCTTTACCATTTCAAGATTTACAGCCTAGAGGCAAGAGGAAACACTGTGATTAAAACCTTATCAATTTAAGGTCAAATATTGAGGAGAAACATATGAACTTGTCCAGGAGCTATGGAAATATTTGTTAATAGAATGTCAGTAGTGTAAGTTCCTGCCTGGTTGGATTGTAGACAGGCTAGGACATTAGGTAATCATGCATATGAACAATATTTTCACCTTCTTGGCTTTAGCTACTTTTGAAATGTTTTGTATAATAAACAAAGGTATTTTAATAAAATACTTTGAGTATCTTCCTTTAGCTACCAACTCATGGACAAGGTCTAAGTGTCCACTGTAGGCTTCCTGATGAAGAGGAGTATACTCATCCTCATGCCTATTTTTATAAAATACATTCTATTCGTTCTCAACTGTTCATCTCTCTATGATCCCTTGTAACTAAGATTACTTTTGTTCCAGTTAGACAATCTATGCTGTCACGGTAAGATATTCTGATTGGTCTCTTCCTTCATGGAAGGAGGGTAAAGGGTCAGGTAGACATTTGTGCCATTGAGAACTTATTTGGGAAATTTTAAGCTGCAGAAGTTTAGAAGTAGCTTTTAATAAGGCATACTTTGAATACATTAGCTCCACAAAGCTAACTCAGTTGATAAGTAAGTACTTGAAAAGCCATCACCTTTGGACTTAGTTATAAAGGCTTCAAAATATGATCAAATTTAAAATAAAAAAGACAAAATAGTCATTGACAGAAAAATTACAAATGTGAGCAATCCACCCAACACTATATAAGTTTTTTTTCCACTATACACAGAAATTTAGAGAAATAAAATCAATAACATCTTTAGGAACAATAAGGGTTCATTGTTACAAATAGGCAACCAAGGATATATGCCTGTATAAAGATTGCATCATTAACTACTTAAATTTAGAGGATACTACATGCTTCAGCAGCAGGTCTACCCAAATGACAACAATACAGAGATTAACATGGCACTTGCATAAGGATCATATAAAAATTTGTGAAGTATTCCATATTTTTCATTTTTCAGATGCAAGAAATGAAAAACAGTTATTAAAAAGTTGATTATAAAATACAAGTGGAACAACATATATAATTCATAGAATTAAAGGTTAGTTTGACATCAGTGTTTAAATCTTCACCTTAGAAAGGCCTTTACATAGCATAACATTTACAAAACTTGAAATTAGATAATATTGTCATCTTATCCCAAAGAAATAAAATACTATAAAGACCTAGGAAAAAAAGGAATCTGAAACTTTTTCTATATGGAATGCAATTTGAATGGACACATTTATTAATTAACCTATATATTATAAAACAATGCAGAATTCAAAATATTATATCTAGGAGAGAAGGAAATAGATTAAGGACATTATACAAACATAGATATACTTTTTTCAGACAAGCACCAGGAATACCTTTAGTTTCTATACTATTCATTTCCACAGATAAGTTAAAATTATTTCTGATTAAAAAAAATCACAAACTCTGCAGAAAACATTATAGATGTATACAAACAACTCTTGAATACATTTTGACATCAATGTCAGGCAATTCACTTGGAAGAATAACATGGAAATCATGATTTTTTAAAGTAAGATATTGCTGTTGCTTTGCATTGTGAAAATATTTTGTAGGGACATGAAGGATGAACTGGCAGTTTTGAAATTTAAGAAACTTAACCAAACCATTACGACTTTTGTACGGACACAAAGGATGAACTGGCATTTTGAAATTTAAGGAACTTAACCAAACCATTACGATTTAGGAGAACAATTTGTAAAGCCTTTCACAACTTTAAAGAGGTAGTGATACATACTTATCCATTTTGCAATATCAAATGCAGTTTCTTCCAAGTTGTTCTTCAGACCTGGTTTGATATAATGGTTCAACAGAAGTAGATACAGCATATCTTTGCTATTTCTATTCCCAGCAGCAAGATGCAAGGTGATCAAGAGGACTTTAGTTTGGGCATTTGTATCTGCATCATGATGAAGTAAGAAAGAAACCACTCTGGTATTATTCCACATATAAGCACTGTGCAGAGGTGTCCAGCTATTCACAGTTATTGCATGACTATCTGCCTTGAGCTACCAACTCATAGACAATATCTAAGTGTCCACTGTAGGCTTCTCGATGAAGAGGGGTATACTCATCCTCACCCCTAGTATTCATATGAGTGGCCTTTTTGGAAAGTACTCTCCACACTGTAGTAAGCCGATTAATTTCAGCATCCCAAAGAAGAAATTTACTTGGATCCTTCTCTATTTTTGTCTTGTAATTGATACCATTTCTCACTTTTTCATCTTGTTCCTTCTCTTCATCAGAATTTCCTAACCAGAGACTTTGAGTACCAGTGGGAAATGAGGTGTCAATGAATTTCCCGTATAGTTCACGTTGGTTGAACTGGTCAGAAAAATCCGGAGAATTTTCGGTATATGTTTTTTCACCGTGATTTATTTTCTCTTTTTCCATTTTTACTATTCTAAATTATTCTACCTGGAGAGTAGGGATTTATAGAGAACAGAGAAAGATTTTCCTCCTTATTCAAAGGTTCAGACTGAAAATGAGGGCCAGTGGTATCTTCATGTGCAGCTTATTCTAGGAATGAGAAAATAGGAAACAATACCTTCTATGTAAATGATTTGGGAAATACCATGATATAGTGTAAGAGAACTCACTATTCAACATATGAGCTTTAAGAGCTTTCTAATAGATCCATAATTTATTGGTACTCAAATTAGAAAAAAATGTATAATGCAGTAGTAAAATAGAAGTCCTTTGCATAACTACTTAAATTCCTTGTTTTTTTTAAAAGACACTTGTTTTCATCTAAAAAAGTAGGCCTGTTTATTGTCTTTAGGTGATTTTGATGATTGAAGATGCTTAATGAGAAGTCAAAATGTATTAGTAGTCCTTTGCTATCAATTAAATTTCACTATTCTTCTTGGAGAATATAATGATCAAAGCAATAGTTCAGAATCAGCATGCAATAGTTCAGAATCATGCTTCCAGCACAAGTGGATCACCAGTAAGTAATACTCGATACCATTTTCCAAAAAGATTTGTCACAGATACAATCAGCCTGCCTTCTCTAGTTGCTTTCCTAGCCTGGACCCATTCCTTCATTGTATAGGAAAAGTGTGATTCCACTGATTTTAGTCAGATCTGTTACTAGAATTATAAAGGATTTAGATTTTTTTTAAATTAGTTGTGGGGCCTGTACTCTGGGCCTGGACACTGTCTTTGAGCTCTTCAAATCAAGGCAAGTGCTCTACCACTTTAGCCACAGCACCACTTCCAGATTTTTCTGTTTATGTGGTGCTGATTTAGGAAATGGCAGGGCAGAACGTGAAATGATACAACCGAAAATATAAAAGCAAAACAAATTAGGATAATTACGGAGCAATCATATTATCTATCAGAAACATGAAAGAGAGAGAGGAAGAAAGATACAGATGTGCAATGACATATCTAGCCACAAAATCCTTGCTTCTGATCAATTTACAGAACAATTTTTTAAAAAGATGGAAATAGAATTTATGTATTTACTTCAAATTAGTAAACACATTTTTAGTAGCCTACATAAAAGACGTACCTTTGACTAAATTAGAGACAAGAATCTTAATTCTTGGGCTGGGAAGGTGCCTCATGGTATAGTGCTTGTCTTGCAGCTTACTAAAGTGCAGAGACTACTTTCCAAAAATTCCACTCATATGAATACTAGGGATGAGGATGAGTATATCCCTCTTCATAGGGAAGCCTAGAGCGGACACTTAGACATTGTCCATGAGTTGGTAGTCAAGGCACATATTCTTGCAATAACTGTGAATGGCTGGACACCCTGCATAGTGTTTATGTGTGGAACATATTGCAACAGCACACACACACACACATATATACACACATATACACACACATCATCAGATTTCTTCTTAAGTATTTTTCGTGTATGTTCTTAAGAAGAAATTTACATTACTAACTTGAATTTCTGACAGGACAATATCATCATTGTACATCTTGCTTCTATGCTCTCAGTTTTAGATTACTATCTAAGTATGTGCATTAGATTAGTACAGGAAATAGTAGGATCCACACTGGTGGCTCATGTCTTTAATCCTAGCTAATCAGAAAGACGAAATCTGATGATTGTGGTTTGAAATCAGACCAAGAAAAAAAAGCCTATTAGATTTTTATTTGAAAGTAACCAGCAAAAGCTAGAAATGGAGCTGTGGTACAAGCAGTAAAATGCTAGCCTTGAGAAAACTAAAACAAAAAATAACAATTCTTGGAGAGAGCCAGGTCCTGAGTTCAAGCTCTAGTATTAGCAACAAACTAATTAATTAATTAACTAAAAATAAATTAAGTGGTCACATGTGCAGTGGAAGGTAAAATGTAACAACCATGGTGACTGGCTTATATATTATTTTGTAATAAGGCAAATTATCATTTGTCCTAATCAGTAACATTTTATTTGAACTTTTTGGTAGAATAAACCTTGAATTTGGCATGCATGTAAATGTGTGTGTGTGCATGTGCACACCTGTGTGTATGTGTATATGTGTGCTTTTTACTGTTGCAATGTTGCTTGCCAATGTGGACAGGGTGAGGCTGAAAAGAGCTGTTTTGTTATGTTTTTATTTATCAGTGTTCCTTTCTGTCATTTCAGTTGAGCCACCCTTCTGTACATTTTATTTGTCAAATGATAACAATATCATTATCAAAGCATTTACACCATTAAGTTAGATAAAAGAGATCACTTTCAGCTCTTAGTATATGTTAGGTAAGAAGATACACATATAATTAGGTAGTAAGTTATTGCTGTAAGATGACTGTCAGTACAAAATATGTATTTGACCTCTTAATTTGGTTATAATTTTGAGATATACTCATGGAGTGATTTTGAGTGACTTGACCAAACAGGTATTACTTTCTGGTTATTCCTGTGAAACACAAGGTGGATAAACTCCTTACGGATTTCTGTTGAAAATAACGTTTTTTGTAAGATCGTATCTATTCCCACTAATATAATAAACCCCGTATTTTTTAGATTTGATTATCCCATCATATTCGCTGAAAATCAATTTTGTGGATATGCTTGTTACCACTAACATAATAAACCCCGTATTTTTTAGATTTGATTATCCCATCATATTGGCTGAAAATCAATTTTGTGGATATGCTTGTTAGATACACATTTCAAAAATTAAGAAACAAAAAGCATGTGTCAAGTGGCGCTGTAGCTCAAGTGGTAGGGCGCTTGCCTTGAGCTGAAGAGCCCCGGGAGAGCGCCCAGGCCTAGAGTTCAAGCCCCGCGACCGATAAAAAAAAAAAAGCACGTGTCATCTCCAGATTGTGGATGCACTTGAAGTTGTTTTGTACATACAAAGATTTCTTCATTAATTGTTCTTTTGTGGGAGTAATTTTCACAAATTTAACAAATAAGGCTTTTTGAATATCTTTTCGAATATAAATAACATCTCAGAATGAGTCTTGCAATTTCTGAAAACCCTTTGAATATTTTAGTATTATTTCAGTTCATGACTATAGAGCTAAAGACATTTCTGCAATAAACATTGTTAAAATCTGAAAAAGTAAGTGGGTATATAGGCTTTTTATGCATCATTTTATGAACAGCCAGTTTTTATTAAACTGAAAGGAATAGAATAAAAGAATGTAAGTGAATTGGGTAAGCTAATTATTAGTATAACTTTGTTTTCTATTAGCATAGTCCTTTGAATGTAGCTGATGCCGTTAAATTATGTCCTTTGTGTCAATGTGCTTCAGTTATTTTTAGAATGTTTGTAGTTATAAGAGTGAATTTGTAATATAAATAAAGGTCTTTGAAAATGATTTGGATTAATCTTGTGTTTTGTGTCCTACTCCCATGAAAATGAGTTATTTTCAAGTGTTAATAGTTTATGACTGAATCTTCAGTATCATAAGAAATTTTGAAAAGATGTAGTAGTATTGATGTCATTTTTTGGAGGTGGGTCTGGTAGTGGGGCCTGAACTCTGGGCCGAGGCGCTGTCCCTCAGCTCTTCAGCTCAAGGGTAGAGCTTTACAACTTAAGCCACAGCACCATTTGCAGGTTTTTTCTTTTTGTTTATGTGGTGCTGAGGAATCGAACCCAGGGCCTCATGCATGCAAGGCAAGCACTCTACCACTGAGCCCCTTCCCAGCCCTTTATGTCTTTTTAAACAAATTGTATTCACGAGTTGGAGAATCCTTAATTTATGCTTAGTTCTTGGTGTCTATGATTTTTAACCTCTCCTTCCTAACATTAATGATAGGTCAGACAGCATTTTGGGTATATGAAAGGTAACATATTTTTCTGAGGTCAAAGGTGATTTTTATGTGTCTTGCTTTAATGGCATTTTAAAGTAGTACTTTTCTCTCAAAATATTGGGTATAAAAAGAAATCAAAATACTTCTAATGGTAAACAAATTAGGTGAGCTACAATGTGGAAATGATTGGTCCATAAGACCTGCAGTGTGTTTCCATAAGGAATTGGGGAGGTCATTCTTTCAGTAAGACTTTGTTAAACAGTGATAGGGTCCCCAGGCAGTGCAGTGTTGAGTGAAGGGATACAATATGATTTCTACTATTTTGATCTAGAAATCAAGAATGTTATACTTTAGTAGTTCCTTTCACCAGAGAGGTATGCATTGCTTATGAATTTTGAGTTTTCATATTACCATTACCTATTTTCTAACAAAGATAAAGTGAAATGTTATGAGTGTACACAATAATTCTGAGAATTTCTCCTAGAATTTGTAGACTAAGTGCTGGTATTTTACTCATAAAATAGAATGAGGTTAATTGATACAGTGGGAGATGGATCTCAGGATAACACTTACCATGTGTGCAATGTTGTACTAGGAATTACAACTCTGAAGACTTCAGTATCATCATCTGAGAATTAATAATGTAAATAGTTCCACTTTATGGAATTATTGTGAGGATTAAATTAGATACCATAGTTAAAGTACGTGGAAAAACAATCAATTACACTTGGCACATTCTACCTGTTATTTTATCATTTGATGAATTCTAAGATTTTTACCGTGATTCTATATTGTGTCTCTTTATGATGTGCAATGTGATGTATTGATATTCATTGCATTGATCTTTTTTCTGTCACTATGAGGAAAATATCTGCAAAGAAAATTTCTTTTTTTTTTCTTTTTGTGTCTGGTCGTGGGCCTGAACTCTGGGCCGGGGCGCTGTCCCTCAGCTCTTCAGCTCAAGGCTAGCGCTCTACCACTTGAGCCACAGAGGCACTTCTGGCTTTTTTTTCTGCTTATGTGGGGCTGAGGAATTGAACCCAGAGCCTCATATATGCAAGGCAAGTGCTCCACCACTGAGCCACCTTCCCAGCTCTGCAAAGAAAATTTCTGAGGAGGAAACTATTATATTGACTCATGGTTTAAGAGAATGCAGTTTAAGATATCTCCATTGCTTTTAAATATATTTTTATTATCTTAACTAGTTGTACAAGGAATTTCCATTCAATAAATCATTTTTTAAGTATACTGGATCTTTATATAACTTTTCCCTACCCTTCCAAACCTCACCCCACCTTCATTTTTATTAGTTTCATACTATCTGCATTGAATATACTGTCTTCACTCTCTTCCTCCATAACTCTCTTTATTCTTTCCCTTTGATTTCCCCTATCTTCCAAGTGATAATTTCCTGGTATTCATTTTGTTGGATTAAAAGTTCAATTGTATAAAAAATTACACCTTTTAAATACTCCTCTGCAAATAGCATGTTTTGGTTAATGTTGTTGTGTAAACTTGTATAAAGCTCTAGCTTCCAAATATGAGACAGAACATGGGTCCTTTGTGTGTCTGGTTCTGACCTAGTTTACTTAACATATTTTTAGATCTATTACTTTGCAAATAATGTAACAATCTTCATAATTGATAGGTGCAATCCAATTGTATATATATGACACACATTCTCCAACCATCCTTCTGTTCCCATAACTTGGCTATGGTGAATAGTGCAGTAGTGAATATGGTTGTGAAAGTGTTTTTACTGTAACCTTTTCAAGAATTCATCACTATCTTTCTGGGAGCAATCCTCTAACCTGTTTTCCAGAATAAGCACATCCTTCCCTTCATCTCCATCACAACTTATTGCAAGTTCTCAAAAACACACTACCCCATACAGGTCTCAATAAGCTAAAACCACACTGTGCCCATATACTTTCAATACCTTTTAAATAATTGTACATATAATTTAGTGAGAACCTTCTATGTACTTTACTAATGTGGGAATGAGGGACATAACAACAGAGTAAAAGTAAGAAATATGCAATTTAATTAGCTATTATCATATTTAAAGTCTTGTTAAGCTCTAACTAATAGCCTCACTTACTATTATTTTAATCTTTATTTGATTATGTCCTAAATTATAACAGGTGAGTTAAATACAAAGGCAAAAAGTGTGGTTTGATTTTGACATTCATGTGTGAGGATGCACAATATAGGCAAATAGATGGATTGGAATTAATAGCAATTATCCATTTTGGTAAAGTAGAGATGATTTTCTCAAACTGATTCTCACAATTCATATTCCATTCAACAAAAAGAAACGTGTAACGATTCCCTTTGTTTTGCACTTTATTAACTTTTGTTTCCATTTTAATTTATAATGAAGGATGATTTCATAAATCTACTGTAGATACTGTAGATACAAAAATATGTTAAAATATTTCTATCCGAATGCATTGATACATACATACACATATACATTACACAGGTTACAATGATAATTTATAACTTCTGTAACTGTACAATTTACTAAATTATTAAAAACATCGATGGCTCATGCCTGGAATCCTGGTTACTCGGGAGGCTTTGATCTGACGATCATGTTTTGAAGCCATTCTGGGCGGAAAGTCCATGAGCCTCTTATCTCCAAATAACCAACAGAAAATCAGAATTGGAACTGTGGCTCAAAGTAGTAGAGTGGTAGCCTTGAGAGAAAAAGCTTAGGACATCACCCAGGCTCTTAATTTAAGAACTACAATCTACCAAAGAAAATCTATTTAATTTACACCTGTGTAAGTAGAGTATTTCCATCACCCAAATGCACATTCATGCTCATTTGCAAGGTAACTCTGCTTTGTCTGAAGTACCAATAAATATTATAACTTAAGTAGAAAGCATTGGAACGTGGGTTCATTCTATCTCTCTCATGGATTTTTCTCCACTCTAATATTCATGTGTTACAATTATTCCAAGTATTTAAAATCATAGCTTTTTTTCTTTAATACCCCTAATATAAGAGTTTGAATTCAGTGTCTTGTGCTCCCTAAATGGGTGTTCTTACCACTTTGTCATGTGCCCAGCCCTAAATTATCCTGATTATTTTTGAGATAGAAACTGGCTTCCTACTTGTGTATGATCTTGGCCTCAGTCCACTTCATGTTATTCATCCTGGAATTCAGAAAAACAGGTGCATGGCATTGTGTACAGATCTTTCTGTCCAGTCTGGGCTTTAGCCACTGTCCTCACAACAGTGAACTCCCATGTAGTCAGGATTTTCATAAGCTTTTCATAGCTGATTATTTTTAACTCTTTGCATTTCCTGCAGGTTCTTGAGTACTGAATTAATTTGTGTTTTCTTGGGTTGTTTTGTTTCATTTGAATTTATGTGTTGAGTTCCTCACTTTTCCTTTTGTTTCTTTCCCTCAAGTTCTTATCTAAAGTGTTGGGAAACCGATTCTTCTTTCTCAAGATAGTCAGGGTGAACATTATTTATTTCAAAGCAATTTCAGTACATTTAAACACCTTCATATCTATGAATGGTATACAAATGCTAAGCGCTGAGAAGGGTGTTTTTATTTTCACTGCAGCCTTTGGCATACACTGACAGATTATGAAATATATGAAGATAATAAAACTATAGATGCATGCCAGGAGGAGAAAAACCTATAATTAATTGTTTGACAGAGGATTCCCTTCTAGTGAAAGAAATATATTGCTTGATGCAGGATTTCATAAAATCATATTGGTAGGAAGAACCTAAAAAATCATCTAATAATACAGACTTAAGTGTGATGAATTGACTTCCTCAATAATTTACTTTTGGGTCAAATAAAAGCAGGCTTCCAAAAAGAGAGTAGATTTTAGAGAAACATGATGAATTTTATGTAAATAGGTCCTTAGCTGGTTTTGTTAATTTGCGAAGTAATACAGGGGAATAAATTACAGCAAGGAAAAAAATTAAAGAATGTCACATGGAAATACACATTTGTGTCTGCGTGCATGCACGAGTGAATGTGCACACGCACATGTGAATATGCTCATGCACGCATTCATCATTCTTGAGGCTTGATAGTATCTGGGAACTATTCCTAAACTTCTGTGCCCAAGGATAGTGGTCTACCACTTCAGCCACTGCAACACTTAAGGGTTGTTTTTTAGATAATTGCTTGTATTTTCATGATTGGACAGGCTTTGAACCGTGGTCTTCAGATCTCAGACTTCTGAGTAGCTAGCTAAAATTATTCAGCCTCTGAGTAGCTAGTTAAAATTCTGCCTGACCTCTATGCTTCACTGCTCTTTTATTCTTTTCTTGAGGTATTCACAATCCTAAGTCATATATGTCTAGTTGCTTTAAAAAAATACTCTTACTGCTTGGCATCAGGGGCTCCCATGTGTACTCTTAACTACATAGGAGGCTTTAGAACAGAACCCAAGCCGAAAGTTTAGTGAAGTTACTTCTCAGTCTGTAGCTGGGTGCATTGGATCATTTCCACCATCCTGCACAATCTAGAGCCTAAGTTTGGAAAGACTGCGGATCCAGACCAGTCAAGGTAGCAAGCTAGACAAGTTGGTGTGCAACTCTGATGCCATTGATGAAGGGATGGTTAAAAGGGCAGATCAGGTGCATGTTCTTTTGTAAAGCGAACCCCTCTCCTAAAATTAACCACAGATAAGACGCCAGCCTAGCAAGAACAATATACCCCAAGTTGAAATCCCCATAATTTCCCACAACCAAAATAAGAATATACAATAACCCCCAAAAACTTAGTAAAATCAGTTCTTTGCTCTAATATCAGCTTTATCTGATTATCATATGATGTGACAGAATAGTTTCTTCATTAAACTTATGATAATTTAAAAAGACATAGAACATTCTTTCTCATTTAATAAGTGCAAACGAATGGCAAATTGCCTCATTTCTTACATATTGGACTAGCACTATAAATTCATCTTATGATTATTATTAATAGTAACATATTCTGATTTATTGCTTTACATTGTAACAGTTTTTAAACTTTTTGCTTCTCTGCTGAAGTTGAAATATTTAAATAGTATCATTAAAGTGTATTCCTTGGGTACTTAGGGCAGTTTTTTTTACAAAATTTTCAACCAATGGCTTCTAAGAATTCTTAATTGGTATATTGTTTGGTTTATTTTTAATTTAAATTTAATTTATTGTAATAAAAATTACACAGGGGTTACAGTTACATAAATACGGTAATGAGTACATTTCTTAAGGAAGGAACATTGTTATCTCTTCCATTGATTTTTTTGTACACGCAAAACAAGAACTACTGATGCTTTTGCTGTTGCTATTGATCAATGGGTACTTGTGCTTTCTTTGTTTATGGATTTTTTTATTATAAAATTGATATACAGAGGGTTTACATTAATTAAGTCAACTAAAGAGTACACTTCACTTTATTTTCTAAATTTCAAATTTGAACTTAAATGTTTTCTTTTGTTTCTTTAGGGTAATTCTTTTTGCAGAGTTGTAGGATTATTTAATTTAATTTTGCATGATTTTTACACATATAAATTATTCGGATACATATATTTTGCTTTTAAAATATTTAACATGTGACTATTTAAAAATTATTTTCTTAATTTTTATATGGCTAGTAGTTTTAAATAAATTTATTTTCTTATAGTTATGAATATATTTGTCCAGGTAGCAAATATTTACTGTATTTTCAAGAAGCACATACTTTATTAAGAAAGGCTTCATTACCTGGTCACATTTTGGAAATATTTGTACTTGAATTAAAAAAAAAATTGAGCTCAGCATGGTGATTTGTGGCATCCATTTTCTAGCTATTGTGGGAAGTGTGAATAGGTTTGTAAGTCAAGAGTGACAGAAACTACAAGACCTTATTATAAAACTATTCAGAGTGAAATGATTATAGATAAGCCATCCATAGCGTTATATAGAGCACCTCGCTATCATATTCTAAATCTTGAGTTAAAACACCAGTAACATCAATCTTTTGTCAAAGTAAAAGGACACATGTTTCAAAATATTTATTGTTTAAAACTTATTTGCAAAGATTCTCATGTCTTCTATTAATTTCAATTTACTTAATCTAGTAAAATCCAAGTATATTGTGACTATTTTATTTCTACTAAACTTTTAAATAGTACGAGCAATATAATGATTTCATATATTAACACACCTTTACTATTTGTGATACTTTCCTCTGTTTAATATGATAATATCAACATTCAAAATGTGTGTATGTGGTGTGTGTATGTGCATGTTAATGTGGTTTCTGTGTGTGTGTGCTTTGTGTGTACTTTGTAATGCTTGCAAGATCACACCATTGCCTCACATATGCTAGGCCAATGTTTGACCACTGAGCTATACTGTCTAGTTATAATCCAAATAATGTTTTAAATCATGACTTTTAAACTTTCATTCCTAGTATGCTTTTTCAAAATTATATATGATAAAATGTGATCCATAGTCTATCCACGCAAGCAAATTTTATTGTTATTTTGAATATTTCCACTGCCTTTCCACTTCCAAAGTCTTGTGTTTGTTATTGATAAAGGTTTTACTTTGCTTCTTTTCTCTTTTATTTCTTTTGCCCTTTGGAGATTACCTGTTCTTTCTCTTATGTCTTTGGGAATTATCATATTCTTATTACAATTTCTTTACACTGTAACAGGTATATACAATGCTTTATTTTCTATTTTATTTTTTCCCATTTTCAATGTCTTTTATTCCAAACTATTAGATGGGTAAAAAGAAACTTGACTCAGGACACTTTATTTTTCTCCTTCTCTTCTCTGAAGTCTTTCTGTTTTTTGAAACATAAGAGCAATGATATATAGCTCCTATGTGGTCCATTATTCTTTCCACTCTCATTCTCCTCTGTTGTACAGCTCAACTTTTTATCATTCAGCTTTATTATGCTACAGCGTTATCTAAATCTTAACTCATTCTTAAATTAATTTTAGTTGTTTCAAGTATTCTCTAAAGACATATCTCTATATATAATATCTGAGGTCTTGTGTTTTCACAAGTTACAAAATATGAGTGACTATCAAATATCTAGATATCTCTGCAGAATATTGGTTCCCCTGCTCAATATAATCGTATGTAAATTCAAGGAATACAGGTCAGTCAGAACAACCTTATAAAATGGTGTAGCTTGAGCTTTCATACTAGCTTTGAATCTTATTAGCATGTTTAGTAGTGAAGGAAACATAGTTCTACAATAAAAGCAGACACATAGAAGAATGTAACAGATTTGTCAAAAATAAATTCTTAGTTTTATGGTGAATAGATTTTGAAAAGTATCCCATGACTTTATGAAATAAAAATAGAATCTTAAATTGGTGTATTGGCACTATTTTCTCTCGAGATTTAAAGAATGATCTTAGACTACTGCCTCAATCTTTTTTTTTTTTTGTTTTGTTTTGTTTTTTGTCACTCATGGGGCTCTTCAGCTCAACGCCAGAGCCCTACCGCTTGAGCCACCGTACCACTACTGGTTTTCTAGGGGTTTACTGGAGATAAGAGTCTCATGGACTTTCCTGGCCAGCTCGTTTTGAACCACAGCACTCAGATCTTCGACTCCTGAGTAGCTAGGATTACAGGCATAAGCCACAGGCACCGGGCCTACCTCAATCCTTATACAAAAATTTAAAATAGAAAATGATTATCAAACTGAATGTGAGGTGTAAAATCTTATAAAACATAAATGTAAAAATTCATGACATTGGATCAGTAAAGGTTTCTAAAAATTTGAAGTGGAAGGCATTAGTGGCTAAAGAAAAGCAAGAATGAACTGGATTATATCAAGTGATAATATTTCATAATTCAAAGGACATTATAACCAAAGTTAAAACATCCAACAGATGGAGGAAACATATTTGTTAATGCTATAATGTTAATGCTACAATGATTCTGAACCTTAAGCATTTTTATATCTTCTAATTCTATATAAAGTTTTGCCTGAATAGGATATTTCTCTAAAGAACATATGTAAATTAATAGTCAAGAGGAGGAGCATATGAAATAAGCTCCTCTTTAGTATCTAAGAAAAAAGAAAAAGAAAACTCACTAGCATGACCCTAATATAAAAAGATGATAGAAAATATAGTAATGCATTTGTGGAGAAATTGATATACTCCATAGTGATTTTATTTGTATAATACTGCAATCATTTTAGCAAGCAAGTTTTCAAGTCTTCAAAAGGTCAAAGAGAATTGTATAGGATCCATTCATTACACTTCTATGAATGTATTAAAGAGAAGTAAGAAACATGTTTGGACAGAGAATTGTAGTTCATTGACAGTGCACTTGAATATTATGTGTGAGACCCTGGAAATAATCCCCAAAAACAAATTTTGAAAAGGAATGATGCATCACTTATAAGTAATCTATAAACTTTTCTGGAAGAAACTTTTAGCAAATGACTGAAGACACAAATCTATGCATCTGCATTTTATGAAAGCCATACATTACTTGCTCAATCCAGTTGCTTTTCTCTACTTTGCTAGGAAACCAAATTATTCTCAAGACAAGAGCCAAAAGCAGTGAAAAGAAACAAAATACACAATCATCTTGATTTATTTGTGAAAATAACAAATGAAATAAAACAATTCCTCTTAAGGGGCTCCAATATTAGTATCAATGAAGCGATTCCTGAATGCCAACATCTATTGAATTTTTGGAATTTCTGCAAACATATAAAAACTAGAACAAGAAAACAAATATAGTCTTAGAGTGAGCCAGCCTTGCAGTCATTTTCTTAATTGTTTTGAAATTACAAAAAATTGATACTCCTTTGCATTGGAATTTCTTTTAAAAACATTTATCACTTATTATAATTCAAGTAACAAGCAAGAGTAATTTTATATAATAATTAAAAATATCATTTTATTACTATCATAAAATAGAATAAAAGACCAGTCCAAATATTTTGCCTACCCATCATTATTCTTAATTCCTAATCATTACATAAATATCTTAATCTAAATAGTCATGTCTTTAACATAGACATAAATATTGTATACATTTTAACTTAACATTTTCCAAGGGCATGTATTCATGTTTCTAAGAAATGTTCACAGCAGTTAAAAGATGCTTTTGTGAAATTAATGTGATACATTTTCTTGTTGTGGTTGTTTGCAAGGCCTGGGCATTGTCCCTAAGCCTTTTTATGCTTAAGGAAAGCACTCTACAACTGGAGGCACAGAGCTCATTTCTGTTTTTAGTGGTTAATTGGAGATAAGAATCTAAAAAATAATTTTCTGTCTAGACTAGTTTCAAATATAATTCTAAGATCTCAGCATAAGAATAGCTTGAATTATAAGCGTGAGTTACCGGCACTTGGTTTGATGAATTAAAAAAATTGATTGTTTTAATATTTTTTTCACTGTGATGTATATCATTCTACACATAAATTTAGATATATGTATATATTTCTGACAAATAATCTCTAAAAATATATCTTTCTGCACATAACATGTATATATGTATATACATATATATATATGTATATATATATATATATATATATGTATATATATATATATATATATATATATATACATATATATATATATACAGAGAGACAGAGAGACAGAGAGAGACAGAGAGGACAGACTCCCTCTAAAACTTTTATGCTACTATTTTGACCTTTTTCATTTTAAAGATATATAGTCTCTTTTTCTAAAAGTTTGCTAGAATAAAATAACTAATATCTCAATAGAAAGTAGAGTTTATTACTTTCAAGGAAATTTTAGATATGCATTTGATATTGTAGTAATACTTACAGTATATCACTTGAAAAATTTCTGTTGAAACTCTGAAATATTTGTGTGTAGTGCTGGGGAGAGAGGAAGTTAATTCGTATTGGTTAGGAATTTGCAATGTTTCAAAAATCTATTCCATAATTAGTTATAAGCACATAGTCAAGCTATCTGATATGGTTTAGGTTTTGTTTCTTTATTTGTTCAAAATTTTAATATGGATGCATTCACTGTGGTGACATTAAACTTATTAATAAAAAGAAAATAACAAAATCATAGACACAAAACAGACTTTCAATAATTAGCACTTCTGATGCTAATAATAATTTTGATGAAGATGATGATGATGACCACAGCGAATCATGATAATGAATATGCTCTGATTGAAAAGGAAGAAACTTTAGACATCTTTAAAGCTACATTCCCACACTGAATTCATAGTAATAAAAGGCCTTGGATTACATACAATAAGAATAACAAGAGAGTTCCGGGAAGATGGCAGAGGTGAAGTTGGAGGCTAAACAAGTTTTCGCATAGAAAGCAGTTTTAGAGTTCCAGTGAACAGTCCTAAGCCAGAGAATCACACCAAGTGTGCCTTCACAGGACAGAGTTAGGCCAGAGAGAGAAAATACAGGCAAGTAGACAGCCCTGAGCACTTGCCAGCAGCTGCCACGGTAGCTGCCGCAGTGGCGGCAGTGACTGCAGCCACCATACCTGAATCACAGAGTCCGGGACGAAGGAGCCAGACGTGGTGGGCGAGCAGATTCTACTCAACACCAGCAAGAACCGACAAGGAGCAGACATCTTCATCCTGCAGTTCGCAGACCAGAGAGGACCCAGGAACCAAGACTTGGCATGAGTAGAAGCCTGACATCCTCACTCCTTCTCAGGGAGCAGAGGAGGGAAGGCCATCCCTCCCCACCCCCAGTACCAGAGATCTCCTTCTTGGATACTGACAAAGCTCAGTGGAGCTGCTAGCTCCAACTCAGGCCTTGGAATAAAAGGAGTCATTTAGCAGGTCACAAGAACTTAAGGGCATGACCTGCCAGACTCAGCTCCACCCAGGGAAAAGTCACCCAGCTCGGGCACCAACCCCAGGAGTGGCTTTCTTCACTGGGTAAGCAGAGCCAGAGGCTGCCCCTTCCTTTAGCAGCCTTGACAATCAATTGAAATTCAGTAAAGAGAAACCCTGAGAGTGGCTCCAGGCTGGGCTCTGTGAGTTTCTCACAAACAAGCCCCAGGAAAGGCTACTGTTTGCTGAAATGCCTCAACTCTACACAGAACCTAGCCTCATTACAGCATCTCCAAACTCGAGGAAAAATCCATCTCCTTCTTTTGTGATACTCAAAGCAGAACTCCCTCCCATTGAACTAATCTGGGAGGAGGATTGCAGAGCATTTTTCTGCCTGTTCAAAGAAACTGACTTAAGTAACCAACCAAGCCACTGGAACACAAGCCGACAAGAGACTCCAAGAGGCTGGTTACTGACACAAGGGAGACACAGGATTTTTCCCATCCCATACCCCAAAAATCAAAGAACTATTTTTTTTGTTGTACCTTTTATAAAAAATTTTTTTTTAATCTTCAATTTTTACCTTTTTTGAAAAAAATTGTTTTCAAGTAATTTATTTTCCTCTTAGAATTTTATTTTAGGGGTATAAGTGTATATGCGTTTTTCTATCTTTCCTTTTTTTTCTTGTTTTTGTTTTCTTGTTTGTTTTGTTTTTGGTTAGCTCTACTGAACTTCTGATCTTTTTTCTTTCTTTCTTATCCTTTTCACATTTTCTTCTCTTTCATTCTTTATGTGACTTAATTGCTGTTCTGCACATCCGCAGATAAACCACGAGTCGATTATTAGACCTTATCCCCCATTGTGTACACACTAAATCCACTAATTTGTTAACAATTCAAAGCCTCTTAGATTCAAATTCCTTAATAGCAGTACTACCTCTTTATACCTTTATAATATTTTAAGTATTTTTATTTTTAAATTTTTCACATCTCCTTTATATCTCTCCCCTTCTCTCATTATATTCGTGTTCTTCTCTGAATAGTTTGTTTTCATGACTGTATAATATTTTTAATTTTTACCTTTCCATTTTTTCTGGTCTCTTTTTGTTCCCTTTCTCTTTCTACTTTTTTTCTCTCTCTCTACTTTCATCCTGTCCAACCTACTTCCTGCTTTGAGATTAGGACTTAGTTAACATTCCCTATGCCTTCCCTCATCACTCTATTCCTATTTTTTACCCACATCTAGTCCTAAACCTAATAATTTCTGGTTTACCAAATTTTTCTTTGTGGTTCATAGCCCAATAATATACAGTAATTTTATGTTGAATAGATGTATCTGTTGAACTAGATTGTATCTGCAGAACATTGACTGTGCAAATACAGACTTTGGCTGATGCTTGCTTTAAGGTAGTGTTCTAGCACAAAACTGGTGTTAATTTCATCCCAAATGGGCAGAGTAAGCTGGAAAATCAAAAGAAAATGGCAAGTCGGGGTATCTCAACTCCCACTCATGATGATCAGGGGACAGAATAGATAATGAATAATCTAGAGGAGAGTCGCCAAATAGCTCTACAAACAATGCTCACAAACATGATAAGTGAAGAAATTGAAAACATACAAAGGACTCTGTATGAGCGTGATAAGGAGAGAGAGGAGGCAATCCAAAAGTTTATACAGGAATATCATAAGCGTGAGGAAGCTACTCAAAAACTGATAGAGGATTTGCATGAGTACATTGAGAATACTCAAAGACAAACGCAGGAATGGCCTGAACAGGCTGAGAACACTCAAAGAGAACTACAGGATTCCCATGAACGGGAGGAAGCTAATCAAAGAGTAATACAGCAATTGAGAGAGCAGGATGAGAATACACAAAGATCACTAAACGCATTCATGGAATCCATTAACAAAGAGCTGAAGGAAGTCTGGGAGACCACAAAGGGAATGCTGAATGGAAACCAACAGAAAGAATGGGAGTCCAAGGAAACCATAACCAATCAACTAAGTGATTTGAGAATAAACATTGACCATCAACTTAAGGAAGTAAAGAAGTTCATACAAGATGTAAAACAAAGCTTCAACCAAGAATTTCAAGCCATAAAACCTGAATAACTAGAAGAAAAAGAATTTTAAAAAAAATAGAAAGTCTCGACAGCAAGTTAGACCAGGCAGAAGATCGAATCTCGGGGGTTGAAGACAGAGAAAGAATATACAACCATCCAAGACAAATCCAAGAAATATGAGAGATCTATCCAATACTTGGAAGACATCATCAGAAGGCCTAATCTAAGGATAATGGGTGTAGAGGAGCACCTAGAAACAGAAGTTAATGGTCTAGGAAATTTGTTTAACAGGATCCTAGCAGAAAACTTCCCAAACATGCAAAAAGATAGTCCTATTCAGATACAAGAAGCTTTTAGAACTCCAAATAGAACCGACCAGAATAAGACATCCCACCGTCACATTATAATCCACACAGGATCAATTCAGACCAAGGAAAAGATCCATAAAGCTGTCAAGAAGAAAAGATTAATCACCTATAAAGGGAAACTAATTAGAATCACCTCAGATTTCTCATCAGAGACAATCAAAGCAAGAAGAGCCTGGAATGATGTATGCCATGCCCTAAAAACAAACAACTATCAACCAAGAATACTCTACCCAGCTAAACTCTCCTTCATAAGTGAAGGCCAAATAAAAATATTCCATAGCAAAGAAAAATTGAAACAATACATCTCCACCAAACCAGCCCTACAAAAGATTCTTAAAGATGTCCTACACATAGAAAACCAACAAGACCACAACAAAGGCCAAGAAACAGCACCAAAACAGAGAATCCAAGAACCATAGGAAGAAAACAGTTTTCACAGCCCCCAAGAAGGTAGATAACATGGCAGGAACTCCCAAATACCTCTCCGTCCTATCTATCAACATTAACGGACTTAACTCTCCAATTAAGCGACATAGACTGTCTAGTTGGATTAAAAAACAAGATCCTTCTATCTACTGCCTTCAGGAGTCACATCTTGCCCGAAAAAACAAACACATTTTCAATGTTAAAGTCTGGAACAAAATCTACCAAGCAAACCGCCCCAATAAACAGGCGGGAGTTGCAATCCTAATATCAGATAAAATAGACTTCAAATTAAAATTTGTGAGAAGAGATAAAGAAGGTCGCTACATACTAATTAAGGGTCTCTCCTTCAGGAAGATATTACAATTCTAAATATCTATTCGCCAAACAATTGCGCACCCAAATTTATCCAAGAAACACTGCTTTCCCTCAAATCCCACATAGATACAAAGACATTAATTGTTGGGGATTTTAATACACCACTCTCCCCACTAGATAGATCAACTCAGCAAAAACTCAACAGCAAAACCGCAAATTTAAACAACTGCAGGGATTTACTATTTTTAACAGACATCTACCGAATATTTCACACAACAGCATCAGAATACACGTTTTTCTCAGCAACACATGGAACATTTTCTAATATAGACCACATTTTAAGCCACAAAGCAAACTTGTCCAAATTCAGAAACATTGAAGTTATAACTTGCATTCTCTCAGACCACAAGGGAATAAAATTAGAACTCAACAACAAAAGCCAGGAAAGAAAGTCCGGTAACACATGGAGGCTGAACAACACACTGCTGAATCGTGAGTGGGTCAAGGAAGAGATTAGAAAGGAAACTCAAATGTTCATGCTATTCAACCAAAATGAGCACACAAATTACCAGTCCCTCTGGGACACAGTAAAGGCAGTATTCAGAGACATGTTTATAGCTCTGAGTTCCTACATCAACAAATTAGAGAGATCTGAAACCAACAATTTAATGACACATGTGAACCTCCTTGAAAAGGAGCAGCAAGATAAACCACGATCCAGTATATGGGAAGAAATAATTGAAATTAAATCAGAATTAAATGAAGTAGAATCCAAAAAAAACTATAGAAAGAATCAACAAAGAGTTGGTTCTTCGAAAAAAATTAACAAAATTGACAGACCCTTAGCAAATCTTATCAGAAAAAGAAGAGAACACACCCAAATAAATAAACTCAGAGATGAGAATGGAAACATCACCACGGAAACAAACAAGATTCAGAACATTTTAAAGGAATAACTCTCAAAACTTTTTGCTAATAAGTTTAAGAACTTGGCAGAAATGGACCTTTTCCTAGCAAATATTGACATGCCAAAACTAAACCAAGATGAGTTAAACCATCTTAACAGGCCCATATCAAGCATTGAAATAGAAACAGACATAACAGGTCTCCCATCTAAGAAAAGTCCAGGACCAGATGGTTTTACAGCGGAATTCTACAAGGCCTTAAATGGAGAGCTCACACCAATACTCCTCCAACTCTTCAATGAAATTGAAAGAGAAAGTTTACTACCGAACACATTCTATGAAGCCATCATAACCCTCATCCCAAAACCAGGCAGGGACTCATCAAAGAAAGAGAACTATAGACCCATTTCTTTGATGAACATTGATGCAAAATTTCTCAACAAAATTTTGGCAAATCGACTTCAACAATTCATCCAAAAAATCTTACACCACCATCAAACAGGATTCATTTCAGGGATGCAAAGCTGGTTCAATATACGCAAATCAATCAATATTATTCATCACATTAACAGGATCAAGGATAAGAACCACATGGTCATCTCAATAGATGCAGAAAAAAAGATCCAATACCCCTTTATGGTGAAAGTTTTGGAAAAATTAGGAATCCATGGATTATTCCTCAATACAATATAGGCTGTATATGACAAACCTACAGCCAGCATTATACTTAATGGTTAAAAACTGAAGCAATTTCCTCTTAACTCAGGAACAAGACAAGGATGTCCACTCTCTCCACTTCTGTTAAATTTAGTATTAGAATGCCTACCTACAGAAATAAGAGAAAATGCATACATAAAGAGGATTGAAATAGGTAAAAAAGAAATAAAAATCTCCCTCTTTGCAGATGACATGATCTTGCATTTAAAGAATCCCATAGACTCCACTCCAAAATTACTCAAACTGATTCAAACTTTGGCAAAGTAGCAGGGTATAAAATTAACCTCAAAAATCAATGGCTTTTCTGTATGCCAACAATGAGAAAAGTGTGGCTGAAATTAGGAAAGCATCTCCATTTGTAATCGCCCCACAAAAAATAAAATACCTAGGAATTAATTTAACCAAAGAAGTGAAGGACCTCTATGATGAAAACTTTAAAAACTTGAAAAAGGAAATCAAACAGAACTTAGAAAATGGGGAAAAAATTCCATGGTCCTGAATTGGACAGATCGACATTGTGAAAATGGCAATACTTCCCAAGCTATCTACAAATTCAAGGCGACATCTATCATTGTTGCAAACCCATTCTTCAAGGTAATAGAAGAGGCAATCCAAAAATTCATATGGAACAATAAAAGACCCTGAATAGCAAAAACGCTACTCAACGGAAAGAACACTGCTGGAGGAATATCAATACCAAATTTCAAACTCTACTATAAAGCCATAGTAATCAAAACAGCGTGGTACTGGCAGAAGAACAGACCTCAGGACCAATGGAGTAGAATTGAAAACCTAGAAATGAACCTACAGACCTATAGCCATCTAATCTTTGATAAGGGAGCAAAAAAAATAGAATGGAAGAAAGACAGCCTCTTCAGTAAATGGTGCTGGCAAAATTGGTTAACTACATGTAGAAAACTAAAGCTAGATCCTTATATATACCCTGCACCAGAATCAACTCCAAATGGATCAAATACCTCGAAGTCAAAGCAGACACTCTGAAAACTTTACAGGTTGGAATAGGAGAAACCCTAGGTCTCCTTGGCGCAGGCCGAAATTTTCTCAATTGAGACTCGGAAACACAACAAATCGAAGCAAGGTTGGACAAATGGGATTGCATGAAGTTGCAGAGCTTCTGCATGGCAAAAGACATAGCTATCAAGGTCAATAGAAAGCCCATGGATTGGGAGAAGATCTTCACTTGCCATACAACGGACAAGGGTCTCATATCTAAAATATACTTGGAACTCAAAAAATTAAATCTCCCAACAACAAATCCTCAAAGAAACAACTGCCCAATAAATCAGTGGGCTAATGACTTAAAGAGAAACTTCTCTGAAGAAGAAAGAAGGATGGCCAATAGACACATGAAGACATGTTCAACCTCCCTAGCCATAAAAGAAATGTAAAGCAAAACAATATTATGATACCACCTCACCCCAGTTAGAATGGCAAAAATCAAGAACTATAATAACAACAGATGCTGGAGGGGATGTGGACAGAAGGGAACCTTACTGCATTGTTGGTGCACTTTGGAAAGTAGTATGGAGGTTCCTCACAAAACTCCACATAGAGCTCTCCTATGACCCAGCAGTCCCACTTTTGGGCATTTACCCAAATGCTTACAAACAAGACCACACTAAAGCTGCCAGCACAACTGTGTTTATTGCAGTATTATTTTCCATAGCTAAGATATGGAACCAACCGAGATGCCCCTCAGTAGATGAATGGATAAAGAAAATGTTATATATATACACAATGGAATTCTATGCCTCCATCAGAAAGAATGACATTGCCCCATTTGTTAGGAAAAGGAAAGACTTGGAACAAAACATATTAGGTGAAGTAAGCCAAGCCCAAAGAAACATAGGTCCCATGATTTCCCTTATTTGCAATATCTAGTATATGTATGAGTCAAGCAGAAAAGGTCAGAAAAGGTGATGTTAGGAAAATGAACCCTAAGATATGTATTTTAATTTTTTTTCTTTCATGCATTTGTTTCTAACTCAATTATAAGATTATTTCTTTGTTGCTTTGTATGTCCTTCCCCCGAAGTATAACCCCTGCTTTTAGTGTATTTGATGTCGGTATAATTTGTGGAGGGGAATGGGAAAAACAAGTCGTTTAAATAAGGAGACAAGTGGACCTGTTGCAACAATGAGATGTACAAGTTGTCATGTCGAAAACGAACTTTACAACTTGGGGGGGAGGAGGATTGGATGGGGAGGAGGGAGGATGGGAAGAGATGGGAAGGGTAAACAAAGGAGGAGGCTACAATGCTTGATAAGAAATGTACTCACTATCTTGCCTATGTAATTGTAACACCTCTGTACAGTATTTTCACAATAAAAATGAAAATTAAAAAAAAAATAAGTAACAAGAGGAGAGATTCAATATCAAGAAATACAATCACATAAACAGGTAGAGACAGTAGAATTCCTAATGTTATTCCTGCATACTCCTGTATACTCACTTTTCTTGGTAGTATTTTTTTTTCTGTTTTTTTTTTTTGGTCGGTCATGGGCTTGAACTCTGGGCCTAGGCGCTGTCTCTTAGCTTTTCAGGTTAAAGGGAGCGCTCTACCACTTGAAATACAGCGCCTCTTCCAGTTTTCTGGTGGTTTATTGGAAATAGGAGTGTCAAGGTCTTTCCTGCCCAGCCTGGCTTTCAACAAGGATCCTCAGATCTCAGCCTCCTGAGTAGCTAGGATTACACGTGTGTGAAGAGCTAAAGTAACTCCATTTTAATATGAAGCCCCTTGAGCTGTGCTGCCCTCAGAGTAACCCCCAAAGTGAGCTGTGCTGCCAAAGAGAAAAATAGTTCTCAGAAAAACCACAGGTTGCCAACAACCCTGCCCAACCTTAAGTAACAGAACAGTTCCCCAGGTGTTCCAGCAGAAAAAGGGAAGTGTGATCAGGGAGGACTTAAACCCCCTCCCTAACTTGTGAACTCACTTGTGTGGAAACTCCCTGAATTTGTGAACTTGTTTGTGTGGAAACCCCCTACACTTGTTTGTTTGATACTATAAAAGCTGTGCTAATTTTGAGCTTGGGGCCTCTTAGCATCACTGGTTACCAAGTGCGCGGAAGACCAAGCTCGAGCTTGCAATAAACAACTCATTGATGATTGCATTGATCATGGTCTCTTGTGGTCTGAGAGGGGGGCATCCGAAATCTGGGCACTTCACTGTGAGCCAGCAGCGCTTGGCTTGGTGGTATTGTTTTTTAATAAATCAAATAATTTATTTCCACATTTTGATGGACTAAGATATAATTTTCAACTTATGGTGATTAGTTCAAATAACATTCTCATATAGATACTATTCAAAAAACAATGATATGTTAAGACTATGATCTTCAATAGAGCTGTGAACACATGACGCAATTTACATAATAGCACTTATATGCGTGTAGTTGTCTTAAAAGGACGCAGGCCGTAGAGCCAGGAGGTAAAGTTTATTTTTATTTCTGCATGAAACAATTTGTAACTTTATACCAACAAACTGAATTTGACTCTTTCCTTATTTGCAAGCTAAGGTGGAAAATGTAAGGACATTTCACTTTTCCTTTTTCCTGCTCTATAAGTCAACAGTATTTCTGGTAAATTACATCCATTTATAGATGAGAAATGTAAGGCCAACAGTCAATATAGTGAGTAAATAATGATACTAGAATTTGTGTCTGAGCTCTTCACTCTGTGTGCTTACGAGGACAGTAATTTAGTGATGGAGAGGACCCATATGAAAAGACTATGGGGAAAAAGCATACTTTGTAAATGGTTGTTTTAGGACTAGGTGACCAGTGATGGATATTTGAAATAGGCTGGTGTTATCGGCATAAAAAGCAGTACATAGAAATCATATTAGTGACAGAAACTGAGAACATCTTGATCATTCATCTTATCTAATGGCGAGAGTAGATGGATAAGAAGAAATCTGAAGTGCTTCCACATCTCTGGCTGGCAACTGTGTTAGTGATATTCTTGTGATAAGGACTACAGGTGAAAAAGATGGATTTAGAGGTAAAAATTCTCTGATAGTTCTAAAATTTATGTTAAACAGATGCAAAGATAGGTCTGTTTAGACATCATCAATATATCCACTGCCATTAATGTGAAAAAGAATAATAATATCGGGGGCATTATTGGAGGGAAGAGGAAAAGGAAAGTTCTGACACAAGTGTGAGCAATGTGAGCACCAGTGTGGACAAGAATGGAAGAAAGAGATAAATAAGAAACAAAAAAGTAATAAACACAGATTTACAGAAGTAAAGGAAGGAAAGAATTTTCAGGAAGATATTGTAGGAAATATATTGTCTGGATTTGAAAACTAAAGGGACATAGACAAGTTCAATAAGAACAGTGTTTTGGTGAAAGTCATATTAATAAAATTTTGAGATATGAATGTGAAGCCATAAAATTGTGGATCCATGAATTCAACAGATCCTGTTCTTTTTAAATGTTGGGACAAAATCGTTTTATCCTAACCTTAGAAGAGTTATACAGATATAACTGTCATGAACTTTACTTAGAGGTACTTGCGCATATTTTTGAAGATTTGTTTAACCAAGAGACTATAGATTGAATTACAGCACAAACAAGCCTAATGTATCCTACAGTTCCAATGAATGACCAATGAATCTATATCAGGTTGGGATTTTATTGAAATACCTTTAAATATGTTTGTATATTTTATCACCTAGTCATTATAAATGTAGGACAAGTAACACCAGGTATTAGGTTGAACATAGAGCTTTATGGATGTGACTGAAGACTCCTCGAATTGATTCTTCTTTAGAATAGAAAATGTCTCAAAAGGCATTGACACATCATAACTGCCACATATTCTTTTTAAGTGTAGTTCTTTTTAGGGATATCTCCATGCTGAAATAACTCTATCAATCAACCTGCCACAAAGTCTTACATGTAGGAAGTGCTCTAATAATCTTCAAGCTTCTATTGAATGGAAGAGTTCAGACATTACCTTCACCACTTGGATTAAATGCTTAAAAATACAATATATTGTGTTTAATGCCTTTCTTTCATTTTCTCATACATATTGTGAAGTAGTGAAGGATTGTGATGTAACAATAGTACAGTGGTGACTTGTATTAACACAACATCTAGTTTTAGTTCAGATACTTAACTAATTAGCTCCAAATTTTGTGGATATTGATATTTCTCCTGGGAAAACTAATGAGCTCCAAGGAAATGTCCCTAAGGACATTCTTTCAATTCTAATATCACTGTTTGTCTCAAAATGCTTTAAATTCTACACTCTCTAATGTGGGCATAGCATTAAATTGTGGAACTTTTCTCCTCAGAGAGTGAGTACTACCCTATTGCTTAACATGGACAATGTACATTCATACATAGACTGGGCGTGTGCAAAGAAGAAGTGGAAGTTGAACAATTTTCTTAGCAGTTTTTACAGATAAAATGGAAATCGAGTAACTATGAACTCAAAAGGAATGTGCAAAGAAGACAAAGGCCCAAAGTAGAATGTGCCAAGAATTGCTGAAGTATAATTCATTAATGATGACTTGAGTTTCTTACTATCCCTGTTCCCACCTATGTAATATTCTCAAGCTTTTTGGGGGAAATTTCACTTGAGGACTTTTTAATATTAAAAATTATCACTTGATTCTAGTCTTGCTCAGGACATATTGCCTATTATTTTCTAATTTTTCTACACAATCTGAGAATTGTTTCATATGTGTATTTGAACATATAAGTGTCTATGTGTGTATGTGCATGTTCATATGTATATATGTATGCAAAAACCTCAAACTCTTATTCAGCAATCTTGCTCATAACTAGTATTCCATCACTTGAGCCATTCTTCCAATGCATCTTTTGGCTGGTTAATTATACATAGTGTCTCAAAGACTGTTCTGCCCAGGCTGGATACAAACTGAACTTCCAAGACTCCTTTACATTCCTAGCTTTTATTTCAACAGGAGTATCAACTTTTGAACTGCATACATTTTTGTGAGTATAAATCTAAGCTGTAGCCCAGATTTTTAACTTGAGTTCATATAAAGATAGATGAACATACACATTACATATGCTGAGTGTACACTGTTAGAAATGTAATCCTAAGTAGGGTGCCAGTGGCTCATGCCTATTATCCTAGCTAATCAGGAGGCTGAGATATGAGGATTGCAGTTCAAATCCAGCATGAGTAGGCAAGTTTCTGAGGCACTTATCTCTAATTAACGAGCAGGAAAGTGGAAGTGGTGCTGTGGCTCAAGAGGTAGAATACAAGCTTTGAGCTGAGGAGTAGAGGGACAGTGCCCAGGCCCAGAGTTCAGGCCCCACTACCAACAAAAAAAAAGAAAAAAATAAAAAGAAATGTGATCTTAGCCACCAGTTCATGGCTTGTATAATTCCTGCTTTCTCAACATGGCCTTTTTTCCAGTTAAGTCCATGCTCTTATATCTGACTTGCTTGGAACTGGAATTATTCTTCCATTCTCCTTTTTACAAATTTGAATGATTAGCTACCATGATTTAGAGCTAGTAGAAGAAAGACAGTGGCCTCATCCTTCATGTTCCACTTAGGAGTAATGCTTTCTCTATATCACTCCCATAAGTCTACATACTGGCCTTGGCTTTATTGTTTCAAAGTTGTCTTATTTGCAGAGTCTTCTATAGTGTATTGAACCATTATACTTAAACACAAAACTTCTCTTTCTCTTATTCCTATTATTTCACCTTCTTTTAACTTATGTACACTTGGGTAATAATGCACAACACAAACACTGACAAAGAATGTTTCTGAGAACCTTCTTCACAGAACACTTAGGAAATTTGAACTTAATATACTCAAGGATAATGTTTTTTCTCACGTTTTTTTATTGTGAAAATGGTGGACAAAGGGGTTAGAGTTACATAAGTAATTTAATGAGTACATTATCTAACGAACATTGTTACCTCCTCTTTTGTTTTTCCCCTGCCATCCCTTTTCTCCCCACCACTCCAATTCTCTCCTCCCATCCCCAAGATGTAAAGTTCATTTTCAACATAGTGTCTTGTTCTTCTCATTTTAACAACGGGTCATACCGTATACTTCTTTCAGCATTTTATTTCCCTTCCTCTCCCCACATTAGAAAAATGTATATGCAAGATGCAGGTCACTGACATCAAATACAGTGGAAAAGGGTTATAGCATTGAGAAAGAAAATAGAAGAGAAACAAAAAAATCACATAATACATGTTAGATACATTAAAAACAATAGTGAGAAAGAAAAAACAAGATGTTTTCCTATTTTGGGGTTCATTTCACTTAACATCGTCTTATATGGCCCTATGCACATGGATAATGTTTTATAAGCCATGTAAATTCCATATTTTCTCATTAATAAGGTGTCTCTGAAACACGTGTTACCTCATGTCCAAAGATGTCTTTGGGCTATTTCAATGAAGCCAGAAAACACTCATTTTAAGGAACTTTTACTAGAAGTAGAAACTGAATCCAGGAGAGAAATGGAACATAGAGAAAAGACAAAGTTCATGTTGATTTTTGCTCTCATTTTTACTGTACAAGAAAATAATCCAAGGCTTGAAGGAAACTGTCCCTGACTTTTTCGAGTGGGATCTTTACTCATAAAACTTTTCTGTAAACT